>NW_020172316.1:2250113-2454727 GCF_003031525.2 Neophocaena asiaeorientalis asiaeorientalis | reverse complement strand
AAGCATTCATGGTGTTTAAGCTCTCCAGGTGATTCCAGTGTTCAGCCAAAGCTGAAAAAGTGGGTTGTCCAAAGACCAACTGAATTAGAGTCACCTGATACCTTGCTGGACCTGCAGAACTTGGTTCCATCTCAGAATCACAGTGTGCCATTTACCAATATTCCCAGGCTATTCATGTGCATGTTACAATTTTAGAAGCACTGCTCCAGAACAGTACTTCTGAAACTTTAGCCATGCATAAGGATCCCCTGGAAGGCTTGTGAAAACACAGGTTTTTGGGCCCTAACTCCAGGGTTTCAGATTCAGTAGGCTTGGAATGCAGCAGGACAGTTTACGTTTCTAACAAGTTTACAGGTGTTGCTACTACTGCTGCTCATGGGTCCCACTTTGTAAATTGGTGCTGTAGGCTCAGGTGTACTTAGTACTGAAGAGCAGGAGTGGGAGGAGCGGCCGCGTATTCCACAGCTCAAAAGGCGAGAAGGAAGCCGGGGCTGTGTGTGCATAGTGAGTCTTCTCGCCCCTGCGCAGCTTGATGAGAGAACCTCTGAGGGGAAGGGTGAGGAGGCAGGTTTGAAGATCTCAGTTACTTCTGAAAAAGAAGCATCTCTTCATCTGACAAGGTAGGAACACCCAGAGGGGACAAAATGGTACTCTTCTACTCACCCTCGTCTTCCAGGGATGAGATCTCTCTAAAGAGAGAGGAGTCTGAAGCCTACCTTATTATACCACACATATGAGATAAAATTTAAAGTAGAGAAAAAGACTCGAAAGTGCCCAGGGAGAGAAATTATAGAAGAAATAGATTCAAGAGTGATTCTCAGTTGGTTTTCACGGGCCCATGCTCTCTCTTGCCTCTGGTCTTCACTTCTGTTGAAAACTATAGTCACAGTGATATAACCTTTGTGTCCTGAGAATTTTCTAGGGTCAGAACTCCCTCTCCTCAGAAGTGCTATGAAGTATGTGTGTGTGTTTTGTGTGAGGGAGAACTACTAGGGAAAGACTTTGGCTCCCTGTAAATGTTATAGTGTTTGGTCAGCATTGATTCATGGTTACCTAATAGGAAAACTGCTTCTGGTGATATTGTATATAACGCATAGGAACTTTTACTGGTGTAGCCATCTAGTGGATTTTGCTAGTTTAAAGGCAGCAAAACAATTACGGCGTCTTCTCTCAGTTTGAAAGTCTTCCACTCCCCTACACATATCATAAAGCTCATTATGTTTTTCTATTAACATTAATGGACAGTGGGACAGAATAAACCCCTGTCTTTGCAAGCTGAAAGTGGTTTTGAAATCAATGTTTAGAAATTATAAAATACCTACTTGTCACAGATATTTGACATATTTCCTTAAATTCCCTAAAGATACTCACTTATGTACTTTATTGTTTCAAACCAATGATCCTTAAATCTCAGACACAGGAAAAGAAAATGTCTGTTATACATATTTAAACAAATGTAACAAGGGGGCTTTCCATTTGACTCAAGTCTTAAAACAGGTGTTCTTTAGTAAAGCTCACCTGTTTTCAGTCAAGCTTTTACTTGCAGGTTTTAATTGGAAATGTGTGAGAGAGAACTACTAGGGAAAAACTTTGCTCTCCTGTAAATGTTAGTGTTTAGTCAGTGTTGATTAATGGTTACTTTAATAGGAAAACTGCTTCTGGATTTTCTAATAGGAAATTTTAGGATTTCTTATTAGAAAATCTAATGGAAAATCTATTAGGATTTGTACTAGAAAATCTAATAGGTTTTTCTAATAGGAAAATTGCTAAAATCGCAATGAGATAAATGTGTTAGCTGTGGCACAGACAATTCTGTAGGAGTTTAGCCCAAGGAAGGGGCAGAACCTTAAGGTAGCTCATGAATAAGAGAAACAGTAAATGGAGAAGCTTGGTGAGGCAAATAAAAACTAAAAAAACTATCAGGTAATAGAGATGAAAGATTGAGGCAGAGGGCTAAAAGGAACAGGTGGGGGTGGGGGTGTTGTGATAAACACTTACTGATAACTAATGTCAAAGTGACTTGGACTGTGATAAATAATAAGGGGTCAAAGAGATAGAAATCTAGGTTGAAGGGGATTGAAAGGAGATGTGGAGTATAAAAAAGGAATTGGAGTGCTGAGAAACGTATATGCGGTTCATAACAGAAATCAGGCTGTGTCTCAATATAAAATGATATTACTGCTTTGTTGACGAGAATAAACAAGCCACAAGGTGGTGGGTAAGGTAATAGTTCTTGTGATTAGAATATGCAAACATATATATCCTTACAACGTGGTGAAAACTTGAAAGCTGGGTTGGTGAGCATAATTGTGTCTTTAAATATTTTAAGAGCTGTCAAAGAGATGAATTGGGTTTATTCAGAGTGGAGCTAGTGCCAAAAGAGTGAGTACAGACATAAATTCCTTCAGAATGAAAAACACCTAATGTACCAAAGCAGGGTCTTTCGGCAGCCTACTGGGGCAAATTCCAACTTTGGTACTTACCTGCCTTGCCACCATGGTCAGTTTAATGTGTTTGCGGTTTTGGGGTTTAGAAATGGAGTAATAATTACCTTGTAGGACTGCTGTATGACTTGAATAAACAGCATTTGTAAAGTGTCTAGCATAGAGTTGTTTGAAAATAATTGGATTTCTCATGAACACCTCAAATGAAGTACTGCACTGAAAATGGATCTCATTTGAATGCATTATTCTTGCCACCTCCTCTTCTGTGTACCCTTCAGATCGTCCCTTAAGTATCAAACTGCTTGAGTCTCCTGTTCCATAATAACTTGAACTCCCCTAATGCAGCACTTTAAACAAAAACTGATTACTTACAACCATATGTTGATAGTTTTTAAACTCTTTGAAGAAAGGAACAAGGTTTGTCTTAGCAACTATGGCATCCCTAGACGTCATTCTTAGTCTTCTAATGTAACTCTTTACATGTCTTTGGTACTCCTACCTCTAATTTGGTGCATTGTTAAGTGCTTTTAACATTTGTCTGTGGATGTGTGTTAGGTTTATGCCTTCTTATTTCCATGCTATCATCCCAGCCTAAGCAGGAGCCTTCTTTATATCTAGAAGACTGAAATGGCTTCTGACTTGCCTCCATCTGTTCACTTACCAGCACCTATCTATTACATCCATAGCTGCTAATACATTTCCTCAAATGCAAATTTTATTATGGACTTGTTATATATTTTGTAATGATAAAAATATCTGATTCTCTATGGTCTTCTAATATGAACCTTTCTCCTCATTGGATAGTATTATCAAAAGAGTAGTATCTTTTATTAGAGGTGGAAAATGTTTTAGTTATGGTAAGTAAAAATAGAATGGGTTAACTCAATCCAATGAAAACATTTGGAAAAACATTTTTTAAAGCCTCTTAAAAACTTTAGAGTGTCTATATTCTTGATACCACAAAAGTGAGGTGAGGCAAGCAAGAACAGCAGTAGGAATTCCATTAAATGGTGAGGGTTTGGCTGAGTGTGACTTTTGTTGATGTCACCCGCAGGTATTTGATTGGGGGTCTCCTCTTTTTGGTAATGCTAGTAAGAGAAGTAACATGTAAAGTAAGTTAACAGTAATTGGAGGCAGAGCAACATGTGATCTAATTAATACCACCTGGTAAGTTCTGAGGACGTGTCTGGGAGATGTTGGATCATGAAGTCTAATATCATGGGAGTATAAACCCGTGGCTGTAATGAGCCTGAGAATCAGAGCTGCAGGGGCAGTAGAGACAGCTAGCCTCTCCTGCTGATGTGATTTCAGCATAAATTAACTGGATGAGTTTACAGTTACGTTGCCTCAGGTGTGCTGAAGGACATAACTCTGCAGGGGAAGAAACCCCTATATATGATTGACTGCACTGTTGCCCTTTAAATATTTTCTTTTGCCTCTGTACCTTCATACATTCCTCCTGAGCCCCAAATTCTTTACCTCCCTTTCCTAGTACACTTTCCTAGTACAAAAACCTTACTTGCAATGATTCACTCAGAACAGAGACACCGCCAGGAAATCCTTCCTGATTAGATCTTCCTGACATTTCATGCTTCTCCTCGGCACCGTTTCGTGCCATTTTGTCTCCTGTGGTCTGTGCTTGCTAATCTGTCTTTTGGAATCTTACTTTATGTACATAATGCCTTGTAACCTTAATTTGATTTACCCTCCTCAAGGGTAGGAACTTTTTTGATTATCTTTCATGGCATCAAACACCATACTTGGATCACATTTGCTTCTTCCATAAATGTTGACTTGTTTGGGTTATACTTGTATTTGTTACAAAAGCCACTTTCACCTTTACAGAGTGTGTCCCTTCAGTTAGGGTATATCTGACATTTGGAAAATAAGTCTTGGAATAATAGACTGTTTTTATTCAAGGAACTCTATATTCGTCAAGCCAACAATTCTTGTTTTCCAGGTGAGGAGAGTCAGAAGCAGAGAATTGATGAGCTTGCTCAAGGTCATTCAGGATGGAAACTTTACTAGGGTATCAGGACACCCAGTCGGGCTCTTTTTGCTACAGAGTGCTGTGTCGCTGATAAGGTTCAGTTGGCTGGCAATTAACTCTGCCAGGTCGAATCTGAGCACGTTCCACACCAAGTGCTGCATGATAAAAGAGGAGACAGAATTCAACCAATATAGGCTGAAATTAAACTGAAAGGAATATGACATGGCTATTTAAAAATGTTTAATTTTATAAAACTCAGTAGATCAAAGTAATTATAGAGCAATAAAAGTTGAGCTGAAGCCTCAGATGGAAGCAAGGAAGAGATAAGGCTAGACTGTTTAGAACAGCCACTGTTCTTCCTACAGAACATTTTCTGGTTTTGTTTTCTATTGTCTAGTTCTTATTAAACTGGCTGGGTTGCAAACAAAGCCATGTTAATATAATGTGGATGCAATTTATTCATGAGTACATCTGTCCTTTATAAGGAAAATGCATCTATTTAAACAACACTGATGTTGCCCTAAAATGTAAAAGTTTTATACTTATGTGTGTCACATTATCCTTATAGCATATAGAGAAACTGGAATTTTAATCAATTGATATTTATTTATAAATTTGTAAGTTTTCTCCTGCTAGAATATACACTGCAAAAATATGAAGTGAAGAAGAAAAAAAATCAATTGTTAAGAGATATGGGAACATATGTATATGTATAACTGATTCACTTTGTTATAAAGCAGAAACTAACACACCACTGTAAAGCAATTATACTCCAATAAGCTGTTAAAAAATTTATAGACAATGATATTTGTATCATGATCCATCCGTCATGATATATGTTAAAAAAAAGTTGGATTAAAAAAAATCTTACTGCCAAAACTAAATATAATTTTCATATTCTAGATGTAAGAATTATTTTTTTAAAAAGTCCTTTACAGTTAGGAGTGATTCCAAGTGGAAGTAAGCTCACAATATGAGTATCACATTTCATGTGAGGCAGCAGTTTTGAGAAATGCTGGGAATTTTTTTTTTAATTGACAGTTACTGATATACAGAAAAATTAGTGTTTTTAGAGAAAATTATAAAACTTTTCAATCCTTTACTTTTAGAGACTAAAACTAAATAAAACAGGAAATAACAATTTCAATTTTGTACAATGGCTATTTAATAAAGAAAAAAGTGGGAGAGGGAAAGGCAGAAAATGTACTTGGCGTTGGGGAGAAGAGCTGAAAGCAGTGGTAGAGAGATATCAAGGAGAAAGAGAGTGAGATGGGAAAAACAGGCAGACATTCAGAGACACACGGAGGCTGAGATGGTTCTTCAGGGAATAAATAAAATCCAGCCTACATAGTTTCAATTCTTTAACCTTTCTAGAATCAATTTTATGGAGAACTGGATTTCAAATTAATGATGATAAAGTATATTTCAGCTTTTATTTTCTGAAGTTTGCTAGTAATACTACCTTTGGGGAGCAGACTCTCTTATAAATGAAGAAAATCAGAATATTATTTTAAATTCTTTTCTGGACCATCCAACTTCCTAGGAATTCTTAAAATAACCTTAAATGCTTTCTAGTTTGTGGTAGTGGGAGTGTGTGGAAATCCTGGACATCCATGTTGATGTGACCACTAGGTACTTGGTGCAAGCATCAGATGATGGGAAAGCAGAGGTTAGGGCTCGTCTTTGAACCTAGGCTTCCCTCCCCTGGTTCAATGGTGAGCTATGGGATGAGAGCAGGGGGTGGGTCCTGTATGACTGCCTTTAGGTAAGTCATTTGCCTCAGTTTTGATGAATGTGAATGTTTTACCTTTGCTTTTAATGAAGCTGTGGGAAAACAGAAGTGTATTATATCTATTAATATAGATATTTATAATTCTTAGGAAGAAAGACATGTTAAAACAGGCTATAAATAGTAATATAGTAGTACTTTAGGACTTTTTAAAATTAAGTACTCACTATTACTCCCCTTTTACTGTATAAACTTCTAATTTCCTTTCTTCCTTCTTGAAAGATACAGAAAAGTTTACCCTACATAATCAATCACCCTTTCCATTCTCTCTGTAATCTATAATGTATGTATTTAAAATATTGAATTTTTATGTGTAAATGTATTATAAATAGGTGGTATATAAGTTAACTTCTGATACACACATACATACATTTTTTCTGAAAGAGCAACTTGGTGCCAGCTGAGTCCCCTCTGAGATGATCTTGCTCTTTGAAAGAATGGGCAGCGCATCAGTGAGGGATCAGTGAAGAAATGATGCACCATCTTCAGCAGGAAGTGGTTTAATACAGAGAACTAGATGTTAACAAGAAGTGGACACTAAGTGCCAGGAATGACTCCCTAGCAGAACTTCTATTTTTAAGACCTCCACTTGTGTTGTGGTTTCAAGACACACCCTGCAGCTGTAATCCAGGGATAGGAGGCCAGAATCGATAGTAAGGCGCTGCAGCTGCAATAGCCTCTGATCCCCTAGGATGGAGAAGGGATACTAGAGAACTGGACCAAAAACCCCAACATTTCTAAAAATTTTGCTTTCTAGTAGAAAGAGCTGAAGGGGAAGGCAGAGAGCTCTTGTTTCACTTCTACCTTCCAAATCTCATGCATCCTAACTTACAATGAGAACATAGCTTCAGAAGAATGAGGGAAGTACAGTTTCCCCATCTCCAGCCAGCAGAATGGAATGCAAATGGAGAATATCAGTTCACATCATCTACCACCTAGAGATGCCATTAAATGGCCTGGTGAAGGATGGCTGGTCAGATCACACTTCTATTTCCTATCCTTCCCAGGGATACTCTGGTGCGTGTGCACAAGTTAGACTGGAGTTGGTGTATTTCATTTTTGTTCCCTTGAAATCAGAGGCGTAACTTTTTTTTAAAAAATGAAAGAATGAAATAAGTTACTCTTACATACACCTTGGTTTTTAAGCACTTTAAAATCTTTCACAAAATGCTGGCTTTCTAATCAAAATACTGATAAAGGAAAAAAATGATTGAAGAAATAGATATCAAGTAAATTTATTCCTGTGAGTCTGAGTCATTCTTTCTTAGTAAAGTTGTGAATTTTAGAGTTGATGTGTTTTCTGTTGGTAAAAGTTGAATGGAACTCACATGCTAATGTATAACTTCTCTCCTCTCCCTGCTACCCTAGAGTGAAAGTATCATTTGGAAAGACTATCACATATGAATGCTTTTCAAACTATTAACAAAGATGGAACATAATTTTTCATCTCTGTAGCAAAGAAACTTTATAGTTTATCTGAAAAATGACTTCTTTGACCAATGAAGCATCTTAATTATTGCTGGTGTAGGAAACCCTGCCTAGAAGGATTGATGTTTTTGAACAGGGGAACCCCTAACGTGCTTGTGATAAAGAACAATAATGTTGAGAGAATACAACATTGTGGGTGGCATGGAATAAAGAGTTTTGTTCTTAAGTTCCAGGAGGACCACTAATTAGAGCCACTTGTAAGAGAACTTTTTTACTTATCTTTAATGAGTGATGTGTTTCTGGTGACATTTTCAAAGTGTTTTAAGGTATAAAAAAATTGTAAGTTAAGTTATATTAAAATGAGGTTTTTTATGGCATTTTTGTATATTTTAATCCCAACATGTTTTGCTTCCCAGATATAAATCTCTGAATATTAATTGATCACCTAATCAGACAGCTTTATGAATTAGAGCATTAAAAAAAATCCTAATATAAATATGAATCTTTAAGCCATATTTCCAACCTTCAACCAAATGAATTCTTGTTAATATTAAAACAGTTTAGTCCATGGCATCATCTCCAATTATGTTCTCAATAATATACCTTAGACACAACTGGACCATCTCTCTGCATCCATCTACTATAATGGAGATAAATGGACAACTGCTCTTGAGCAATCAATGATGCGTTAATTGAAGCACTTGCCCTGTTAGTCTAGTTCCAATGTCCCGTTATAGGGTAGAATGAATGTTCTCGCATAGGCACAGCAGTTATCCAAGTTGTGATTTTGTTTCCTTATAATAATTTGCAATTGTGTTTGAAATAAGCCATAATGCAATTTTCTCAATATGAGCTATTTTTAGCGGTGCAAAAGCTCTGATTAGAATTTTTTTTTTATCCCTTAGAATCAGATGGGCATCCATGTTTAATCATATTTACAGATTACCTCAATGAATACAAATGTGTTATATTATCATTAAATAAATGAATGTCAGTATGTTCCAAGGTAACCAAAGTAATTGCATATTGATGACTGTCATTATTGTAAGCCATGGTCTCTAGGAGAAAATGTGCTTGTATTTTGTAATAAGGTGCAATATTATAGTCTATTTTAAGATGATAGTTTTCTGTTTCATATACAGACCATAATATCACTCTAATATAGCTGGAAGACCCTACAAATTGATAAAAATGCAGAATATAAATCTGAAAGTAACAAGATTTTGTAGTCTTTTGAAACTGGATGGATGTTATGAGTACCTTAGCAGAGCTAATATGAAATTGCCATTATCTGTGACAGGCTCTTAGAACTTGCATCCACTCTCCAGCTAAAGAAGATAACAGGAGCTAAGCCATTATCCTGCATTTTTGTAACAAGATATTTTCAGATTTTGTATGGAGGCTTATTGTAGTGTGAAAAATGCTCCAGGAAAAAGCACTGTCCCCTTTTCTAAAGAGGATAAAAATTTCATGGAATGGATGGAGGGAATATCAGAGCCCTCGTTTTTCTGTGATCTGAGTTTTTATCGAATGAGCGAGATGTCATTTGGATCACTATGTTGCACAACTCCGGGTGCCGTGTAAATTATGCCGTATACAGTTAAGGCCCCCATCAACTTGTGTTGTGCACAGCTGTGTGGTCATCTATGGTAGCCGTGGATGTCATAATATTATCTCGGAAATATTCTGAAGGGTGAGCAAGGGCCAGGAAGACATTCTTAGCTGAGGTGATGAAGAAAGTGTCCTAGCATTCATTGTTTAGTGACGGAATGAGTACTTTTTTTTTTTCTTTTTTTTTGGCTATAGCATTTTCAAAATCGAGAATCTCAGTATAATTGAGTTCTAATCTTAAATATGAGACCTGAATTTTAACCTCAGGTTTACTACTAGCTGAGTGATACTAGATGGGTTAGTACATATCTTGGCTTTACTAGTTGCCTCTGTAAAATATGGGATTTGTTTCCATCAGGGGTTTGCAAACCTCCTATTACCAGTGTAACCCCTAAGCAAGATTCAGTTGGGAAACAATTAGATTGCCTGATTGAGCTTCCTTTAGGTAAGTTCTAGAATCTGAAAGGGAGCTTCAACCCTGGTTCTCCTTGTTAAGTATGGAAAAGGATCAGTTGTTGAACTGCCAAAGTGATCTTTTTTCTTCATACTCAGATTATATATAAAGCACTATCTCATACCTATTTTGTATTTTCAGAATATATATTTTTAGATGCCATATTCTAAGAATTTTGAAGGACTCCTAAAGTTACTGTTTCAAAGAGGCTCTGGAGTCAGATCTATTTTAAATTGAGTTTTGGCCACTTGTTAGCTGTTAATCCTTGGGCAAGTTAAATTTTCTTCATTTGTATGTAGTGAAAATATAATCCATATCCTAGTATATTTGAGAAGATTGAATAAGATAATACATGCAAAATGTTTAGCAGAATTTTTGGCCCAAAGTAAGTGCTCAAATTATGGCTTTCATTCTATGCAGAAATTACTTGGAGAATATTTTCCTACTCAGTTAGAAAAAGGATCATGAAAGAAAGGAACTTCTTTTATATTTTTAGGACAAGAGCTCCAGATTCTTAAGAAGACTGCACCAACTTCTTTTCCCCAGGTGGGGCTTTCCAGGAATGGAGCTTTCTTTGACTAGTCAGTCTTACCAGAGTACCCATTGTAGGAAGAAGGAGGATACATATTAACTTGGAAGAAAGATGCTCCAAGGGATAAAGTGGGGGGGGATATGAAAACATTTAACCTTGACCCAAGTCTATTTATAATTGCTTTCTCCTCCTATTAGGTAGATAACTTGTGATTCCTTGCTGTTTGCTAGTAGTGTTCTAAATACTTTACATGGATTATTTCATCTAATCCTGATGACAACCCTATGAGGTAGGTATTACTATCCCTATTTTACAGATGAGGAAACCAATACACAGAAAGATTAAGTTGCCCAAGGTTAGACATCTAAGAAATAGTTGAGGAGGGGTTAAAACTTGGATACCAGAGTCCATACTATTTAATACAATACTCTAGTGCCTCTTGTACTTGAGATCTTCTTCCATCTTGGAGGAAGAAATAAGAGGTGAGAGAGAGGAGAAAGACTTGAGGTTCCCACTGAGCTTTGATATAGGGGGAAAAATATTAACATATTACCTATATTCCAGAAATGAAAATATCTGGGATAGTGTGGTAAATTTGAATTGTTTTTAGTAGTACTAATGTCTACTATAACCTTATGATGGGTAGTATACTTGTTTCTTGACTTTGGACTTCACTGTGTTATATGCTTTGGCCAATGTATGTTGGTGGATGTAATGTGAGAAAAAGCTTGAAAATGCAGTTGAGTTTGCTTTTATACTCCTGTATTTCATCACGAGAGGAATTTGCCTTGGGTAGCTTTTGGTGGAACACACCTGAACACAGCCTGCAACTTAGAGTCAATCCCAGTGAGTCCTAGCCTATACAAGCCAAACCCCAGCTGATGTGGGTTTATGAAATTAAACATTGTATGCCATTGAAGTTTATTTGGTTTGTTAGGCAGGATAATTAATTTGTAATTTGTAGCTATTACTGTGATCTTATTAAATAACAAAATCCCTTTTCAAAATTTAATGTGAAAACTCAACAACTTTTTTACACCAAAGTTGTACCACTAAAGCATTTACTCAACTTAAAAACAATTTGTGTTTACTTCCTAATTATTCATTTCTAATTTGAGAATGAATGGGAAATTGGGATGATAAAAAAGAAATGGTCAATCTGTGAGCCTTGAGAAGGCAAAATAAATGTATATACAATATTAAAACCACAAATGATAATTAAAGAAACAAACAATACTGAAAGATATTTAATAGGCTTAAATTGAATGGCCCAGAAATAAATTGGTGGGAATAGTTGAAAAATTTTATTTTCAATTGTTATTTATTGACCACTTCTCTAACTTTTGCTTTTACAGAAGTTTACTACCTAGAGAATCTGAGTTTGTACGTCCTTTGACTTTTTGTAACCAAGTGTTTGTAAATGTTTAAAATCTGCCTTGAAATTAGAGAATTCAATGGAGTATTCTCATTACCACATTTTATAATTACATTCATTCCCACAACAGTTATTTATGTAACTGTTTGAAAAGTCACTTAAAGTTCAGGTTGATTAACATCTCAGCTTTCTTAGGGCTAGGTGTGTGCACAGTGCTGGCGATAGGGGTATTGATACCATCTTTTATGATTTGCGTGTGTGTGTGTTTGTGCAGTGTTCTTTTATGCTAGAGACTGGTGGGAAGAACAGAGAAAAAATAAAACTTCAAAGATTCTTTGTGTATAGCCAGACACTGTGGAGGAGGGCTAAGTTGCCCTATATAAAAATGTGAGTGAATTTGATGGGTCAAGGTATCTTTAGTAAGAGCAAATTAAATAAGACATGTCAGGGTAACCAAAAACTTTGAGGTTTAAGGATGTCTAATATTAAAGTTTTTTTGTGTGTATCTCTCAAATATAAAACCCCTATGCCCCAAACCTTCAGTAAAGTCTGCCACTGATAGAAATGCCACTCTGAATAATTTTGGAGGGGGGTGTTGGGGGAGTGGGGATAAAGAAAATGAGCTAAGATCTGTACTGTCTAAGAGAAGAGTAGAAAGAAGAGGATATCTGTGGGTGGTGATATGAGACATTTAAAGTTCTGTGGAAACACTGCCTGCCTATGGGGCATTGATTCTTAACTGTAGCTGGATTCACCTGGGGAGCTTAAAAAAAAAACCTGGTGCTTTTGTCCCACCCACAGATATTCTCATGAAATAAGTCTGAGCTGTAGGAATGTTTAAAAAGCTCCCCCAATTTGAATTTGCAACTAAATTTGAATATCACTACCCCTCTCTGTAGCAAAGTTCGCCTGGCTACACATTAAAATCATCTGTGAGTAACAAATACTCTGTCTCAGAGGTTTTGATTTAATTACTTTGGGATGGAGTGAGTTACCGTATTTTCAAAGTTTCCCAGGTGATTATCATGTACAACCAGAGTACAATCAGATGGGGTCCTCAGAACATTGGAATGGCTCTATTAAGAATCAGAAAGGGTGCCCCAGTGAGTAAGGGTGCTGGGGGGATAGAAGGAGGGAGATAAAGACACAGGGCCTTTTCCTGGAAGATAAAACCTTTATTCCACTCTGGTTACAGGGTTAGAACTCACCATCGAAAAATTTATGGATGCTTATGAAGCAACTTATGAAGTAACTCAATACTGGTGCCTCATCTGAACTCATGGATGCTATGAGCCCAGGACTACATTCAGAGTTGCAACCGATCATATGAAAATGAACCTATGGAAATAATTCCTGTAATTCAGGGATATTGTGTTGTCAGATTTGGCAAATAAAAATACAAGATACTAAGTTAAATTAGAATTTCAGATAAACAAATACTTTTTGGTATGAATATATCCTTTTCAATTGAGGTATATTTCTACTAAATATTTCTCAGAAATTCAAATTTAACTCTGTGCCTTGTATTTTATCAGGAAACCCTAGGGATAGAGAGCTTGAGTTTGATATTTAAACTGTAAGGGATAATGGGATCTAGGAATGGGTTTAGAAAGCACCCACTGTATACAGGAGAACATGTCAAATCCTGTGGAAGTGTCTTATTACTTAAGAATTTTTTCCCTTGGCTTTCAGGAGTTAGGATATACTAATTCAATAATAAGTGTAAGCAGTAAAACTTCCCAAGAGCTCTAACCTGCTGTTTAACTTAACATTTGTAAATTGCACGGTTCTGTGTCACACTGGCAACACGAGTGCCAAAAATACAAAAACATGTTGTTGAAGATGATTTTGATCATTTTTTAACTTTTCAAATCCATAGTTGTTTTTTCCCTGAATACATATTCAAGTTGTAGAAAAAGTCTTTGGTCTTCCTTAAAAGGTAAAACAGAATTACAGCCCTTATCCTCAGCTTAATTCAATTACAGTCATGTTAAGCTTATTGCTTTTCATATCTTTCATGGGACCATTCATCTCATCTGTGTAGAAATTCATAGCTTGAATAAAGGCATGTAATTAGTGAACATAACAGATAGTCATTGACTAGAGGAGAGTAACATGTTAAAGATTTAGTCTTGGATGTGTTTAAGAAAAACACACCCTAAAACTTTTAAACATTGAAAAATTAGTTCCTCCGAACTCTAACAGGAATATAATTGCAAAATATTTTCATATATATTCTTTGCTTCAAATGTATTCCATATATTTCTTAAAATTGAAATGATTCTCTTTAGAAAGTAAAATGAATTATAAAGATTAATATGTCAGTATTCATTGATACTGAGGACTAAATGACAATAAAACATTATTGATTAATCCATAGGAAGTCACTTAGCATTTGATATTTACACACCAGTACAATTTTTAATTAGAATTGTTGAAAATATGAATGAAAGGAGAAAAATCCCTAGAATGTATATGTATTTAGAAACCTGCATAGGAAATTGAAGGTCTTGGGAACACAGGTGGTGGTTTTAATTTCTTCTAATTGAAGGTCATGACTTTGGAAAATAAAGAAAACTGAAAAGTGAACAGCTGGCTCTGTAGATGGTGTCAAACAGAATTTAGTTTTCTGGACCATAATGCATGATACTAAACTAATGCTCCTGGCAAAGGAAAGAGTACATCTAATGAAGAGTGGGGAGAACATGCTTGGCAGAAGATTTGCTGACCAGAACAAGAAGGCATTGATATATGAGCAGGGCAGAAAAAAGGACCAGACAAGCTGTTAAATTACATCCTATGGAGGAAAATAAGCTGACTTAGGAAGAGTAAAAACAGTGGAAGATGATTAGTAAATCAAGAGAAGGTAACAGGAAAGAAGATAAAGGAGAAATATTTGTGGCTTTTTGTATTTACATCTGCATTCAGACAATATAGGTAATGATAATATTTAAATAAAAATAAGAATTATTTGAAGTTTTTCATTATGACTTGATGGGATGAGAACTTTGGCTGAGGAAAGCTATTTGACCCTGAAATTCCAGTTCTTACTGCTTCTAGTGAAGAAACTATAGAACACAAAGGAATATAAGATAGGACCTAAAGAATTGGCCAGTAAATTCCCTGGTAAAACAGACTCAGGAAAGGACTAGCAGTGATTCTCTGTCAAACAATTAAAAGTACTATAGGAAGAGAAAATTGGCATTTTTCAAAGGAAAATTTTGGTTTCTCCCCTATACCTTCCACTTAGGCTGTGATGTGTCTACAACAAATTTCAAAAAATCCAGGGAATGTAGAACTCAAGATCCCTGTGTTAGAGTATGTAGCAGAGAAGGGGTTAATGATGACTGATCCAAGACAGTGGCCACTGGGAACGTGGTGGAAATGGACAGATTTGGAATTAGGCAACTTTAGCTTTTAGATGTCTCTTATCACTTGCTACGGGCTTGGCAGATGTCAAAATCTAGCATGGAAAATTTATAGCTATTTTTTCCCATAGCTGAGTTTAATTTCTATTCTGAATTTCTTGCCTTCTCAGTACCAGAAAAATTAGTCTGCTCTTATCCAGGTAGATACAGTCACATCACATTAATGATTTCTGTCTTTTGGGGGTGGAAACCACATCAAAGTCAGTGATCAGTCATTTCAGATTTAAAACTTAATCACTTCATGATTTATGAAACCCTGTTCACGTACCTCTCTGGCCTTGGAGTCGATTTGCAGGTGTTTGGAATAATCTATTGCTGCAGTGTCGGTGGGAGGAAGAGGCATCCACTTTGTTCCTTTCCTTTCTCTTTCTGATACGCACAATCAACCAGTCATGACCTTCACTTTTTGGTATCTATCTCTACATTTGCATGGATAGCTAATGTTTTAGTCCCAATCTATAATGCCCCTCCTGCCTGCTAGCTTTCTCTGTGTTCATGTTCTTTTATATGCCTAAAGGCATGGGTCAGGTTAAGCTGATCCCCTGTGCTTTTCTTGGGGTGTTAGGTGATGCCATCGTGGGGTAGGGAACATGGATGGATTTTCTTTCTTGCAGAGCTCCAGATACACAGCTTTCTATTCTTGGGTGTCCAAATATAAGAGTTCCCATCCCACCCACAATCCAGGCCTAAATGAGGGAGCATTGTATACCACTCTGTACACCAATGTCTATTCTGTTCTTGTTTTCCAACTTTCTTCCTTCTTCCTTTTTCAGTAGCTCACTCATCTTTGTTCGGGGTGGAAAGTAAAACACTTGCTAACCTTTTTCCTCCAAACCTTTCTTCAAATTAGACTCTTTAATACTTTAAAACCCAAAATTGATTATAGTACTCCTTTTACCTTGATAACCTTGCTTCATTGAAACAATGCTCAATGAGGATTCTTCAAGTATTGATGATACATACATTGAAGACAGAAACATATTTCATGTATCATACTATATAACAGGTATATTTTAACTCCAGGTAGATTTATATTCTGATAAATTTGTATTAAAGTGATAGACAAGTATTTATTAGCATGCTTGCCTATAAGTTAAATATTCCAGAAGGGCATATTTATTGGAAAAACCAACAATCTATTCAATTCTCAACAAGTTTCTCTACCAACAGTGGAGTTGCCTGTAAAAGAAATAGTAAACTGTACCTACTTCATGAAGTTTTTCCAATGATTAAATGTTGATACAATATCTACCTTAGTACCTAAAAAGTGCTAAAAGTGCTAAGTCCTCAGTATGTGTTAGTTGCTATTTTTATACTATTATTGGAATCTTGATCTTGGGTAGAAACACGTTCTAGATAAATGATAAGAGAAACATGAATAGTTCAGGGAGTATTTATAGATTGCTGGGACAAATTGCCTTTTCCTCATCTCTACTAGCCATCAAGAGATTTTGACACACAGTAGTGTTAAATGAATGCAAAAATATTTCTTAATCTCTTTTATATTTCTTTATGTGTCACATTTCCTTCCATGTCTAACAAAAATAGCTGAGCTTAGAGAAGTCATGGAGGAAGAACACTGTAGGAAAGAAATAGAAAAATGTTTGAGTGGTTGTTGGCATTTGGGGACTTTATTGTCATACAATGATCTGTGATATACTTAAGGAATAGTTATGGTCTATAGAAGGATAAATCTGGTGGAGAGGCTTCTTTAATGTGCATATGGAATAATGTTTTGCTTACATGCAAAATAAATGACACTAAGATACTCTCTAAGCACCTACTGTTCTCATTCTAATTTTGTGACTTCTCTGGGTCTCAGTGACATGGGGCGTTGCTCAAGTAGTGGAGTTTCTGCGTGGAAGTGGACGTGAGTGCTGGCAACAAGTCTTTTAGTAGAGCAGGGTACCACTGCAAAGTATTTACCTTCTCTGGGAATCTTAGCCATATTGAGATGGCTAGGGAAAACAGCAATAGTGTTGCTGTTGAAATCTCCCAGGAACAACTTTAAATACAATCATAAATATCATGTTTTTGTTGATCAGGAGCCTTTCTTTCAGGGCCTAAGAAGAAATGAGAGGAATTAAAGAATTTTTTTCAAACCATCATGGAGCTTCTGAAGACAAAGTATAACAGGATTCTAGTATAACAGGAACTGGCCATGGCTAAAAATTGAGTTTGGTGAAAGGATGTTGGGGAGTTCATGGAAACTGAGTAGGTGGGAGAAGGTTTGAAATAGGCAGGAACCAATGCGGCCTCATCCAGGACTCTCTAAGGCAGACACTGTCATGGGAACTGTCCAGCGCCTGGATAGTAATAGATACTGTGGCTGGCGGAAAGGTTAAATATCACAGACTTGGTGAACTGAAACGCAAAATGAAATCATAAGACAATGAGATTTTCTTCTTTAATTTATAGCCATAATACCACTAAATTATATAAAATTGCCTCATTTAAAAGTAATTGAATTAATTGGGGGTGACTTTTAAAAATTAAAGTAATTTATACTATTGTAGCTAGTACCATATAGAAGTATATACTAAAAAAAGTACTTCCCACCTTTAACTTCACTGTGCAGAAGTATCTTGTATTAAAAACTTGAGCTGTATCTTCCAATCCATACAAGAACATATAATTTAGAACTATAATATACATGCTGCTCTATAACCTGACTCTTCACTCACTAGATAATGTACTTTGGTTCATATCAGAACATGTTGCTCTATCTGATCATTTTAGAGGCTCCGCAACATTTAATTGTTTAAAAACCACAATTTAGTCAATTAATCTACAGTGGATATTCAGCTAGGTTGTTTCTAATTACAATTTTGTACTGTGTTTCACTGAACATTTTTCTTTCACATATATTCTGAAACTTGTGTATGAGTTTCTCTGGGTTAAATTCCTGGGAATAGAACTATTGGGTCAAAGGGAGAGGCATATTTAAAAACTTGAGTCATTACCAATTGACTTCACAGAAGGTTGGCCCACTTTTCAATCACAGTAACAGGATGTGAGAAGGCCAAATTCCCTGTAACTTGGATGCATTTGCTATTGTGTACAGATTATTTTCAGTGGAACAATATTTTTCAGAGATGGCTGATTAGATTTATCAAGTTCTGAGTTTTCCCCTCAAAATATCTGAAAGCAGTAGAAGAAGCTTTAGTAACACTTTCTATATTTTAGGCATTTTTCTAAATCTTTGTTAACTTATTAAAAGAATCAAAGTATGGTACTAAAATGTAGGTGGAAAAAAAAGGCCAACTTTTCAAAAATACTGGAGACTGAATAATTTGATAATCATTGTTATTAAATCAGATGTGTTTTCCTCAATAACTCAGTGCTTGAAATTTCAGGAAAGGTTCCTTTTTAATGAATTTGAAAGAACATTAAAACAAAATGTTGCTTTCTTTTCTAAAATGACAAAAGTCTTAAGGAATTTAAGTGTTCTCTACAAGTATAGTTATTTTCCTTTAAAAATGACATGTTGGGTTGAAACTTTCCTGTCTAATGAAAAAGTAAAATGTAGAAAAGTGAATGACGTAACTAGTCTTTATAAGATTTTTAACAAATTGTGAAAGAATAGTTGCATATTGTATATAAGTAGTTCAGGCATTTCTCTACATCAAACATTTTTAATACCACTGGGTAAACTGGCTGCCTATATTGGTATATATATTTTTTTTTGTATAAATGCAATAATTCTGCAGAAGTAACTTTCTTGACATTGTACTGCTGAAATACAGTTTTCATTGATGTAATCAATTATACATCCCACACAGGGATGAACATATGTGCTAATTGCATTTGGTATTTCCTTTGCCTTTATATTTTAGCAACAAAAATGGGAATTTGGTAAAAAACTAACATGCTCTGGTGGCTACCTTCTTGATTTTAAGTTTCACTTTTCTTTTAAGATTAAAAGACTGAACATTCGAAGGGACTGAACATTCGAAAGGTGACAGGTCATTGGGATAAACATCTCAGTAAACCTGATCGTTATTGTAAAGTTTGGCACAACTTTTGGGTGCAGTTCCTAAAAGGATAAAAATGACACATTGAAGAGAAGCTCTTTTCAGGGTCACATATCTTCTACAGCTGTCTTGTAACTGTCTTGTAAGCGGGAGAGTAAAGCATGTTCAGAATTCATTTTAAATACAGTATTATGTTGGACATATTTATCTGACCTAAATTTTTATAAGGCCATACTTAAATTTAATTGACTATTTTGGTGTAGTACAAAGAACATTGAGTTTGGGCTTCATAGGCCCTGGATTATAATTCTGGTTCTTTTGTCACCTACTAGCTGAGTGATTTTCGTCAATTTACTTACCTTGCTGAGCCTTGGTTTCTTCAGTTGGAGTTAATAATACTTACTGCAAAGAGTGGGTGTATGTTTAGGGGAAATACATGTAAAGCACTTCAACCAGTACCTGGAAGGTATTCAGTAAATGTTAGTGTCCTCCTCTCCTTCCAATATTCACTCTAAGCCTCACCTTACAAGCCAGTGAATCATAAAAATTTTTGAGTTGAGTGGTATTTTACCATCTCTATGTCAAAGCAGAGACACTTACAGAAGAATTACTATATCCTCTGTAAGCCTCAAGGGAAACACTCAAGCCTCAGGAGTTCTTGACTTACTACTTATTTCTCAGCTAGTCATGTTATATTTAAATAATCTTAATAATCTTAATGTTCTTAGTGTGGATGTCATTGCTACTTAAAGAACCTCTTCACATATCATTTTTGTATTCTTACTATGCCGAAGTGCTACCTTAAAAATTATTTTTTAAATTCATTAACATTATTAATTATAGTATGATATTAAGGTAGTATCAACAATTTCCTTAAATTATTACAGAATCTTCATATTTTATGTTTCTAATCTTGTGACTATTCAAGTCTTGAGAAGCAGCATTGCCCTCTTCATCTGCTGTGTATCTATTTACAGTTGCCTGGAGAAGTCATTACTGTGCAAAGTAGGTTCCCTAACATGAACTGATTCTTCAGCACAGACTGTCATTTCTTTATTGCTCTCTTGTTGGATCTTTATAGCACCAGTCCACAGAAGATGTTAAAAAATATTCTTTATTGTCCTCAAGAACTTAGCCCTACCTTTGCCCTCTTTACTCTCGAAAGATCATCCTGCTGCTATGATGACTTGCAAACTGCCTCCATCCTTTCAATCCATCCCATGCCCTGCTTCATACATCCTGTGTTTGGTGGGGGTGCTCAGTGAATGCTTACCAATGTTGAAGAAAATTTTCCCAAAGTCCACCTTCAATCATGTCATAATTTGATCAGAAATCTTTGCTGGCTTCCTGTTTGCCACTGAAGCCCCTCAGCCATATATTCAAGACCCTCTCCAAATAACTTTTCTCACTTATTTAGTGAAATGTAAAGCAGAATTTGATGCTGAAGGATTCTGAAAGTTTACATTCTATTCAAAGTTGTAAAACTGTATTGTGTCCTCCAAAAAATTATATTGTTCCCACTCAACCCTACCCAACTCAAGGTTTAATGACAGATAAGAGAAATAATTACCAAACATTTGTCTGAGACTTTGTGTCTATAACATTCTATATTGTTAGATTATAGGTTTTTCCCCTCCCTTAGGTACCTTAATATTCTTCATTATATTAACTTTTATTGTCCATATTTATTCCAATATTGAGGCCAAAGCCCACTTTCTAAGACAGAAAAGGGACTAAGATTTTTCTATCAGGAATGAATTTAAAGAATGGTCTAGAAGACAGGGTACATGTCATGAGCACTTACGTGTCAAGTGTTATTCCATTTCACAATAACTTTCATTTTCCCAGTAATAGTGATTATTATCCCCCTTTTCTAGAATAGGTCATGGATCCTTTAGGACCTTGAGTCAGTTGCCCAAGTCCACACAGCCAGTAAGTGGCAGAAGCATCATTTGAACTCAGATCCTCTTGCCACCAAGTACAAACTTTCTCTTCTACCAGTGCTACAAAAATAATTATTAAAATATTGATTTTCATAAATATAAGCTTAATAGATCAGCTGCCTAGGAATATAATGACTGGGAATGTTAGCACTGTAGGTCATGCCCTTCTGACTTTTTTCTACCATGATTTGAAGGCTGGTGAGTTGCTCTTGAGGAATGCTTCACAGCTGTACTCTTCTGTTACTTTTGACTAGGTGGGTGGTGGTTCCTGGCTATCAGTCTTAGTACCATCCTGAAGAACTCATACATACCCAGGTATGTTCCCTAAACAGTTCATACACACCCAGGTATATTCACTCCTGCCATCACCCCACTGCACTTGCATTTGGGGTGACGATTTCTAAGTTACAACTTTGAGAAGCGGGTCTGAACAGGTGACCGATAATGCCTATGCCACAATCCAGCTCTCAATTTCCCACACAGTAAATGTTGATGCTGTGCTGAAACTGTTTCTGGGAAAAGTTATTTTAAAATGTGATCAGAGAATAAACAGATTGGCTCAACCCAATCTTGTATGTCTTCATAACAACTTTTCCTTCACTTTCATCTTATAGTAGAGACATCTCCCAGGAGATTATTATACTTGAATTCTATTTCTTCTTGATTCTAATTCTTCCTGGAAGTTGTTTTTCTTCCTGCTTCCTTGTAATTTCTTTTCCACACCCTCTGCCTCTCTTTGCATTCCTCCCGACCACTGAACTCCCAAGTGCAACTTGGACATTTGACTTCTTTAGTAGGTTGTCTTTCACAGTTTCTAAAACCTTAATAATATATCACACATAAATATAACTTAGTGTTCATTTTTTCTCTTACCCCCCCCAGCAACCCTTTGCTCAGGCTTTTTGTCCTTTCAGTTTTTCCTGCTGTGCCCCACAGCTACAATCACCCTGAGGGAAGACATGACTGTACAAGGCTGGATGGCTTGTTCAGTATTCCTTGGGTTACTTTAAAAGTGCAGTTTAACTTGTGGCTGTGATTGACATTGACAGGTTGTAAATGGAATTATAGGCTAAATGATTAAAGTTTAGGACAACAGCATTTCCCATTTGCACACATTTTGTGGTTTGCTTCAGATCCTGAAGTGATACTTGGCTCTTGTTGAAATCCCACAAATATAGGTCTCTATACCTGTACAGATCAGTGGATGGGGAGAATGTCTGGGGTAATGCAGAGTTGGTCCTTGTGGGAAAGCCTCAGAGAGAGGAACTGTTGAATAAAAATGAAAATAGGCCACATTAGAGCTGAAAACACTTTTAATCAAGAGACCAGCCTAGTAAAACATGGTTTATATAGAGTATTATATAATTATTTGGAATATATATAAATGAAACTCCTAGAAATTAACAGCACCCAATTAAAAGTGGGCAAAGGACATGAAAAGACAAATCACATGGTGAAGTACAAATAGCACTTAAGTGTTTAAAAAGATGTTCAACCTCTCTCGTAATAAAATAAATTTAACTACAGTAATGAACCATTTCTTAACAAGTTGAGAAAAATGCAGAATATACAGAATACAGAAAATAACTTTTGGGCACGTGCTTGCAATTTCTTGAAGGAGTGCAAAATGGTATACCACCTATAGAGAATTTGGTAGCATTTAGCAACACTATAAATGTTTTAACACTTAAATATGACAATCTTCTAGAAATGTATACCATAGATACACCAGGATAAGTATGAAATTTCATAAGTTTCACACTACTCATTATGTTACTACTTGTTACCTGAGTTCAGCGAAAGAGAACTGGTTGAGTAGATGTTGATACATCCATGCAGTAAAATATAATAGTGTTTTTTTTAAACGAGGACATTGTTTATGTATTACTGATAAGGAGAAGAAAAATTGTTTCAAAATAAATAATATTGGAGGGGAAAGCAACATGAAGAATAGCATATATTGTAGGTTGATTTTTGAGTAAAATAAGGGGAGGCAAATATTTATTTGTACAAGGATAAGAAACTGATGAAAACGGTTACCTGTAAAGGGTGAGAAGGAGGGGGCAGTAAGGGAAACAAGACTTCTCTATGTATTTTTCCATGTAGTTATAACTTAAATCATGTAATGCATTACCTGTGTATGTGTGTTTAAAAACACACACACACAACTCAATTTAACAAAAAATTCCTGATACTGAAAACAAATGGAAAAAATTTAACTGCTTATTGAATTGGTAATACAACTACATGGAGAAAAGATTTGTTTCAAGCAGCTTTAGAATATAAAAATTTTGACTGTGTAGTGGGGGTGAATTCCAAGGACAAAAAGAACTATAAATATATTTTAAACTTTACTCAGTAGTTGAATCTTTTAAACTTTTTATATTGAGATAATTTTCGATCACATCCAGTTGTAAGAAATAATGAAGATTCCTCCCTCATCCAGTTTCTTCTAATGGTAACATTTTATGTATCTGTAGTCTAATATTACAACCAAATAATTGATATTGACACAGTCCGCCAGCTTTGCTCAGATTTCACCAGTTTTACATGCACTCCTTTTTGTCCTATGTGATTTTATCACATCTGTGGAGTCATGTGATCACAGTCAAGATACAGAACAGTTCTACTGCAAGGATCAATTAGGCAACTCCTTTACAGATCCATCTACCTTCCTCCTTCACCTGGTCACTGCTAATGTCTTTTCCAGCTCTGATTTTGTCCTTTCAAGAATGTTACATAAATGGAATAATAGATAGTATCTTTTGAGATTGGCTTTTTTTTTTTTTTTGAGATTGGCTTTTTAAAAACTCACCATAATTCTCTTGAGATTCATCCAAGTTGTTGCATGTATCAGTAGTCCATTCCTTTTTATTACTGAGTAGTATTCCAAAGTATGGATGTACCACAATCTTTATTCACCTATTAAAGATCATCTGGGTTCTCTCCGTTTCTTTTCTTGGCTCTCACAAATAAAGATTATATGAACATTCACAAACAGATTTTTTGTGTGAATGTAACTTTCATTTCCCTGGGATAAATGGCAGGAGAGCACCTACTGGATTATACACTAACCATATATTTAGTTTTGTAAGAAGTTGCCATACTCTTTTCTAGAATAGCTATACCATTTTACATTCCTAGTAAAAGTGTATGCCAGTTTCTCTACATTTTTTTCTAGCATTTGGTATTAATCACTAATTTATCTTTTTATTTTAGCTATTCTGTTAAGTGTGTAGTGATATCTTATGGTTTTAATTTGCATTTGCATTTCTCTAATGGCTAGTGATTTTGAACGTCTTCTCATTGCTTATTTGCCATCTATATTACCTTTTGGGTAAAATGTCTCTTAATGTCTTTTGCTTATTTTCTAATTGGATTTTTTTCCTGTTGAAGTTTGAGAGTTCTTTATATATTCTACATACCAGTTCTTTGTTGGGTATGTGGTTTACAAATATCTTCTATTTGTAGCTTATCTTTTCATACTCTTTAAGGATCTTTTAGAAAGCAAAATCTTAAATTTTGATGTTGTCCAGTTGATCAGTTTTTTCTTTTATGGATCATATTTTTAGTGTTAAGTCTAAGACTTCTTCACCTAGCCCTAGGGACTGAAGATTTTCTCCTGTTTTCTTCCTACAAGGTTTTACAGTTGTTTACATTTAAGTCTGTGGTCCATTTTGAGTTTTATATAAGGTATGAGGTTTAGGTGGAGTCTCTTTGTATTTTTTAACCTGTAGATGTCCAGCTGCTCCTGCACCATTACTGAAAAGGTTGTCCTTCCTCCATTAAATTACTTCTGTACCTTTTGTAAAAAATCAGTTGGGTATATTTATGTGGGTCTATTTCTGGGATCTCTATTCTGTTTCATTGATCTGTGTGTCCATTCCTCTGCCAATATCATGCTGTCTTGATTACTGTAGCCATGTAGTGAGCCTTGCCTTTGGGTAGAGTGATTCTTCCCATTTTATTCTTTTTCAAAATTCTTTTAGCTAGTCTGTGGCCTGTGCCTTTTGTAAAGTTTTAGAATAGGTTTGTCTATGTCTACAAAAACCATGCTGGGCAGCAGTTTAACTTTTAAAAAGTAATCTGCTATTGTTAAATTGATATTCTTTTCTTTATATGCTATAGGATAAAGCAATAAATATATTAAAGAAACAATGATGTGGTATTTTAGTGAAAGTTAGGATACATATATATATGTATACAAAAAAAACTAAAAGGAGTAAAATATTGTATATAATACTGTCTGTCCACTGAAATTGCTTAGAAGCAGCATCACCCTAGTAGCAACAATCATCTATGGAACCATGCTTGTGTCCTCTAATACCATTTTCCTCCCTAGGGAAATGGTGGGCTTGAGGTGTGGGTTGAGGAAAGTACAAGGTGATGTTGGGATATCCCATTGTATCAGAAATCAAGGAGCTTCAAAGATTAATGGAGTCATGTCAAAGATCACAGGAGCCAGCTCAGAGGAGCTCCCAGTGACCAAAATTGTGGCAGTATATGCAGGAGGGAATAATTACTATAACTGTTGGAATTACACTGATTTTACAAAAATTAGAGTCAATGATGATGGGGGGATAGAACACCATATAAATATAAATAAGATATGTCATTAGTTGGATACATGAATGTGGAATTCAGAGAAGAGGCCTAGGATGCAGAGATTATATATCTATTGATCAATCGATTGATCTATCTCTATCTTCCTATCTATCTCTCTATATAAAATAAAGATATCTCTATATATCTAGGAGTCATCAGTGTATAGATAACATTAAAGCCATGAAAAAAATCAAGAGAGTGGAAATTCGTAAGAGAAAATGTCTAAGGACAGAGATTATGATGACCTTCCAAAATGAACAGATCTTAAAATAAGAAAACAGAAAAAAGACTGAGAATTTGTCAGCAATTTAGGAGGAAATCTAGGAGTCTGTTCAGAAAACCAAATGTACAAAGAAACAGGAAGGGAGTGATCAACTGTCAAATTCTTATCAAAATGGTATATGGTACCTATACTTCTGCAACATGCTTTTGACTCAACTTTGTGAGATTTATCTCTGATAATGAGTTCATTTTCAGTGCTTTAAAACCCATCGAGTGTCCTTTAACTTCATTTTTTATTGATTATTTACTGTTTCAAAAAATGCTCTATGAACATTCTTGTCATATGTCTCATTTTGTGTGTGTATGGACGTTCCTATAGAGAATATGCCTAGGAGTGGAATTGTGTTACAGGTTACACATATTTCAACCTTACTGTATATTGCCAATTGCTTTTTAAAGTGATAATATGAATCTACAGTCCCACAGGCAGTATATGGGAGTTTCTATCCTTTACTGAGTATTAACAGACTTCAAATATTTTGCCAAATTCACGGGTGTGTAATGGAATCTCATGTCTTTAATTTGGATTTTCCTTACTACTAGAAAAGTTGAGTATTTTCGTATTTGGTTTTCCTCTATGCTATACTCTATTTTGCTCACATTTTTATTTGGTTGATTGTCTCCTAAGTTGGTTTGTAGGAAGTTTTTATGTACGCCGGCTGTTAATCCCTTGTTGAGTATATGCATTGCAAATACCTCCTTGTTAGAGTTTAGATCATAACTACTCTTCTCACTTTTTACAGGGTCTTATTATAGATAGAAGTTTTAAGTTTTTATGTAGTGGAAAAATTGTCTTGGTGGTTTATGCCATTTATCTTTTCAGTATAAATTTTAAAATAATAATGTTGACTTCCATGGGGGAAAAACAATAACCTGGGGATAAAATGGCTTATGTACCACAGAAGGAAATTCAGTTTGTTAAGCAAATAAATAAGTACCCAATATTACAATTTGGGGTATGGGTTAGGCAGAAATAATGGACTTTAAAGACAATAAATTTGGGGGAAAGACTTAAACATCTCTGAAATGATTTTAGGTTGTCATCATGAAATCAGGTTTTTTTTCTTAGTAGTAGTCCGTGTGTCAACATATAAACATTGAAAGATCAAGAAATAGTAACCCTATTTAAAGATTTTGCAAAATTGATTATGACATCAGGCAAGTGATTTACAAATTCAAGCAAACTGATTTTTAGCCTTTTTCCATAACTGTTAAACCACTAAAATTATATAAAAAGTTACTTTACCACAATATAATCAATTTAATTTTATGTAAACACTATCTTATATGACCCCAACATTAAGGACACAAACTCAAGGCCCGATACTGAATTTTGATAAGTTCAGATTTTGAGGAAATTATAATTCGTTCCCTTCATGCATATCATTTAGAAGATTAGAATATCACATAGAACTTAAATACAACTAATATGAAATATTATATTCTGTTAACTAAGGTTAATAATTTTTACTTAATCTGTATTTGTGACAGTTGACAAAGAATATCAAATATGTTTTAAAAATCCCCCCAATTTTCACCATATTATAGAAGACAAGCTGATCTTTAAATGGAAACCACCTCATAATTTCTTGTTCAGCTTTCATTTTTCTGTATTAATCTTTATTTTAAAGGTAAATTCACCATTAGACTTCATATTTAAACAACTTGATTGGAGTATAACTTGTATATAATGAATCACATATATTTAAAGAATACAGTTCATTGAGTTTTGACACATGCATTCACCTGTGCCACCACCACTACCAGGACAACCAAGATACTGTACACTTCCATTACCCCTAAAAGGTTTTCTGCCCTTTTGCAGTTCCTTGTTCCCTCCATCCCTGTACTCAGGCAACTACTGGCTTGAGATGAGCACCAGCATCATTGAGCTGCTCAATGGTGGCTCTCCTCTCTAGGCCAGGGTTGATGGTAGGAAATGGTGTTACAGAACTGGGCTCCCTGATGACAGTAGGGAGGGTTGGATCCTAAAATAATAGAGGCATGATCGAAGCACTTAACCATCTAAAGCTTGGTGGGAATAATTATTATAATGAGTAGAAAAATATAAATCTCAGGTGTTCCTAGGGGAGAGAGATATGTACAACCTGTGGAGTAAAATCTATTGCAGTAGAGATGGCCAAGTAGAAGGCTCCAAAACTGCCCCACCCAGCCAAGGTAGTAAGTAAGAATATCTCATTCTGGGGCAGGGGTAGGGGAAATGGTAGAGATTAGTGACACCACCTTAAAGACTGAAAGAATACATGAATAACAGTCTCCATCACATCCTCAGTTCACCAGTTTTGCCCCGTATCCAGCTGCCCCAGATCCCATCCCTGCCCACCTGTAGGCAAGCACCAGCCCCAGGTCCCCCTGGGCTGTGTACAGTGGCTGCCAACATTCTGGTAGGCGCCACATGGTTGGGGCCCAGCCCTGCCTACCGTCACATCCACGGTAGTCAGATCCGCCACAACAGAAAGACCCATGCAACCCACGTGGAGGGGTGATGCAGAGCACATAACACTGATGACCAGAGGCGTGTGTGCTGCTGGGCCCCATAGGTTGTATCCCACATAAGGTCACTACTCCAAGATTGGGAAATATAACCGAACTACCGAACTACATAGAAATAAACACAGATAATTTGGCAAAATGAGATAACAGAAGAATATCTTGCAAATGAAGGAACAAGACAAAACCCCAGAAGAACTTAGGAAAGTGGAGATCAGCAATCTACCTAATGAAGAGTTCAAGGTAATGATCATAAAGATGTTCAATGAACTCTGGAGAAGAATGGATGAACAGAATGGGAACTTTAACAAAGAGGTAGAAAATATAAAGAAAAAACAACTGAAGATGATAATAACTGAAATAAAAAATCTACTAGAAGGAATCAATAGTAGATTAGATGGTATAGAGGAACAGATCAATGGATAGGAAGACAGTAGTAGAAATCACCCAAGCTGAACAGAAAAAAGACATAAGATTAAGAGACCTCTGGGACAACATCAAGCATACAAATATTTGCATTATAGGGGTTCCCAAAGGAAAAGAGATAAAGGGTTATAAAATGTATTTGATGAAGTTATGGCTGAAAACTTTCCAAACCTGAAGAAGGAAACATAGTCCAGCTACAAGAAGCAGAGTCCTAAACAAGAACAGCCCAAAGAGGTCCACACTGAGACACATTATAACTAAATTGGCAAGAATTAAAGAGAATCTCAAAAGCAGCAAGAGAGAAGCAACTAGTTAACATACAAGGGAACTCCCATAAGACATTGTGCTGACTTTTCAGCAGAACTTTGGCGGCCAGAAGGGAGTGGCATGATAATCAAAGTGAAAAGAAAAAACCCTACAACCAAGTTGGCTACCTGGCAAGGCTTTCCTTTAGACTTGAAGGAGAGATCAAAAGTTTTATAGGGCTTCCCTGGTGGCACAGTAGTTGAGAGTCCGCCTGCCGATGCAGGGGACACGGGTTCGAGCCCCAGTCCGGGAGGATCCCACATGCTGCCGAGCGGCTGGGCCTGTGAGCCATGGCCGCCGAGCCTGCGTGTCTGGAGCCTGTGCTCCGCAAGGGGAGAGGCCACAACAGTGAGAGGCCCGCATACTGGAAAAAAAAAAAGTTTTACAGACAAGCAAGAGGTAAGAGTTCAGCACCACCAAACCAAATTTACAAGAAATGTTAAAGGAACTACTCTAAGTGAAAAAAGACTGCAACTAGAAATATGAAAATTATGAGAGGAAAAATGTGATAGTAAAGGCAAATATATAGTAAAGGTAGTAGATCATCCACTTATAAAGCTAGTAGGAAGGTTAAAACACAAAAGTAGTAAAATCATCTGTATCCACAGTACATAAGTAGTTAAGGTACGTAAAACAAAAAGTTGTGAAGTGTTGTCAACCTTAAGCATGGGAGATGGAGTAAAAAGTGCAGGGTTGTTAAAGTGCATTTGAACTTAAGAGATGATCAGCTTAAAATAACTGTGTGTGTGTGTGTGTGTGTAGGTTTTTACATATGAACCTCATGGTAATGACAAACCAGAAACGTAGGTACACACAAGAGGGAGAGGAATCCAAACGTAACAGTAAAGATAGTCCTCAAATCACAAGCGAAGAGAGCAAAGTAAGAAAGGAACACAAAATAACTACAAAAACAACCAGAAAATAATGAAAAAATGGCAATAAATACCTATCAATTACTTTAAACTGATTAAATGCTTCAGTCAAAAGACATAGAGTGGCTGAATGGGTAAGAAATACAAGACCCACATATATGCTGTCTACAAGAGACTCACTTCAGATCTGAAGACACACAGACTGAAAGTGAAGGGATAGAAAAAGGTATTCCATGCAAATGGAAATGAAAATATAGCTGGGCTACCAATACTTATCATTAAAAAATAGACTTTAAAACAAAGAATGTAATAAGAGACAGAAAGACATTACATAATGATAAAGGGATCAATTCAACAAGATATAACAATTGTAAACATATATGCATCCAACATAGGAGCACCGAAGTATATAAATATCAACAAATGTAAAGGGAGAAACAAGTACACAAATATCAACAAACATAAAGGGAGAAATTGATATAATACAATAATAAGTGGGGTGTTAAAGTTCCCTACATCAATGGACAGATCAGACAGAAAACAAGGAAACACTAGCCTTAAATGATACATTGGACCAGATGGACTTTATATAAAACATTTCATCTAAAAGCAGAACACACATTCTTTTCAAGTGTGTGTGGAGCACTCTCCAGAATAGACCACATACTAACCCACAAAACAAGTCTTAATAAATTTAAGAAGATTTAAATCATGTCAAGTATCTTTGCTGACCACATCAATATGAGACTAGAAATCAACTACAAGGGGAAAAAACTGCAAAAAACACAAACATGGGAAGACTAAACAATATGCTTCTAAACAACCAATGGGTCCCTGAAGAAATCAAAGAAATTAAAAAATGCCTTGAGACAAATGAAAGTGAAAACACAACAATCCAAAAATGTATGGGACACAGCAAAATAATTCTAAGAGGAAAGTTTATGTAGTACAAGTCTACCTCAAATAAGAACAATCTTGAATAATCAACTTACACCTAAACAACAAGAAATTACAAGTCTTGGTAAGGTGGGAAGAAAGAGGAATCCTTCATTCATTGTTAGTGAGAATGTAAATTGGTGCATTCAATATGGAAAACACTATTGAAGGTTCCTCAAAAAATTAAAATAGAATTACCACATGGTCCCACAGTTCCATTTCTGGGTATTTATATGAAGGAAACAAAAACACTGATTAGGAAAGATACGTGCACCTCTATATTCATTGCAGCTTTATTTATAATAGCCAAGGTATGGAATCAACCTGTGTCATCAATATTTGAATAAAGATGTATATATACAAGGAAATATTACTCAGCCATAAAAATATTCCCATTTGCGATGACATGGATGAACCTAGGAGAATATTTTGCTAAGTGAAATAAGTTAGAGTAAGATAGCATATGGTTTCACTTGTGTAGAATCTGAAGAATACAAATGAGCATAAGGGGAAGAGATTCATGTATACAGTGAACAAACTGGTGATTGCCACATGGGAGGCAGGTAGGCAGATGAGTGAAATAGGTGAGGAAGATCAAGAGGTACAGTCTTCCAGTTAAAAAGTATAACAGGAACGTAATGCACAACATAGGGAATGTAGTTAAAATATAACTTTGGTGACATAGTAACCAGACTTGTGATCATTTTGTCATGTATAAAAATACTAAATCATTATATTGTACACCTGAATCTAACAATGGTGCAAGTCAGTTATACCTCAATTTAAAAAAAAAAAGAAAAAGATAAATTTTCACTTCTCTCACCTCTCATTCCTAAGAAGTAAGTACAATTCCCTGGTGGGCATTTGCATTCTGAATACAAGCTTTCTTATGCTTGGGAATGCTTCATTGACTTGTTTATCACGTGACATCAAGGACTGTCTACTTTGAGTTGGGCCTTGAGCTGGAAAAGGCTCTTATCAGATTTGGTCTGTGATAAAACAAGCTTGCCACTTAGGCTATACAACCCAGTGGACAGTGTGATATTACAGTTTTCTGGGGTGGGAAAGAGCACCATGTGGAGTTTGTCAAGCTTCAATAGGAGAATCAAAATGCATACACTTAAAGTTTTGAAGAAGGCCATATCATCCATGCAGAGAATTATACAGCTGCCCATTCAGGTCTTCTCCACCCCCATGTGGATGTGGATGTGCCATAAGTGAGAGGTGCTGTTGAGAAACATGTTTTCCCAAACCTGTTAAGTGAAGTCACACTGGTAGCTTGAAATCAGCTGTGGTGGGCATATGTACACCCGGGAAATTGTAAAATGCTCTAACTCTGGGGCTTCTTTAATCTGGAGAGCCAGCTTTTAGACATTTTTACCCACACAACACTGGACATGGGGTCTGAGCCCCCTGCTTTTACAACTTATTTATTCCTTCTGCCCTTGCCTGTGCCCAGTGGCAGTGGTAAGTAGAGGACTGGGTATAAATAGAGCCAGAAGGAACTTCATAGAAAAAGTTCCAGCAATGGGGATACGATTATGTATCCTGATACAATGATGAAACGGCTGTCTGAAGGTGCAGCTGAGATGCTAACTTGAGATAAAATGTTGCAAGGATGTGTGTACCGTACTCTAAGATGCAACTCCAGGATTTAGTGGATTCCCTCTCTTTATGATTGTTTTCAGGGCTGTGTTCAACAGTTATGATACATGGGCTCTGAAGGGGTGGAAGTGGGATTGGCTCTGTATTCCATTGTTACCTGTGAGGGACTGGAGGAATGTGTGTTGCCCATCCCCGTGGCTCCAGCCCCTGTGAATCTAGAGGTCCTGCTTCTCAGAGAGAGGTTACTTCTATCAGAGGACACATAGTAAGAGCATATTAAACTTTATGCCATAGCTGAACACTATGGTATATTTGGGCTCCTTGGGCCAAGAGAACAGGATCAAGGAAAACAGTTACTACCCTGGATAGGAACAATTGACTCTGATTAACAGGAGGATGTAGTGATGCTGTTAAATAGTGCAGGCAGGTTAGCATATGTGAGGAAAACATGTGATCTCTTAGGAAAACATGTGATTTCTTCATATTTTTAGGCTCAATTTTGATGATAAATTGACAAGTGCAGCCTGAGAAGGGCATGATGACTAGGAGCTCATATTCCTTATGGTTGAGAATCTGGGTCACAGCCCCAACCCCTCCACCAGATAAGCCTCCTAGGGCAGTGGAGGATGAGCCAAGGATGAGGAAATCTAGAAAGTATAAATGGGGAGATAAGTACCATTTAAACACTCAAGACCAACTGTTTATTTAGCCCATCTTCTTAGATCAACCAGAATACTAGAGGAAGAAAGATCAACCAGAAATAGGAAGATCAACCAGAATACTGGTGGAGCTATTCCCAGACGGGGTGCAGTTATTATACAAAATGTTTTCGAGAGCGACAAGAGTTGGACTTGAATGGATTTTTTAGGCATGAGACACTTACATTCCTAACTCCTGCCAAAGTCTCATAGTTGAGATCCTCTCCAGTAATTTCCTCTGGCCTAAGAGAGCTACATCAATTAAGGTTATGCCCTGTCTATGGAGACAGCCACCACAGTTCGTTACCGGTTAATGGGTAAGAAGGTCCAGCCCTTTTGACTCAGTTTCAGAAAACTGAAGGCCCCATGGGGTGAGCTGAGGCCTTTGTTGCAATTGCATTACAGTCAACTTCTGCCTCTGCCCATTTGTTTTCTTTATTTCATTAGTTGTGATGTTTCCTAGAACATTAATGTCCTAGAAAATTTAGATTGTACATTAGTTTTGAATGCTAGTCAGGAAGCAGTAGCAGAATTATTACTATGTGACCATGCATGAGTTACATTGACATTTTTTCAAAAACAGGTTTGTTGAGTTGTAAGTTATGTAATATAAAGTGAGGTTGATGAGTTTTAACATACACCCACACCCATGTAAGTAGAATCCTTTTTTTTTTTTTTTGGTAGATTCCTTAAGATTTTCTACATAGACAGTTGTCTTTGAATAAGGACAATTTTAATGTTTCCTATTTTTTTCTTGCCATATTGAACTAGCTGAAGCTTTGAATTTAATATTGAATGAAAGTGGTGAGAGTCATTTTGAACTTAGGGGAAGTAATCTTGCCTTGTCTCAATTTTAGAGCAAAGGCATTCAAAATTGCTCCATGAAGTGTATTAGTCATACGCTTTTTATAGATGCTTTTCATCGTACTGAGAAAGTTCCTTTTATTTTCAGTCATTGAGAATTTTTATCATGAAAAGGAATTGAATTTTGTCAACTGCTTTTTTCTGCATCTACTGTGACAAATATTTCTTCTATTCTAATTTAATTAATCACATTATTTTAAAACGTTTTAGTTTAACAGCCCTTATTATTAGGATGAACTTCATGTAGTCACAATCTATCATCCTTTTCTATATTGTTGGATGTAATTTACAAATACTAATTTTCTGTCAATGTTTATGAGGAATATTTTATAATTTTTTTATTGGTGCTATTTTAGTTGTTGTCATTAGGGTTATGCTGGCCTAATAAAACAAGGTGAGAAATGTTCTTTTTCTGTTTTCTGAAAAAGTTTGTATAAAATTATTTTTTCTTCACATGTTTTGTAGAATTCATTAGCGACACCTTCTGGGCTTGGAATCTTCTTTCTGAAGATGTTTTTAGTAAATGTATTTACAAATTCAGTTTTAAAATGTATACAGCTACTAAGATTTTTAGAAAATTTCATGTATAAGGTTTGGGAAGTTACAGTTTTCAAGGCCTTTGTCCATTTTATACAAGTTATGTAACTTATTGGCATACAGTTTATAATATTCTTATTTGTTTAATGAACTCCCATTAGCATTTATGATGGTTAAGGCTTTTATACAGTGTATTCTTTCAGCTTTTGTAAATTGTGATGTCTTTGTTTTCTCCTTATTTTTGAGAATGTTAATTAGATACAGAATTTCAGGTTGACAGTTTTTTTTTTTCTTTCAAGACTTTAAAAGATGTTCTATAGTCTTTGGCCTACTGTGTTTCTAGTGAGAAGTGTCGGTCACCATTTATATGTAGTTCCCCTGTATGTGAAGTAATTTTTATCTGGTTTTACTTATCTGTGTGGAGTTGTTAAATTTCAGTTTGTCCTTTTTCCTAGGATGAAGTCCTTTGAGTTCCAGCTCAACATATAGAGTAGTGTACTAGAGTTCCATCCTCAGTGGACACTAGACAGCTTTTGTCTCCCTGGGCCATCATGGCTCTCGGAAGCACTGCTCTGACTTGTTACTGAATAGAAACACCCCAAGAAAATATAACCTGACATTTCAGCTCACCTTCTTACATTCCTTCCTATCTTTTCCTGGATCTTGACCCAGTAGTTCTTCACGTCGATGCTTTAGTTCTTAGCTCTTTGATGCTTAGAGAAAACACACACACATGCACACACATATATACACACACACAATGTAATAAGCTTATCTTGCTTATGTAATTGCCTTTAATGGAAGGGCTGGTCCAAATAACATAGTCACCCATTACTAAAAGTGGAAATCCCACTTATACTTTGTCATTCAGTTAGTACATCTATATAATACTGGTTCTTATATTATCCATTTGATGATTTGGAAAACATACATGCTCTTTATATAACACCTTTTTCATACATATTTGATAAAAATACATAGGTATACATATATACACACATACATCCTCATATACATATATATGTTTATCATATTAAACCACTTATATTGAAGGTTTTGAAGGATAGAACAAACACATAATTCTGAAAAGCCTTAAAATAGTTTTTCTTGATTTTAAAAGTAAGTCATACCTACAAAAATTTCAAATGATACAGAAATGAAGTAAAAAGTGAAAGTTCCCTATACTTTGGGTACCCTTAGTTATGAAATGATTGTTTGAGTTGTTTGCTGAATACATTATAAATATTTTTATTTTGACAGTGTCATTTAGACACAGCTTAAAAATGGCTGCATCAAAATAGCCATGTCAAGGTAACTGCATTAGAGTATGCTTTTTACCCTTATGAGGTCATCTTCTCTGGTTAATTCACAATACATTTTAACATGTGAAGGACTCTGAAAAATCCTGTAACAGAGAAATCTAATTTTAACTTGGTGCTTTCCCAAATGGTTTGCTGTCCAAAGGCTTTTTCACTTAACACTTATCATATCCTATGGAATTAATATTTCTATGGAAAGTCTTTGTTAAATACTTATTGTTACTTCTGATTTTCATATGTATCCTGCTAGTAGTAGTATTACAGGGAAAAGTTAAATTAATCTGAGATTTGCTATCTAGGGGAGTCAGCAAGTAAAATGAATTACAAGTAGAATAGCTGATGCTTTATTTACAGTTCATTCCTGTGTTAGTTTGCTATGGTTGCCGTAACAAAGTACCATAAACTTTGTGGCTTAAACAACAGAAATTTATTGTTTCGTGGTTCAGAGGCTAGAAGTCAAGATCCAAGTGTCAGAAGGATTGATTGCTTCTGAGGGTCATGAGACAGAATCTGTTCCCTACCTCTCCCCTAGCTTCTGGTGGTTTGCTGGCAAGCTTTGGCAGGCCTTGGCTTGCGGAAGAGTCACCCCATCTCTGCCTTCATCTTCATGTGGAGTTCTCCCTGTCTGTGTCCAAATTTCCCTTTTTATAAGGGCACCAATCAAACTGGATTATGAGCCATTCTAATGACCTCATCTTAATTAATTACATCTGTTAAGAGCTGTATTTCCAAGTAAGTCACATTCTGAGATACTGGAGATAAGAATCTGATATGAGTTTTGGGGGGATATAATTCAATCCATAACAACAATTTTTCTGAGAAGAAATGCCCTTTACATCAGTCTTCTACATGTAGGCTCATTTTCAGGAAAATGGGAAATATAAAGTAAAGGTAAGAAAATTGAGTGTTATTGAAGGTAAAGTCTCCGCTTTTTAAAAGGAAAAAGGAGGGCTAAATACTGGGAATAAGATTTTGGGGAAATTATAAAAATGTTGAGGAGGATATATATTTTCCCAGAAAAGAATTAATGTATATTAAACTTTAGGCAGTTATTTGATCCGCCGACTACACTGTAGTTGTATACCAATAAAGGATTTATCAACTTTATACTCAGATATGCTATATTATTGGCAATCTCTATATTTCAAAATACAACTCCTTTAAAATTTATTTTATCCAAAGTCAGTAGCCATTCTATCTATAAATTATTTAACCGTAGCATTTTAGGATTCGTTCAGTCTGGAGTTTAGGATTCGTTCAATCTCGAAGAGCATATGGAGAGTGTATATTTAGTAATGTAGAACATCTGGCACAAAATATGTGTGGCATACCACTTTAATAAATACTATGCAGAGCTTCTACATAAAATCTTTGTTACCTGATAAACAGGAAGCGTCTGTTAGCTTATGAAATTAGCTCATAATTAGGCAACTCATAAGATAAGAATCCCTACAGCAAAAAGACTGGGCTTATTTACTGAGCACTTGAGAGCAATGCTCTCCTTCATTTTTAAAATTTTTAATTGTTTTAAAATTTTTGGCTGTGTTGGGTCTTCATTGCTGCGTGCGGGCTTTCTCTACTTGCGGAGAGTGGGGGCTACTCTTCGTTGCAGTGAGCCGGCTTCTCATTGTCGTGGCTTCTCTTGTTGTGGAGCACGGGCTCTAGACGCATAGGTAGGCTCAGTAGTTGTGGTGCATGGGCTTAGTTGCTCCGTGGCATGTGGGATCCTCCAGGGCCAGGGATAGAACCCGTGTCCCCTGCATTGGCAGGCGGATTCTTAACCATTGTGCCATCGGGGAAGCCCTCTCATTCACTTTTATTTCTGTAAAATCCTGGCATGAAGAGCTATAAACGGTGAGTGCTCAATATATGTTTATGAAATGTTTTGATTGAACAAAAATGAATGAATTATGGTGTTAGATAAATATAGCACTCATTTCTAGCCACTTATCAATTCTCTCATTTATACCAAGGTTTAGGCTTTGATATCAATAATTCTAGGATCAAATCTCAATCCGGGCCCATATTAGCTGTGATATTTGTAAGTTACTAAAATATTTTGAGCTTCAGTTTCCTTATCTGTCAAAAGGGAATAATTATAGCTATATCAGAAAGTAAGGATGAGAAATATAACTGCTGCTACTTTAATACTGGCCATTATTATTATATTTTACCTAGATGATAACTGCTCACAACTGGTCTCCTGAAATTAACCATGCCCTCCTCCAACCCATTCTCTACCCAAGAGTCAGCACAACCTCTCTAAAATGAAAATCCAATCATTTACTTCTCCTCAGTCCTTGAGTATTTCCCTACTGCACTAAGAATAAAACCCAAATTTCCTGGAGCCAATTAAGATCTGATCTGACTCTGTTTGTCTTTTTCTTCATTAATATGTTGTTTAATTTAATGTGACAACTTGAGTGATACATGGAATACCCATATTAAATATTTCTGGGTGTATCTGTGAATGTGTTTCTCTGAGATTAGCATTTGAATCAGTGGACTGAGGAAAAACTAATTGACCTCAATGTGGGTGGGGCCTCATTCAATATTTGTGTGTGGAGAGAGAGGGCGAAGAGATTACCTATTGGTTGTTTCTCTGAGAACCCTAATACAGCAATCCATACTATAATTCATACATACTTCAGTGAGCTGAATAACTTACTTTTCCATGGAAATGCCGTGCTCTCTTTTCTACAACCGTATATACTCATGCATCTGCCCTATAGCAGTGACCCTTCCAGATCTTTTCCTTACCTCCTCACCTACTTTTTCCTTTTCTCCCTGACTCATTTGATTAAATATTAGCTTTCTTTCAAGTTGGATTTTTTTTTTTTTTTTTTAACTTGAAAATGCCCCTGGGAAAACTTAGCCCCTCATGACTGGGTTGTGTGTTTCTCCTATATGGGCCCTCTGGTACTCAGGGCTCATCTGATTCTAGCATTGACCATATGGCATTCAAGTCTTCCATTTACTTCTCCACTATCTTGCAAATTGTAATGTATGCTTACATCTCTAGTATCGTCCCTAATATCTGGTATGTGATAGATAATCACTATTGAATAAATGAATGAAAATAAGATGGCATTTGTAAGAATATGGTTACTGGTGTATAATAAGTGTCAAGAATAAATAAGACATGCAGAAGACACTAATCATTTGACACATTTCCCTTTGATTAGGTGGTAAAAGTCTAAAAATTTTTCAGTTTACTGGTGTTTAGTTTCAGTTACTAGCACAGAGAAGAAAATTATAATTCAGTGTCTGAATAAATGATATTCCTCAAGACCCTGGTGATGTGCATTGTGCCCACTTCTTAGTTATGGATAATTCCCTTCTGGGAGACATATTTCTGATATACTTTCCTTTCTCAAAGATGGGGCTTCTAATATTCTATTTCCCAGCATGTAAAAAATAATTAGTTTCCTTTTAAAAAAATTTTGGTCTATGGAGGTTAGATAATCCTCAGATGCTACATTTTCTAAAGTAGCAAATTGTTCCAGCTATTTTGTCCAAAAGGTATCATATCTCAGACAATACTAATTCTTAGCTCTGTTTCAGAGAAGTATTGCTTACTATTGACTACACAATAGAATCATTTGAAGAGCTCTTTTAAAAAAGGCAAATATTTGGGTCACATACCAGATCAATTAAATTGAAATCCCATGGGATGGGACTGAGGCATGGATATTTTCTGTAAGCTCCCACAAGTGATTATAAAGTGAAGCCAAGAAAGAGCACCAGTACCTTAGGGTCTAGCTAAAAATCAGAATCACTTGTCCAAGTTTTAATTCCAAATCTAATGTCCCAGAAGGTTCTGATATGACTGAGTTTTCTTTTATCCCTTTTTAAAGTAATTACTATTCCCCCCAACCCTGATTTCAAAAAAAAAAGACAGCAATGCAGCAAGTACAGGGAAAAATAAAAGTCATCTATAATCCCATTGCCTAGGGAGAGGAGAGGGGGACCATTGTTAAAATTTTATAGTTTAAAGATTTTTAATTTAATCTTTCAAGTAAGCAGATGCTGTTGTTTGAGTACATTCTCTGTTCATTGCTGTTTTAGGATTCAGTTGAGCTGGAGATTACCTGGAGATCTCTGAAGAGATTACCTGGTTTAAACTTCTGTCTATATTAAAGTACGAATGTGTAACTGAGGCACCTGGTAAAATAACTTTCTCAAAGACACATAGGTAGTAAAGTATGTCAAACCAGATTCTATTCAATATATCTCAGTCTCTCTGCAGTTCATAGCACAGTGCCTCGTGTTTTGAATACTAGACTCTTTCATCCTTAGGCAGTTACCTTGGATTCATACTAACTTCTCACTGAATGCTAATATGATTATTTTAAAATGTGTATAAATATTTCTTTCTGTCTAAACTTTAGTCACTCGCGTTAGCATACTCCATCGGTGACCCCTGTTGAGTTAAGTCTCCTGACACACTTAAGAAATCATCCTTTGAACTTTAGTCAGTTTTCAGTCTTTCTACATCCACTGACCCTGGGTACTAGTACAGTCACTTGTATTCTCTAACTCTGGAAAACTAATTTTTCTAATCCTGCGCCCCAAATTTGACTAGTGACTGCTTGTTAGGCATCCTGGAAATATTATAGGAAAAACTGCTACCTATCCTGTTAGCAAACACATTGCTTAATTAATGAAAAATCGGGCTGTTGTGTCAAGTAAGTGATGGCTTGCAGCGAATGCCACAAAGAATTTCAGGAGTTGATTCACATCCATCTTAATTACAACTGAGTAATAGGGTCATGTTCTTTCTTTACAAAATAAATGATTTCCTACTTATTATGGTAGAGTTCTAAAAGTTAAAATTTAAATAAGATTGGCTCCCGGTGTTACAGTGACCCTAAATAATGTTTAATTAAGCCTAAATTTTGAGTAAATTATTTCCAAACGGGTTTAAAAGTTAATGAGATAATCATCACCCAGGAGAGAACAGCATGGTAGCAATAGTATAAAACAGCAGCAGCCTGGCTAGCTTGTATATATTCTCTTATTCTAGATCTCATACATACTTAGTTGACTTAAAACATTATGGTTCAAATAGACTCAAGGTCACTAAATAGGCCTATAATGTGGATAGAATTGAATTACATCTGAAGTGTTTAAGGCACAGTACATGAACATAGCTGAAGTAATGTGAGAAAAAATGTTATTTTCTTATCTAACACAGTTGGAAATGAATATTGGTTCAGTTACCCTAATAGAATGTCAGGAAACTTGGAAAGTTTATTCAGCAAACTTAATAGAATACTTACTAAGAAGCCATAGTGTTGATAGAACTTTTATTAACACGTATATGATACCCCCCAAAAAAATTCTGGGGAAGATTGTTCGGCTTCTTTAATAATCACTTTCTGATGATAAAGTGATAAAAATTCATAATAGAAAATGTGGGAAATAGACAAGTTTTTTTAAAAGTCACTTGTGTTACCACCATAACAAAGCAATGGTCATTAACAATTCGGGGAAAAAAAGATGAAAAATCCAATGTCCTTAAAATACAACTGTTTTCATATTGGATATATTCTTTTTGTAATCTGTTTTTCTGACTTACTGTGTTAGAATGTTCCACGTCATATTTTTAACTGGTCTCATGGCGCTTCAGCTGATCTCATGGTGCTTTAGCTGGTCTCAAGGCTTTTATTCTACATACAGAAGCACAAACAAAAAAGTGAAAGCTCTAAGTATCTAATAATAAGGATTCTGTATGACAACGCCTTACATATCAATACTATGAAAGGCAAACAAATTGTGGGGGGAAGATTTGCAGCATATATAACAAGCATGGGGGACAATATTTTAGGTATATGTTTAGCTTTCTTAACAGTAGGAAAATTGTGAGACTCCTAAGAAAATCATTCACAAAAGAAAAAGCAAATTTAGTTATATATGAAAAAATGACCATATCAATAACTTAACAAATGCAATTTTATTTTATTTATTTTTAAATGATTCAAAACACTTTATTGCAGAAGAGGCAATATTGGAAAGATATTTGACTTTGGAGTCAGACATTCATAGTTGAACCCCAGCCCAGCCACTGATGAACTGTGTTAATATTAGTAACTAACTCCCTGAAATGGGAATTAGAAAAACTATTTTCCAAAGTTTCTGTGGGAAGTAAATGAGATAAAAATAAAACCCTGAAATGAAGTCAGAGAAGAAAGACAATTCCTTCCCTCCCCACACCTAACCATCCTCACCTCTAGTCCTGAACTGAATAATACTATTCTGTTAAATTTTTCAGTGTACAATGCCGTGCTGTTAACTAGAGGCACAGCAGATCTTTGGAACTCATTCATCTTGCAAAACTGAAACTTTATACCCCTTGAACAACAACTTATTTCCCCCTCCTGCCAGCTCCTGTTACCAACCAACATACTCTTTGCTTTTATGATGTTGACTACTCTAAATACCTGATATAAGTATGATTATGCAGTCTTTGTCCTGTGACTGGCTTATTCCACTTAGCACAATGTCCTCCAAGTTCATCGATGTTGCATGTAGCAGGATTTCCTTCTTTCATATATGTGTATGTGTGTGTGTGTGTATATATATATATACACACACACACACATACACACATATATATATAAATAACATTTTCTTTATCCATTCATCCATCAATGGACATTTAGGTTGTTTCCATATCTTGGCTATTGTGAACCTGCTGCCAGGAATATAGGAGTGTGGATATCTCTTTGAGATACTGACTTCATTTCCTTTGATTATATACCCAGCAGTGTGATTGCTGGATCATATGGCAGTTCTATTTTTAATTTTGGGGGTGACCGCCATACTCTTTTCCATAGCAGCTGCTTCATTCTACCTTCCCACCAACAGTGTACAAAATGTTACAATTTCTCCACATCTCACCGACCTTTATCTTTTTTCTTTTGACAATAGCCATCCTAATCTATTTTTTTCTTTTTTTAAATTAATTTTTATTGGAGTATAGTTGGTTTACAATGTTGTGTTTAGTTTCTGCTGTACAGCAAGTGAATCAGTTTTGCATATACATATATCCACTCTTTTTTAGATTCTATTTTCATATAGGTTGTTACAGAGTATTGAATAGAGTTCCCTGTGCTATACAGTAGGTTCTTATTAGTTATCTATATCATATATTGTAGTGTGTATATGTCAATCCCAATCTGCCAATTTATCCCTTCTGCCCCCCTTTCCCCCTTGGTAACCATAAGTTTGTTTTCTACATCTGTGACTCTATTTCTGTTTTGTAAATAGGTTCATTTGTAACATTTTTTTAGGTTCCACGTATAAGCAATATCATATGATGTTTGTCTTTCTCTGTCTGGCTTACTTCACTCAGTATGACAATCTCTAGGTCCATCCATATTGCTGCAAATGGCATTATTTTGTTCTTTTTTATGGCTGAGTAATATTCTATTGTATATATGTACCACACTTTCTTTATCCATTCTTCTGTTGATGGACATTTAGTTTGCTTCCATGTCCTTGCTATTGTAAATAGTGCTGCAGTGAACATTGGGGTACGTGTATCTTTTTGAATTATGGTTTTCTCCAGATATATGCACAGGAGTGGGATTGCTGGATCATATGGTAGCTCTATTTTTAGTTTTTTAAGGAACCTCCATACTGTTCTCCATAGTGGCTGTATCAATTTGCATTCCCACCAACAGTGTAGGAGGGTTACCTTTTCTCCACACCCTCTCCAGCATTTATTATTTGTAGACTTTTTGATGATGCCCATTCTGACTGGTGTGAGGTGATATCTCCTTGTAGTTTTGATTTGCATTTCTCTAATAATTAGGTTGAGCATATTTTCATGTGCCTCTTGTCCATCTGTATGTCTTCTTTGGAGAAATGTCTATTTAGATCTTCTGCCCATTTTTTGATTAGGTTGTTTGTTTTTTTGATATCAAGCTGCATGAGCTGATTGTATATTTTGGAGATTAATCCTTTGTTGGTTGCTTCATTTGCAAATATTTTCTCCCATTCTGTGGGTTGTCTTTTTGTTTTGTTTATGGTTTCCTTTGCTATGCAAAAGCTTTTAAGTTTAATTAGGTCCCATTTTTTAATTTTTGTTTTTATTTTCATTACTCTAGGAGGTGGATCAAAAGATCTTGCTGCAATTTATGTGATTTATGTCAGCGAGTGTTCTGCCTATGTTTTCCTCTAAGAGTTTTTTAGTATTGGTCTTTCATTTAGGTCTTTAATCCATTTTGAGTTTGTTTTTGTGTATGGTGCTAGAGAATGTTCAGATTTCATTTTTTCACATGTAGCTTTCCAGTTTTCCTAGCACCACTTATTGAAGAAACTGTTTTCTCCATTGTATATTCTTACCTCTTTTATCATATATTAGGTGACCATAGGTGCGTGGGTTTATCTCTGGACTTTCTATCCTGTTCCATTGATCTGTATTACTGTTATTGTGCCAGTACCGTACTGTTTGGCTTCCTGTAGCTTTCTAGTATAGTCAGTAACTTAACAAATGCAATTAAAAAAAAATAAAATTGTTTTTTACTTAACAAATTTGTAAACAAAGTAATGTTAATACTATATTGGTTGGGAAGTAATGTGGAATAAGCTTTGTGGAAGGTAAGTTGTTTGTATATACCAAGCTCTTTAAAAATGTATATGTCATTTTACACAGAAATTACATTTCTAGAAATTTGCCTTAGTGTAATAGAGATATGTATACACATATTATAAATATCTTCTTCACAAATTTACTTTCAATGGCAAAAGTTTGAAAATACCCTAAGTAGATAACAATGGAGAATATGATCAGTAAACTATATAACCATTAAATATTGTGTTATTAGAAGAATATTTGAGAATTTCAAAGTGCTTTTGGACTGCATACCTGCTTTTTTCTAGTACATGCTTCTATCCTGATATAGATAATGACGGATGATGCTGGAATGGTTGATGACCATATGCAAAAAAATGAACCTCAATCTTACCTCAGTTTTTGTTAAAACGGAAAATAATTTAAAATAGACCCCAATTTAAGAGATAAAACTGTAAAGCTTCTAGAAGAAAACATCAGAAATCTTGGGTTTAGTAAAAATTACTTAAAAATGAAGCACAAACTATAAAAGAAAAATGTCAATATTAGACCAAAAAATCCATTTGCAATTTGAAAGACATTATGAAAATGAAAAGGTAAACCATAGATAGAAATTATTTGCAAAGTATATATCCAACAAAGCACTTGTGTTTAGAACATATAAAGATCTCTTAAAACTTAACAATAAAATACTCAATTAAAAATGGATAAAAGGTTTGAACAGGCACTTCACCAAAGAAGACATATGGGTGGCATATAACACGTGAAAGGAAGCTCAACATACCACTACAGATACCACTTCATACCACTGGAATTGTTAAAACTAAAAAGACTGATGATACCACTGACTATGGGAATGCCAAGTGGCATAAACACTTTGGAAAACAGATTGGTACTTTCTTTTCTTAAAACGATACACATCATTTTTATGGTAATATTGCCAAGCATGTATAACTTATTCCAATCATAAAAAAAACTTTAGAGAAACCCAAATTAGGGGACATTCTACAAAATAACTGATCATACCCTGCAAAAGTGTCAAGGTCATGGAGGAAAGGCAAGACTAAAGACCAGTTTCAGACTGGAGGAGTCAGAGAAATGACAACTAAATGTGATATAGATAAGGTCCTAGAAGAGAAAAGGTTATCAGTCAAAAAAAATGGTGAGATTTAAGAGAGATCTTATTTTACTTAATATATTGTACCAATGTTAACTTCTTGCTCTTGATAATTGCACTAACTTTATGAAAGATGTTAATATTAGGGCAACTGAGTGAGAGATATAAGAAAACTTTTGTACCCTTTTACAACTTTTCTATAAGCTTAAAATTCAAAAAAAAAAAAACTACAGATTTTCGTGGTTAGAGTATTCTAATTTAGAATGTCAGATAAAAATTTGAACAGACTTTCAAAGATCTAGTGTCATCCAATAATGCTAAACAAATATTAGCTATTCATAAATTTATGTAGTCATGTTAGTATAGTCATTATAATTTGGTACAAAACATAATTTAATGTTACAATAGAAAAGTAAAATATACATCTATTGTGTGATCCAGCCATTCCATTCCTAGGAGAAATGAATGCATATGTTGATACAAAGACTTGTACACTAATGTTCATAGCAGCTTAATTTGTAACAGTCTAAACCTGGAAATCTGTACATAAGCAAACAAAAATATGTATAATTTAAAATGTATCAGTTATATCTCAACACTGTTTAAAATATCAATGGTATTTTTTAATCTCTTAAACTAGAAAGTTCTGGGTCAGGTAGATAAACTGGATTCCCAGGTTAAAATTTGTAATTTATGTCTGAGTCACCCAATGCCAAGTTCTAGTTTTCTGAACATACTTATGTGCTACATATTATAATAATCTGTGTGTGTTTACTTATATTTTTTCATACAGAGATTTAAAATGCTTAATTATTTAAAGGTTATAGTATTTGTATTTTTAGAAACTGTTCAAATAAGCATTTAGTGCAATTTATTTTTATTTTGTCAAGAATTTTTTTTGATAACTAAGATCTTTACAAGAATTAGTTCTCTGTAAGAATCAATTGACTGGAAAAGAAGAAAATACCAAATTTAGAAGTTTTATGCTGACATTTACTCATTTTAATCCCAAATGGTCTTGTGAATCTCAAATTTATCGTACTTTTTTCTTTAATGATTTAATTTAATCTCAACGAACACCAAACAACTTAAAAACAGATGTGATTGAGAGATTCATATTCTGTTTAGTTTTTAAGTTTAGTGAAAAATAACCTCAAAAACTAGAAGACTAGTCTATAAACGAAAGCTTATAAGGCATATGGGAATACACTTAGAAAAAGATTCTGAGAATTGGATTTGAACTTTTGGATACTGATGTGTCAACAAATCATTACCCTGTAGCACTGCGTGATTCCTACAGTTCTCTTTGTCCTCAGATGACATGTTTGAGTTCCAGTTTTAAGACCTAGTTTTCATTATGCAGAGTTTTCATTCCAAATTAACTAAGCATTGGACTACATGATTATAATGTCTAAAATATCCGCCCCCCCAGTTTAGCCTACTCTCTCATATGTGACCTTCACAGCTTGAACTTTTTCAGTAATTCATCACACTCTTCACTTAGGGACGGTTTCTTTTTCTCAAAGTTACTCATATATTAATTTGGAATTGTCTTTATGAATACATTTATTTACTTTATTTTGAATTATCTTTGCATGTCAGTAAATATTTTGTGACCATCCTATGATGTTTGACTGAAACAATATTTGACTTTTTCAAAAACTATAGTAAAATACTTATTCAAATGAACATTGTCCTTTAAAAGTAATACCTATTGAAAGTTCACCTATTTCAATGTTATTGCCATTATTATGAATATTTTCAAACTTCTGTTTTAAAATTATCTGCAAAGGCAATGGTTTATTAAAAAACCAAAAACCTGTTTTTAATAATAAATCTTTATCTTCTGTTTTAAATTATTAGAATATAATAAAATATTAATAGTTGGAGCAATGTAAGTAATTTTGATATAATATTTCATTATATACAATATATCTATTCTATTTTAAAACTGCCTTTTTAAAAGTTTAAAAAGTATTTTAAAAGATAGAGGTATTATAGAAAACACTTCTATATATATATATAGAAATATATATAGAAAATATATATAGAAAACGTTTCTAATTTATAGAAGACAATTTCCTAAGATGAGTTTGTTTTGAAGAGAAATACTCTTTTAGAATAAGTTCTAGAATATTTAAAAGTCTAATTAAATAACAGTTCCGATGATATGATATGTGGTGCTGCAAGGAATCTAAAAAGGTAATTTTGTCCAAACTGTTCTGAGGAATTTGGAGTACTTAAAAATAAATATTCCCTAACTAAATGCCAACACTTCTTAAGTCTGTTCATAAATCTATCTATACATCTATCTAAATTATAAAACATATATATACATACATGTATGTGCATGAGTTTATATAGCAAGTAAAATTGTGTCTGAATAAATGTAAAACACAGCATGTTTATATTTCCCTATAGGTCTTTTCTTAATTTTATAATATTATTTGTAAATTTGGCTTACTTTTATAGTTGTATAAGAGGCACAGGTACAAGGAGTTGATAAATATATACAAACATAAAATAACTAAGAGTAAAAAAAAAATAGTTTAAGTCTAGTGGAAGCCCCTCCAGGCAGCTCCCACATCCTTTGTTGGCCTCACTGATCACTGAGCACACCTTTGCTTGCTGGCACCTATAGGTATTTTTTTCTCAGTCTTCGGTCTGAACCATGTTTTATATAAACCTCATTAGGATTAGAGAGATTTGGATTTCAAAAGCTGGTGTTATTATCTCTTAACTGGGTGATCTTGACCACATTGTGTGAATAGTGAGTCTTAGATCTGCACTTGTACATTGGAAATAATACTTTATTTGAGGACTGAATAAGAGATTAGTATGCATTGCCTGACAGAGTGCTGACTAGATACCAGACATTCAACATACTTCTCTCTGTACCCCTATCGCTTTTTTTTTCACTCATATCCAACATGGCCAATATTTGTATTTGGATATTTCAACTCCAAGACTGTTTACTTTTAGTGAAATTGGCCTTGCTTTCCAGAACATTCCCTCCCTTCTTTTGGATAGTTGTTTGTTTTTTAGCAACTTTCTGCTGAAAATTTTACTAGGCTTACATTTGTCTTTTATTATACAAAATTGTACAAAGAGAAAAAAATCCAAATCTTATTAAAAGATTTGTGAAAATGTTTGGAAACGGAAAGAAGTGAAAATGACTAATATAAAAGTTTTCTGAAGGAAAATTATCTCAAGATGAATGGAGTTTATTAGTAGATCAAAAAAGTAGCATTAACATTCTCATACCAATGTGACTTTTAAAAAAGCTATAGCCTGAACATATAGTTTCTACTACATAATGCAGTAGTTTAATTGATCCCTTCAGGCCTTTTATGAATCTACAAACTTAGGGCAAATGTAATTTATGGAGGTATTAAAATTAATTTGACACCAAAATAAACTCTGCATCATTAGTATAGTAACATCTACTGTGAACTGCTCCAGACCTGTAAAACCAAAGCTATGGTAATTGATAATGAATGATAATTGCTGAAGTACAGATCATATATTGTATGCTAATGAACATATTTTCTCCCTATTGATTGCTTACGCTAGCCTTTAATCCACTTTTATGAGTCTCTTTAGCTCAGAAATAAACCCTTTCATATCTACTTAACAGCTAAACCAAACTTACATAATAAAACTTACATAATAAAAATAGAAATGCTTCATAAAGCTCTTAACACTTATTTGCACTGGTGCCTTCACTCTGTGTAGGCTAGTGGTTTTTCCTTGAAGCATATTTGTTAAGTTGCATGTTTTCTAGATATATCATCATATCACAAATTAATACCATTTTGAATTTTCACTAACATTTTATCTCCAACGAAAAGTTTTGTAACACTGCCTAGGGCCCTCACTGAAACACTTCTCTAAATCTTTTTAAGCATATAAGGAAGCAGAATCCTTCAAGGTAATAGCGTTGTTCTGGTAATAGAGCTGAACTTCTGCCAAATTAGTTCCCTTAGTTTGTACATAAAAGTAAAATGATCTCTTTATTTTAGCTCTTCAATTTAATCACTGATACTAGTGGGTAAATTTCTCTGGAGGACTGATGAAAAAATTTCCTAAACTGACATATGAAGTATTACATATATAACATGAAATTCAGAACAGAAAAAGTTGTGCTGTGCTTTGGTTGCTAGGCAGTTGGCTATTGTTGGTCACTGTTATTCCCGCCTGTATTATAACCCCTAAGGCATGATTCAGATTAGCCCTGAAAGAATTTATTTGCATAAATAAATGAAACTGAATTCTAGAGTCATGTATATTTCATCTACATTTATTTTCACAAACATATTTACGTGCATTGTACAAACTCGAGATTTTGCGACTTGGATTTTTGATTTTATGTCATGTTGTGAGCATGTTCTGTTAAGTACTTTTTGAAAAAAAACTGAATGATTATGTTACTCTATCATACAAGGACTCTTTATACATAGATTGCTTTCCAGAAAGGTTTATCCTACTTGCATTTTTATTAGTAGTGCATATTAGTTTATCGCAAAATATTTCCCAACATTGACTATTGCCTTTTAAAAATTATTTGCAAATTTTCTAAGTAAAAAGGAATATCCCACAATTACAGTTTGCAACTTTTCATTTATGGGTATCTGTATGCTATATATTGTTTATAACTCGTATATAGTTCTTTTTTTTTGAGAATATGTCCTCTATTCATTTTATATCAGGTTAAAGTATTTTAAACCTATTTTTGATATATATACTCTTCAGGTTTTTTTAAAGATACAAATCTTTTTTACATATTACCTTCCAATTCTGTTTATGTTTGCATGGGTAGAGTTTCTATTATATAACATAACTGTATTATATACGATTATAAAATACAGCAGTTTTTCTTCCAGTTTTGAGATATAACTGACTTACAGTACTGTATAAGTTTAAGGTATACAGCATAATGATAATCATTAAATGATTATCATATTAAGTTTAGTGAACATCCATCATCTCATATGGAGGGGGGAGGGGAAATTGGATGAAGGCAGTCAAAAGGTACTACAAACTTCCAGTTATAAGTGCTGAGGATGTAATGTACAACATGGTAGATATAATTAACATTGCTGTATGTTATATATATGAAAGTTAAGAAAGTAAATTCTAAGAGTTCACATTAAAATATTGATGCATTTTAATTGTACAGATTTTATCTATATTTCTAACAAAAATCCTATATTAGATCTAGGATTAAACTCTTGGGAAAGTTTAATAAAAGAATAAGGATATCATTTTAAAGGGATGATATAGATCCATTATTTTGATTCCTGTCTATCAATATTTTGAAATGTCTTAACAATCCCTATAAAGTTCTTACTTCTCAGTGAAACCTACTCTAGTTCTTTATTGAATATTGTAGTCCGCCAGCCCCAACCCCACCTTGCCTTATTCTGTTCTATTATTTCTTATTCTCCTTACTTTATTCAATTTTTCCTTTTTCTCATGACTATTATTATCTAACATACTACATACAGGCATACCTCATTTATTATGCTTTGCAGATATTGCTTTTTCTTTTTCTTTTTTTTAACAAACTGAAGGTGTGGCAACCCTACTTTGAGTGTCTCTTGACACCATTTTTTTTTTCCCAACAGCATTTGCTCACTTCATGTCTCTATATCACATTTTGGTAATTCTCTCAATATTTCAAACTTTTTTGTTATTATATTTGTTATGGTGATCTGTGATGAATTATCTTTGTTACTACTATGACTTAACTGAAGTCTCAGATGATGGATAGCCTATTTTAGTAGTATTTTAAAATTAAAGTATGTACATTGATTTTGTTTTTTGACATAATGCTATAGCACTTAAATGGACTACAGTATAGCATGAACATAACTTTTATATGCACTGGGAAACAAAAAATTTGTGTGACTTCACTTATTGATGTTCATTTTGTTGTTGTGGTCTGGGATGGAACCTACAATATCTCTGAGGAATGCCGGTAATTTAAATTTTACATTTATTATTCATGTCCTATCACTCCCATTCCTCACTACAGTGTCAGCTCAGGATAGGTATCAGTTTTGTTGTCTGTATCCCTAGAGCTGAACTTGTAGAAGCAGTAAAATGGTGGTCACCAGGATCTGGGAGGTGGGAGACTTGGGGAGATGTTGTTTAAGGGTACAGTCTTGAAACCAATAGATAAGTCCTGGTGATCTAATGCACAGCATAGTAATTATAGTCTACAATACTGTATTCTGTACTTTAAAGTTGCTAAGAGACTAGATCTTAAATGTTTTCACCACAAAAAAATGATAATTATGTGATGTGATAGAGGTGTTAGCCAACTCTACAGTGGTAATCATATATAAATGTATCAAATCAACACATTGTACGTGGTAATTGACATAACACTGTTTAACTTTATATCAATAAAAAAGAGCCTGTGACATATTAAAGCTACTTATCTAAAAACTAGCAAAAATGAATGAAACTTTAGTAGTTTTAAAAATTGTCTGACTGCATTCAAAAGGAGAGATTACTGAAAATGTAAGAGTATTTGAATAACTTATGTCTTGACCTACAAAATTCCTGCGAAGTTTAAGTAAGAGATCCCCAAATGGAATCGATTATGCCTTACAACCCTGGTGAAAGACTGATTAACCCAGAACTTATATTGGATTCTAGTTGCATAACTCTGCCATGAAATAAAGTTTTAATGAATGAAGCCAATTTTATATTCAGATCTAAAATTTTATAATGTATTAAATTTTACTTTATAATCAGTTTGTGCAGCTTTAGTCATTCAATTCAGGAGAAGAATGATATTTGAGGACTATTCAAACATTTTGTCAAATTGTAGTGCGTCTTGCCAGAAAAGTTTATATTGTTGAGTGATGTTACACCATTTAAATTTTCATTTACATGGAAGATGACTAACATCTAGGAGAGGAATTGGAAAGTAGGTTTATGGTTAGCCAGCTTGTAAAAGTACTTTATCTACTTTACAAATACTTATTTATAAGGGAACAGTTATTTAAAAATAATTCTTAGATCAGAGAAACTCCTTTTGTGTGATACATTAAACAAATGGGTAGCTGTTCAATTCAAGTGAAGTAGTGAGTTATGAATACTTTTTACTAAAGCTTATGGAATATGTAACATTATTTCTCTAATACAGGAAAAAATGAAACATAATGGCCTTAATTGAATTGGTATGTAAAATTCTTACTGTAAGAAGAACTTGGTAGGATGTGGATTAGTGACAAGTTTTGCAGAACAAATCCAGCAAACACTTTTTTCATCAAAGACCCCAAAATACTCTCTTCACAGCAGTATGCAGCTGGGTAACAGTTTGTTCACAAGTTTAGATGTTCTATTTATGAAATTATGGTCCCAATATTCCTGCAATATCCAGATAGGTTTTCACAAATAATGTTATGTATGGAATGGAAACTAGAACAGAGAAAGGGGGGCCAGTATTTTAGAAAAAAGAATCACAAAACTAATTTTTGGACCTCATTTTCTAGAGTAAGCCATTTGGAGCTCACTTATGTTATTAAACACAAGAGCTCACTTTTCCAGAGAGAAATAGAGGAAAGTAAATGGTAAGGCATTTTGAATAGATGTTTTTGTGCTTTTAGAATGCACATATTTCTCTAATTGTTAAAAATGAGTTATATTTATCAGATTTCAAAAACTTTGTTTAGAAGAAGCCTTTGTTCACAAAAAATGGACTGGGAATATGATTTATGTAGCTGGGATTAGCTTCCTGTATTAGCTTATTTGATGGGGTAGTGGCCTGAAGAAACTTAGTCATTGTTGGGAGATAAACATATGTGGATCTTTGCATGTCTTGGTAACAGAAGCGCTGACTATATTTGTTCCAGACTATCTTTTCAAGGTGGGTTGTTCAGTGAACAGGAAGATAGTGTCTCACACTGGAGCAAAGGAAAGGTTTGTTTACAGCCTTGGAAATAGAGATAGCATCTCCCTCCCGAACACAGGTCAGCTATACTTACTGTTCAGGAAAATAAAGATAATGTTGCCTTCTGGAGCAAATGAACAAGCATGATTTGTGCATTATAAAATATTTGAGTTCCCTAAGTTCAGAGTTGCCTTCCTATAATGCAATTCACAGTATACAGGTGTCACCTGGCATTCTATTATCCTGTAAGTGTTGGAACTCAGGAAAATGGCACAAGAACGTTTCTACTCTGGGCACTGCTGTTGCTGTGAGTTTTAATAAAGTTCTTTGCTTCTGACCCAGGAGTTTCATGTCAGCTTCCAGCATCCATGAAACTGTGGCAGGCTAACATGTTAGCATTCAAGTAAGGTAACCTCTCAGATCTTTTGACAGTTTTAATGACAAGGGTCAGAGCTGATAGAGACACTGCTTTCTGGAAGAGAAAGGATAAGCACCTTATGGTGCAATTAATGGGCCTTGAAAGAAATCCTTTGTATTTGTAGCAAGCATGTTGAGCAACTTTAGGTCAACTAGGCAACAAATGACTATTTCTGGATAGTAAGGAGAATTTGAGCATGTAGTCATAGGTCAAATGTCAGGAAATTTGTTCAAAGACAGCTGCTCGAATTGCAGTGTCATGTCATTAATACAGTATATTATAACACTTGAAATCTGTATCAAATCCAACTCTTTTCTAATCAAACTATGATAGTAAGCTGGGGCAAACCAGTAAATGTAAATTGCGACCCTCCCCATGTGAATACATATTGCATGAAACTCTTAAAATTTGGGATTGAACGAAGGCATTAGCAAAATTAGTCACTGAGAACCAGTCCCCTCTGGCTCGTTACACCTTTTCTAGTATTTCTAGTATCATGTCTGGAACTGCTGAGGCTGTGTATGGTACTACTTCTTTCAGACTGTGATAATCTGTAGTAAGTATCCATTAAGCCATCTGCCTTTTTCACAGAACACATAGGGCTGTAATACAGAGAATTAGTTTGTATCTCTACTCCAACCTCTGCTGACTGAAGAATAAAGGTGATAAGATGTGAGGCCAAGGTCTTGCTGTCTCAAGGGGGAACAGAGGCCACAGGCACCCGAGTTGGCTGGGGAGGTGAGGGCTCAAACTTTTATGACTTAGATATAGGCACCCAAGTCACATTCCTACCATTGGGGGATGGGTACTCCCTAACTCAAATAATGTGGTTTGGGTAGGGTTCAGTTAGGAAGGGAGGCTAACATTTCCTTGTGGGCACTTTGGTATAATTCTATGTATTGTTGTTGTGGCTTCTACATCTGAATGAATAGTAGGAATTGATGTTTCATACTGTACTTCTCTATCCAATGAGAGTCAGTAGGGGATCTCCCAATATGAGAGAGCCACATTAGGCAGGGGGAGTTAACATCTTTGGGGTTCCACAACCCCGATGACTCCTTTCAGGTACTAGTGTTTGTGACTGGGGATTTTGTTTTACGGAGTCTCTGGCAAAAGGAGACAGCCTTTACCAGTGGTACCCGTGAGGGTTTTGGACTCTTGCCTCCCTGAGAGGGTTATCTGTAAACCCCTTTTGAAAAGCAGCTTTTAGTTTTTTACTGGCCTCTTGTTGAAACTTAACACCTTCCCAGGACACTTTCTGATTCTCTAGCTTGTTATTCCCTTTTGGGGTTGGTCAACTTGGACTCAGTGACTAACAAGGTGGGAAGGGTCTAACAAGCCTTGCTTGTCAAATGGAAATAGTGTACTTAAGATGCTGCAGTCCTTGCTGCCTGGCCTGCCATTTGCAAAACTACAGACTGGCAGATTAAAGATGTTCCTCTTTGAGGCCGCAAACTGTAGAAACAAAGAGAAGCTGCTGGTCAAACTGGATGGCTCATGCATATGAGTGACTCATTTTAAGGGATCATTATTTGATGAAATTGACTAGAATTAAGATGCTGATCAAGCCTGCACTGTCCAGGTTGCCACTGTTGCTGCCTGGATACAACATCATACTGCACAGGGTGACACATCTATCATCATAGACTGCGCTCAAGTAAAGGACTCTACATTTCTGATACGCCTGTAGTCAGATGTGTGGCTCCTGCCGAAAGTTGACCCGTTTGACTCACAGTGCGGGAGCCCTCACTATATAGGGCATGGCTTCTGCTGCCTTGGCAAATTGAAAACATCAGATGTTGACTTCTCTTTAGGCTTTCAGTGTGGCTTCACTGCTGTTGACACCTTTTCAACTTATGGTGTGGCCGTTCAGTCTCATCAGCTGACCCTGACCATACTGCTGTGGTACTTGAAAATTATCCATGTCATATTTTCAGCTTTCTGGATCATTTGCAGAAAGCAGTACTCCTTTTATAGCAAGCACTCAAAAATGGGTTTTATAGTCAAGATATTTGATAGACCTTCCAAACTCCCTGCCATCTACATGCATGTGGTATAACTTTCAAATGGCATCCTCAAAATTCGACTCAGAACGATTTCTATTCAAAATTCTATTTGAATCTATTCAATTTTTATTTGACTCAAAACTATTTCTCACCTCCTCCTTGTCCATACACCTTAGTAATGAACTTTGGTGATTAAATGTTTCTATCCTAAGATAAGTTATTTGCTCTTGACTGCTTCCTGGGGGTATGATCGGAACAAAAATGGTAGTGGCTTATGTAAACTGATTTTAAAAATTCAAAATTCCACCCTGACTGTATCTGTGTAAGAAGGGTTTTTCTTTTCTTTTACTGCAACCCTGGTTGGTGCACTGCCTGGATGGTATTCTGTCAGAAGGGATGCTTTAGGGATTCAAACTTAATTCTGTTTCAGTCACCTAGATTCTCTTGTTACATTGACATGGTCCTAGATCTTAAGTATGATGACCACTTGGTAGAGCAGTATCTCAGTAAGTCCCTACACAGTGGCTCCTACAGATTGAAATGGGTCTCTGTAAGTTTGATAAAAATTCTCTTGACCTTTCTGGACTGATCCTTCTGGATGAGTGGTCTGGGTGCACATAGGGAATTAAAGGGAGAGAGTTGAAATTGTAGCTACTGGCATGGTACACACTGATTTTGTAGAGGTGAAAGGAGCTCCCTGGAGGAAGTTGCAAGATACTCATAAATAATGAGTCATTTATGAGCATCTTGCAGCCAGTATTCCTACAATAGGAGTAATGCAATAAGAAAGAGTGGTAGAAAATTTGTCCCTGACTTTAGCTAAGTAATCAATAACACCACATTGGCTCTGAAAGATGTTGAGGTTAGTGTCAACTCATTGATCAGAGTTGTTAAGCATGAATTCTAGATGTACTCCTTGTGGGCCAAAGCAGAAACTGTATAATCATCAGTACAATGTACTGAGCCTGGATTTATACCTCAGATGATATGGAAAGACCACTACAGAAACTTAAGGAGAAAGCCACCTGGCTTTCTATAGTATCTCTTGATGGTTGAGGCAATTTGTTCAGCTGTAGGCCTCACCCTGTTTCTTAGGTCCTATGGAGGCTCTTAATTCAATGTTGTATGAGAAACTTAATGAATTTGGTTCCAGCATCTGTCAGTCAGGTGAATCAGAGTAGCGCATTTACTGGAAAACTCACCAGAAGCCAGAGAGCATAGAAACTTGGGGTGGATATTTTTGGGAGATAATTCTCCATGGGCTTCTCACATTGCTACACATACCTTTTCAAGGACAGTCGTGTTGTGATAGCCTTGGAAGATAAAGAGTGTTGTCATCTGGAATGGAGGGGAGGGTTAGTACAATCCTTGTGAACCTGTCCAGTATAAAAAAGACAGTGTTACCCTCAGAGCAAAAGGCTGGCATGCTTATTGGCCATTATGAAGGTTCAAATTTGCTAAGCTGAGGGTTGCTTCTCAGTTAAGCAATACATCTAGCTTTTTTGTATTGCCTTATAGAAACTGGAACTTAGGGAATTGGTGCAAAAACTTCTGATCCTCTGTTACTGCTATTGCAGTGTCTCTGACCAAGGATTTGTGTCTTCTGCCAGGTTCTATGAAACTGTGGTAGGTTTAACTTGTTAGCTTGCCAGTAGGTTAAACCTTAGACACTTGCCAGTTTTTGGTGGTGATAAGGCAGCCCATTGACTATCTTGACTCCCCCAGTTTTGTGATTCTTTTTCTTACCCTGGATACACATTAGAATCATCTGGGGAGCTTTTAAAAAAATAATTATGCCTTTGATTTACTTAAGACGATTGAAAATCAGATTCTCTGAGGGTAGGATATGAGCATTGGTAATTTTAAAAGGCTCGCTAAATAATGATAATGTGCAATCAGGAAAATCACGGAGTAAGCCCTTACCCTTAGAGCTGAATACATAAAGTGTTTGCTGTGTAATTCAGCATTATTCTGTACTCCGTCATCCACGCTGTCTCAGGCAAAGGTAAAGAATCCATAAATCAATAGTTAAATAATTGTGCATTAAATCAGTTTTGTGACTGTGTGCTTCAATGATGCCTGTTGGTCTTTCACAAACTTTGTTCCCTAATGGTATTAATTTTTCCCCATCTGTGATTAGGCATCTCCTGATGATAGTATGGGCTGTTGTGTCCTAGACTTTTACAGGATGACCATCTTCAACTTGATTTATACCTCTTGTGAATGACATTGCACACTATTGCAGGCTGTTCTACTGGATCTCAATTTATCGTCAGACCCCCAAAGCTTAGCAGAAAACCTAGTCAGGGCTATTAATGCTTATCTTGTTATCTTAGATGGAATTTTACCCCGGAACACAAGTTCTGAATGACTGGTAGTCGAGTATAAAGTGGATTTGTGAAACCACTGAGAAAACTTAGATGCTGATTAACCAGCAAGAACTGTTGAACAAATACAAATGTAACACATATAATTGTCCCACAGTACTTCAAGTGGAAGGAAGTTATTATTTCTTTAGTTTTGAAAATCATACCAGATATAGCCTTGGGCTTCTATGAGTCAAGGTCAAGTCACGTTTTGGGGACAACCATCTTCCTTTTTTAGATCATGCCAGGAACTTGGGGATTGTAGTTCAGAAAAATTAGGGAGAGTCATTGGCCCATTGGGGAAACTGCAGAGGTGTTCCTGGTTTAAGTCTAACTGCTGGGGCAGTAGATAATCTCCCTCCATGTCCACATGGCCCAACATAGGGCCCTCACTGCCTCTCCTAAATACGCCACTGGGATTCAGACTCCATAGGATTCCATATTGCCTTCCCACTCGAGGTCCTGCCACCTCAGGACCCTGCATGTGAGCAGTACAAGTCCCTGCCACATAAGGAAACAGTACCTTCCTGTTTCTTTTCCCATTTCTGGGGGAATATCATCATACTCATGTCTATCAGCCCCCAATTCCTGGAACCATGCCCAACCTAGAGAGTCCTATCTGATAATGTCTCGAGACTAATTTTTTATAATCAATGGCTGATTTACTCAACTTTGGGAATGATTGTTTAGATATCCTGTTCCAAAACTATTCTTCTTTTAGGAGAGTGAAGGGAAATTTTTTTTTTATGATATTTATTTATTTATTTTTGGCTGTGTTGGGTCTTTGTTGCTGTGTGCGGGCTTTCTCTAGTTGCAGTGAGTGAGGGCTACTCTACGTTGTGGTGCGCGGGCTTCTCATTGCAGTGGCTTCTCTTGTTTTGGAGCATGGGCTCTAGGTGCGCGGGCTTCAGTAGTTGTGGCGTGCGGGCTCAGTGGTTGTGGCTCACGGGCTCTAGAGTGCAGGCTCAGCAGTGTGGTGCACGGGCTTAGTTGCTCTGCGGCATGTGGGATCTTCCCGGACCAGGGCTTGAACCCGTGTCCCCTGCATTGGCAGGCGGATTCTTAACCATTGTGCCACCAGGGAAGCCCCAGAGAGGGGAAATATTCTTAACTGTTGATAATAAACTTACTACCAAGAAATAAACTACAGTTAACTTTTCAGTGAGATCATTGTGCTACACAAAATTTTCGGTAAACCATTCTGGAACTGAATATAAATCTGTATAGCTTTGTTAGTTGAGTGTGATGAACAAAAGTGCAAAGAAATCAAGCTAGAGATTAAGAACCAAGATCTTATCCTAAAAAAACTAGCCATAAGAATAGAGAATGCAGAATAAAAAAGAATAAGAAGGATATTAATAGGTTTATAGTTAACCTAGCAATGTTATCAACGTATAAAGAACAAAGAACTCAGTACGTTAAAAATGCTGTGAGATGACAATATGGTTTAAACATTTCAGTGTTAGCTATTTTTAGTAGGTTTTCATAGCAAAGATAATATCATGAATTTATGCCCTGCCTTTGAGAAATCATTTAATTCTTCATTCAAATAGTTACATACCAATAACAAAGACACCTGGGTAGATATAAGTTTGGTCATTATAATAAATTCTGAATAAATTTCAGTTACATTAAAGTTGTATATAGTCTTGTCAGAAACCAGCAGAACTGGGATAGCTGTGTTACCACTAGGAAGATACTTGTAAACACTTGGTAGCTGCTTCTTGTGTAACAGTAAAGTTAACTTGAGTGCTTATTACATTTAGAGTACCATGTTAGACATTGTGGGGAATGCAGAAGTGAATAATACATGAATGTTGCAACCAGGGACTCATATTCTAATGATAAAAAACCTATTTCTGAATAAGTAATTTAAGAAAGATTAAGTACTGTAATAGGGGCCTTGTAATCGATGTAAAAATGAAACTTTGGTAAAGTTTAAAGAAAGAGGTGTGATTTAGGTAAGGACTTAAAACAGCCATATAATCTGTGAGTGGTGTGGTGTGAGGAGGTGGCATGGTAAGACAAGGAGAGCACGGATGCATGCTTGATCAGTTAATACGATTACCTATCACTATATAAGCTGGTATTCAGCAGTATTAGAGGCCCCAGTTGAGTTGTAACTGAGATTCAAACATATTTAACATGTCTAACTTGGTGCTAGTCCAGTGGATCCCAGATGTCTTTTGATAGCAGTAGATTGTCTTTGCAGGGACGACTTTTTAAGGATGATATTTGTATCCAAGCACCTAGAGATAAGGCAAGGGACAGATGGCAAAGAACAATGGGGAAGGATAGCATAGTGTCTGTTTTCTCAGTTCTGATTTCTGAGCCTTCCCTTCTGGCACAAGCTGACAAAACATATGAGAGAATTTAGCAGAACTAGTGAGGTAAGAAGTGTAGGTACTGGGATGACAAACTTTCACAGAGAGGGAGAGATGGGCAATCTGCTTGTTTATGCATGGAAATTGGAACCACTTAAGATTGTGAGGGTGCAAGGCCTTTGAAAGTAGTACATAGGGGAGTAGTAGAACCAGCAAGGGCAGTGGTGTGCAGTGCAGAAGGCAGAATCCCAGGGTTCTGGAACTCAGGGTTTCCTGGGAAAGGTGGAATGGGGATGGATGGTGTGCATCTGGTTGTCTGAATGCCTAGGTCAGGTGCAGTCAATGAGTCAGGAAATTTGCTCTCATTAATATCCCAAGACCTAAAGAGGCTTTGGAAAATTTAGGGTTTCTGTACTATTAATAGGAGAACACAGAGTGCTCATGTTTACTGAAAATGTATTCATCCAATTTATACCAGTCACAAAGACATAAATTCTAGGCCCTCTTGTCCTCTTAATTTCAAGGTACGTATCCAGCAGATTGGGGGCGGTCTCCTCTTCTGTCCTTGAGTCCTCTAGCACCAAAGGGGCTTTCTAAGCAATGTAGGCATCTCTCAGGTGCACATAATGTGCAGAAAAGACGCAGCAGTAATCAAAGAACTACAGAAATCTAACTTCTTGAGCTTATTTCTGCAAACTAGATTTAGAGCAGGTATGCTAGCTGATGAGCTGTTAATAAAACTTTGTCACTTTTACTGCTTTCTTTAGTTATAACCAAGCTAGAAATATCACAGTCAGTCGATCAGCTCTTATTTAAATGGTCATAAAGAGGTGAAGGAGTGAAGAAAGTGCCACAAGATCTGGAAAGGTCAGAGGTCAAAAGTAACAGCAGGCACGCCAGACTATTTTCAGCCTGCATTTTTCATAGTGGATTTCTTTGAGCAGAACTGTAGGATATAACTTCTTTCCTGCCACTAGCAAATATTTCTGGGTCTAGAGGTCAAGCAAAATATTAAATTCCCTCTTTATTTTCATGAGGCATAATATTGTATCACTGTGTAGTCTGTCATTGTGTTCTACTTTGTCTACTGCCTTAGGTCTGTATGAATGACAGGAATATCTTTTATGTTAATGATAAAGAATTTGTTTAGACAGTGAAGAATCCCCAACTGTGTAGGAGCAAAAATGGTGCAAAGAGAAAATATACTAAGCAAAGAGGAAATAAATTAAACAATTGGGTTCTCCAATTTAACATTTCTAAAATGTCTTCCTTGCATTAGAAAGAGACTGACATATGGTTAATCTCACCTGAAGCCCCAAAGAGACCTCTCTTTATAGGAAGAAAATCTTAATGACCCTTTGGAGGTTCAATATTTAATTAGGATAAGCTTTTCACCTGAAGGCCGTTTGACATCTTCTGCCATCAAAATCTGGAGTAGAAAATGAAGGTGAATATATTAATATTTGTAAAGCACATATTCGTGGGTAGGGTTGCTGCATCTTAACCAGAGTTCTTACATATACTTCACAAATATTCCCTTCCCTACTCACTTTCAACTTGGAACTGAAAGTCAAAGGTAATAATCTATAAATGAGGAAAGGGCTAACCATCATATCTAGAGTCAATATGGGGATCTCTGAGGTGTACTTTAAGGTGAGAACCACTGATTTAAAGTTATGACCACTAGAAGCAAAGAAGGAATATGTACCTCACAGGCAAAATGTCCTGGGTATCCTACTCTGGTTAAGTGTATAGACTTTGGATTCAGACTTGTATTGGAAAATCAGCTTTAACAACACTTACTAGTTGTGTGACTTAGGGCAAGATACTTCAACTTTCTAAGGTTCAATTTTTTCATCTCTAAAACAGATCATGGTAGCACTTACCTTTTAAGGATGCACTGAGATAATGCATATAATGTACTTAGCACACTGCCTAGAACAAATAAGTACCCAAATACAGTTAACCCTTGAACAACATGAGTTTCAGTTGTGAGGGTCCACTTACATGTGGATTGTTTTCAATAGTAAATGCCACAGGACTACACTATCTGATCTGCAGTTGGTTGGATCTGAAGATACAGAGGGACCTTGGATACCGAGGGCTGGCAATAAATTATACGCAGATTTTCGGCTGTGCAGAGGGTGGGTTCCCCTAACCCTCACACTGTTTGAGGGTCAACTCTATTGGTAGTTCCTGTTCTTGTTACTGTTACTTATTAATACAAATATTACAATAACAATGATCATTACTGAGGAGGAGTAGTGGCTGAGCTTAGCTAAAAGGTAAAATAGTAGAGGGCACAGGACTAAAAATTTTCTTGTTTGCATTTTACCTCAAGCATGAAATGTATTTACCTCTTTCTTATACTCAGTGCTTTCTCAGTTTGATCATATTAAAACAGAAAAGTAAAAGATATCACACATCATTATATTTTGAATAAGACTTATTCAAGGCATTGCATTATCACTCTGTCTTGACAATTAAAAAATCTCTCTGTAATTATGAAATGAAAGACTTTGTCTTCTGTGCCAGAAATTTTTGGCAGTGTGAAGCAAGCAGAAAAACAAATACTGCCTTATACTTGAAGTTGTACTATTCACAGGATTATTTCAGAAGGACCTGCAACAGTGGTTGTTCTACAATAAACACTTAAAACATATTTGTGTAAATCTGTTCCAGTTATTTTAGTTTGACAGTAAGAAAGAAACTGTGATGAGGGAGTGTGGTGTCTGGGCAGGCAATTGGCTTCATTTTCTTTGTTTTGTTTTTGGTCTCCTTTTCTAGCTTTGCTGTCTCAGGTCTGCCTACTCTTAGCTTTCCAGCATTCCCAGGAGGAGGGCAGCTGAGAGGTGGTAAGAGAGTCTGGAAGAGAATGGTCTGTGGGAGTTTATGGATTTAAGAGAAGAAACTGCAGACTTGGGTTCTAGGCCAGGGGTGACAAACTCAAATTCCTAGGGAGTTTGGCCAATGGGGACCAAGTGTAAGACACCTAAATGTCCTGGGGACACTAAAGAACTAAAGAGTTCCCATAGAAAGGGACCTGGTAAGAATATGGTCCATTCCTAGAAATCTTATTTTTCTAACCCCAAGAAAGCAAAAATCTAGATTTTTTTTTTTAATGTTTAAAAAAGCCCCACTTTCCTAACTTAAAAATGTAGGCAGTGCATTCAACTTAAACAAAAAAGTCACAAACCACATTGACAGTTGGGTCTTCAGTCCTCTGCTTTGTAACTTCTAGGCCATAAATTGTGAGCCTGGATAGTCCAAATGTTTTGTATAGTTGTTCCTGTGTATCCGCGGGGGATTGGTTCCAGGCGCCTGTAGATATAAAAATTAACAGGTGTTTAAGTCCCTTATATAAAGTAGCATAGTATAGTTGGACCTCTGTGTCCATGGATGTAGAACACATGGATATGGAGGGCTGACTGAAAAGTTTTAAATCGTAAATTCTGTACTCATGTGATGAAATTGTTAAAACAGTACATGGTATGAAGGAAAACTGCATACTTGATATGAATTACAGATATGAGGACATTCAGTATATTAGAAGAAGCCAAAAATTTATTTGGCTCTATTAAACCATTTATTGTATGTCCCAGCATATTGTTTTAGAATCCCTTTCTTGGTTGTATGGAATGTGAAACAACTGTTTTTCTTTTTTTTAAATTGAAGTATAGTTGATTTACAATATAATATTACTTTCAGGTGTATAACATAGTGATTTGATATTTTTATTGAGACAATTGTTTTTCATAATGTCTGTCAACAATATAATAAAATGTAGATTATAATCTGGTATAATTTAATGTTAAAATACAATGATATATTTAGAGAATTTTAATCTTTCTATATAATACACAATATTTTGTTATATTTCTTAAACCAGTGTTCAATTCTGAATCTGATACTGATTTTTATAAATCAGATGACTTATAAAATTTATTAGAATTAAAAACGACTAAAGTTATTTTTGCTTATCATACTCACTAGTCATTGTTTAAAATTGCAAAGAAAGGCTTTCAGATTTCATTTGGATAATACTGATCATTTGTTTAATCATATTTATATCTTGTTAAATAAGTATATCAGATTTTAAATGAATTAAATATTCAAAGTACTTTTACTGTGACTCTTATCTGTGGGGTTTGTAGTGTTCAGAGCACTGAATAATAATCTACTTCATCTGAATGGAAATTTTTTCTTTTTAAGAAAGCTTTACCCTTGCAGTTTTGCAAAAGAGGAACAATGTGAGGTAATGTGGTATGGCAATTTGCTCAACATTTTAAAAAGAATCATTGTTCAAGCCAACAAATGAGCTCTGGCTGCAGTTTATATATAACAGTTTAACTACCTCTTTTTGATGGTTCCAAACAAAATAATCACATTTTTAAAAGAGCCTACATAATCAGGCTTACCATTAAACAGTAAACTATCATTTAGTTTAGCAACTAATATGGCATGTGTATGTTAGGATTAAGTCATTTTTGTGTAATTAAAATCATTGCTTGTGGAATGAGAACAATCCAACCTCTTCTATAAATTTTAGTATTTTCCTCATAGAAATTCATGTTCTTAGGGTAATAGGTCTTTCATTTTATAGCTTTATACAAATCCTAGTACATAGGCTGCACAGTGTTGGTTGAATGAATGAATGAAGGACTAAATGAGAATTTATTTTGTTTGGAAGGCAGAGGGGATGGGGGAATGGATGGAATCTTATTTTTATTTTTGCTGCCAGATTGATCTTTACACAAAGAGGATGAAAATTCTTGCTTTGAACTGATAGGGCATTGGAAATATTTTAGAATGCATTGTTTTTCCATTGGCTGCTTTGTTAAATTGAAATTAGATATTTGTAAAAACAAGTTGAGATACACATTTTGTTAATTTATCTGATGTGAGTTACATCAACTCCAGCAATCCATAGTAAAGCTTTAATGTAATAAGTTTTATTATATACATATTACATGAAAAATGTGACACTTGTACTCCCACAGTAAGACAGATAAAGAATCTTATGAATTATTTTAGACAAAATTATCTTGAAAAGGACATTCTCAGTGGATCTTTAAATAAATTCAGTTCTTTTGAATGGGATATTCTATTTCTGCTGTGACAAATTATCACAAACTTAGTGACTTAACACATTTACTTCAGGTGTACAGCAAAGTGAATCAGTTATACATATACATATATCCACTCTTTTTTTCTTCTTTTAAACTCTTTTCCCATATAGGCTATTACAGAGTACTGAATAGTTTCCTGTGCTATATAGCAGGTTCTTATTAGTTATCTATTTTATATATAGTAGTGTGTATATGTCAATCCCAATCTTCCAATTTATCTTTCTCCCCGCCATCTCCCCCTATAACTGTAAAAATCAAAATAAAACCAAACCAAACCACACACACACATTTATTCAATTCTCAGGCCAGAAGCTGACCTTGGCCTCAGTGAGCTAAAATTAAGGTATGGGCAGAGCTGCGTTGCTCTCTGGAGGTTCTAGGGGAGAACCCATTTTCTTGCTTTTTCTAGCTTGTAGAGACAGCCTGGATTCCTTGGTTTGTGCCCCCTTCCATCTTCAAAGCCAGCAATGTCTGATGGAGTCTTTCTCACATCGCATCACACACTGACTCTCCTAATTTGATCTTTCCCCTTTAAGGATGCTTGTGATTACACTAAACCCATTTGGATAATACAGGATCATCTATTTAAGGTTAGTTGATTAGCAACCTCAATTCCATCTGCAACTTTAATTCCCCTCGCCACATAACAGAACATTCATAGCTTCTGGGGTTGGGATGTGTACATCTTGAAGGAGGCTGTTATTTATCTACCATGGTAGGTTTTAAGTATTCCTAAATGTATATTAAATCAGGGGTTGTAAACTTGTGGCTCATGTGTGAGATATGACTCATAGATAAGTGATTTTTTTCTTTGCTATGTTAATTACATTGGATTATAGAGTATTGTAAATTAGCTGCCAAAATTAAAAAGATAGTCAGTAAAATAATGTGTTTCCATATTGTCTGGAAAAAAAATTTTAAATTGGGAATTCATGGGTTGGCAACAACTGGCTGAAATGTGTTAGTGGTGGCTCAGTTTAAATGGGTTTTGTGCTTTTCATTTTGCCAGTGTCTTCGTCACTCCCAATGCGTCTCTAAATATGAGGCTGGATCCTGGTAGCCATTTCTCTTTTTATTCAGTCCATTTCTTTTATTTATATTACTTACCTGGTCCTTGTTAACATCTGACATCCTGTGTTGAATGAGTAAGTATGTACTAAGTCCATTTGTAGTAAGTATGCATTTTACTTTATCATAACAATAGAATGAATGAAGCACTAAAATATTTTAAAAATTTCTATATTTCTCTAAATCAGACCTCCCAGGCCCCACTTATCTTAGTGGCAGGATATTTAGTTCCATTTGTTATGGCGTCCAAACTCTCAGGGGAGTGCCCTTCGGCAAACTGTAGCCTGGGTGAATATATTTACAGTATACACATTCCATAAAGGATTCTTATGCAGATTATATAAATAATTCCTAAAAATCAAAAAGAGAACAAACACCCTAACTAAAACTGGGGGGGAAATCTTGAACAGGCACTTTATTTTTATTTTTTAAATTTTTATTGGAGTGTGGTTATTTTACAATGCTGTGTTAGCCTCCACTGCACAACAAAATGAATCAGCCATGCACATACAGATATCCCCTCCCTTTTGGACTTCCCTCCCATTTAGGTTACCCATTTACGTTTACTTCCCTCCCATTTAAGTTACCTCCCATTAGGTAGAGTTCCCTGTGCTATACAGTATGTTCCCATCAGTGGTCTATTTTATACATAGTATCAATAATGTAGATGTGTTAATCCCAGTCTCCCAATTCCTCCCTCCCCACCCCTTTCCCCCTTCGTATCCATACATTTGTTCTCTATGTCTATGTCTCTATTTCTGCTTTGCAAATGAGATCATCTATACCATTTTTCTAGATTCCACATACATGCATTATTACGATATTTGCTTTTCTCTTTCTGACTTACTTCACTCTGTATGACACATAGGTCCGTCCACGTCTCTACAAATGACCCGATCTCATTCCTTTTTATGGCTGAGTAATATTCCATTGTATATATATATGTACCACATCTTCTTTATTCACTCATCTGTCAGTGGACATTTAGGTTGCTTCCATGTCCTGGCTGTTGTAAATAGTGCTGCAGTGAACGTTGGGGTACATGTATCTTTTCAAATTATGGTTTTCTCCAGATATATGCCCAGGAGTGGGATTTCTTGATCATATTGTAGCTCTATTTTTAGTTTTTAAAGGAACCTCCATACTGTTCTCCATAGCAGCTGTATCAATTTCCATTCCCACCAACAGTGCAAGAGGGTTCCCTTTTCTCCACACCCACTCCAGCATTTGTTGTTTGTAGATTTTCTGATGATGCCCATTCTAACTGGTGTGAGGTGATAACCTCATTGTAGTTTTGATTTGCATTTCTCTAATAATTAGTGATATTGAGCAGCTTCTCATGTGCTTCTTGGCCATCTGTATGTCTTCTCTGGAGAAATGTCTATTTAGGTCTTCTGCCCATTTTTGGAATGGGTTGTTTGTTTTTTTTAATACTGAGCTGCATGAGCTGTTTATATATTTTGGAGATTAATCCTTTCTCCATTGATTCATTTGCAAATATTCTCTCCCATTCTGAGGGTTGTCTTTTCATCTTGTTTATGGTTTCCTTTGCTGTGCAAAAGCTTTTAAGCTTAATTAGGTTCCATTTGTTTATTTTTGTTTTAATTTTTTATTACTCTAGGAGGTGGGTCAAAAAAGATGTTGCTGTGATTTATGTCAAAGAGTGTTGAACAGGCACTTTAAAAGAACCTATTCAAATGGGCAATAAACCTAAGATGCTCAATATCATTATTCAAGAAGTAAACACAATTGAAAACCAGATGTGGAACAATTAGAACTATATTGCTGATAGCAGAAAAAATGGAAACAATCACTTTGAAAAACTCTTTGGTTGTATTTACTAAAGCTATGTTTACATCTGCCAACGATCCAACAATTCTATGCTTTTGTATAATCACAGAAATAAGAACACATGTTCATCAGAGACAAAAATGTTTATAGTAGTTTTATTTATAATAGCCCCCAGTTGAAAACAACCATACAATCATCAATAGGAGGGTGAATAAATACATTGTAGAATACTATACAGTGGAATACCTCTTATTATAAAAGAATGTACTGCAAATAACATGGATGAATATCATAGGCATAATTATGAGTAAAATAAACCAGACAGAAAAGAGTACCTACTGTTGGATTTCATTCATATGAAGTTCCAGAACAGGTTCCATAACTAATCTATTATAACAGAAGTCTGAATAGTGGGAGAGGCATGGGGAAAGATTCCGTCATGCTGGAAATTTCAATATTTTAAATTGAAGTATTTGATGATTTATTGAGTGCATACATATATAAGTATTTATTGGATTTTCCACTTAAGATGTGTGTATGTGTGTTAAATCTTGACTTGAAAAATTTGAAGAAATGACAACTTTGTCTTCATTTAACTTCCTAACTTTTGTGTTATTGTCTTTTTAAATTTCACATACGTTTTAAATTTGACAGGCCATTTTATAGTATTTGTGCAACAGTATTCATTTCGATCTATCCTGATATTTATCTTTTCAGGTACACTTCATTAATATCCAAATTTCCATGTTTTCCTGTGGGTTTTATTTTTCTTCTACCTGAAGAACTCCCATATAATAATGAATGTTTTCAGTTTTTGTATGCTAAAAATGTTTTTGTTTTTGAAGAATATTTTCTCTGGGTATAGAAGTTTTTGTTGGCATCTAGTTTCTTCCAGCACTTTTGAAGGTTTTCATTGTCTTCTGGCTTTCATACTTTTTCATAAAAAGTTAGATATCACTATTGCTGCTTTGAATGTCTTATTTCTTGATACTTTTTAACACTTTTATTTTGTATTTGATTTTCAAAAGCCTTTTATGATTTACTTAAGTATGGCTTTCCTTATATTTATTTGGCTTGAGATTGCAGAAGTTCTTGAATTTATGCATTGATAGCTTCCATCAGTTTTTGAACATTTCTAGCTCTTATTTTAAATATTGCTTCTGCCCCATTCTCTTTTCCTCATTTGGGTTTCCACACCACATATGCTACACACTATGCATTTTGACTGTGACCAATATGTATCTTATCAATTTCTTTCCTTTTATTTGTCCATTCTTTGGTTTTGAAATTTTGTATAGGCCTCCCTTTCATTTCACTAATCTGCTGTATTCAGTCTTCTTTTTATAACTATTCAAAGAGATTTTAGTTTCAGGTATATTATTTTAGTACTACACTATCCATTCAGCTCTTTATTCAAATTTTCTTTTCATCTTTTCATATATTTTCTCCATGATTTCTTTAGCAAATTATAGTTATTTTAATATTGTTAATAACTAAAATATGAGCATCTCCCGTGGAACTTTTCCCCTTGTCTGAGTTCTTTTTTCTCTTGGTTATTTGTCATATGGTTTTATCTCTTGGAATGGCTAATTCTTCTTGATTGAATGTTGGACATTAAGAATAAAGATATGTATAGGATGCAAGAGATATTCTATCACAAAGAGCACTTTTCTAATGATAGAATGGAGGCTGCCCACCTATTAGGTACTAAGATGATGTGAGGCTGGCTTGCAGTATTTTCTTTGTGTGTGTTTTTTTTGTTTGTTTTTTAATAAGACTCAGCCTACCTCTAATTCTTTACCCATTCCTGGGGCATGACCCTCTGGGGCTTTCAGTTGAGAGCCTTGCAAGTCTGTGCATCCTCAGTACCAAGAACTTGTGAGAAACTTTGCTGTTTTTCATACGTCTTTCACCTTAGACCTTTCATGTCTGCAAGTTGTTACACTTTACTAACTTTCTAGAGCCTTTAACTCTGACCTTATGATTACAGGGTCCCCTCTCATTTGTGAGTCTGTCTCTACAGCACTGCTGGGTGGTGGGAAATTCTGGTCTGCTTCTTAAGGGTTTTTGGCTTAGTTGTTTAGCCTTCTGCATTGTACATTCTCAGAATTTGGAAAACAAGTATTTTGAGAGAAATCAGCCATATGTTTGAAGCCCTCCAATCTTGAATTTTGTCACTTCCCTGCATAACTGCCAAATGCTTTGCTGGTATCTCTGTCCCCTGGCAGTAGCCCTCTGCTTGTGCCAGTTTCATATTCACAGCCTCCAGCCCTCACCCAGAACTGACAAAGGCTCTCACAGTAAAAGTGGGTACAGATTGTAAGTTCACATCTGAGAGTTTCTCCCCACTCTAGAATTTAATACCTCTAGTTCCTCTTGCTTCTACAGCTCTATGATGCCTTCATATTTAACCTTGGTTTTCTAGTTCTCAGTAGGATCTTTGGCTGCTATAAATGATTCCACCCCACCTTAGCACCACTGATTTTTTTTTTTAACATCTTTATGGGAGTATAATTGCTTTACAATGGCATGTTAGTTTCTGCTTTATAACAAAGTGAATCAGTTACACATATACATATGTCCCCCTACTTGTGTCTCCCTCCTTCCCACCCTCCCTATCCCACCCTTCTGGGTGGTCTAAAAGCACTGAGCTGATCTCCTTGTGCTACGTGGCTGCTTCCCACTAGCTATCTATTTTATATTTGGTATTATATATAAGTCCATGCCACTCTCTCACTTCATCCCAGCTTACCCTTCCCCCTCCCCATGTCCTCAAGTCCATTCTCTAGTAGGTCTGCGTCTTTATTCCCATCCTTCCCCTAGGTTCTTCATGACAATTTTTTTACTCCCTATATAAGTGTTAGCATACGGTGTTTGTTTTTCTCTTTCTGACTTACTTCACTCTGTATGACAGACTCTAGGTCCATCCACCTCACTACAAATAACTCAATTTCATTTCTTTTTATGGTTGAGTCATGTTCCATTGTATATATGTGCCACACCTTCTTTATCCATTCATCTGTCGATGGATACTTAGGTTGCTTCCATGTCCTGGCTATTGTAAATAGAGCTGCAATGAACATTGTGGTACATGACTCTTTTTGAATTATGGTTTTCTCAGGGTATATGTCCAGTAGTGGGATTGCTGGGTCATATGGTAGTTCTATTTTTAGTTTTTTAAGGAACCTCCATACTGTTCTCCATAGTGGCTGTATCAATTTACATTCCCACCAATGGTGCAAGAGGGCTCCCTTTTCTCCACACCCTCTCCAGCATTTATTGTTTGTAGATTTTTTGAAGATGGCCATTCTGACTGGTGTGAGGTGATATCTCATTGTAGTTTTGATTTGCATTTCTCTAATGATTAATGATGTTGAGCATTCTTTCATGTGTGTGTTGGCAATCTGTATGTCTTATTTGGAGAAATGTCTATTTAGATCCGCCCATTTTTGGATTGGGTTGTTTGTTTTTCTGATATTGAGCTGCATGAACTGCTTGTATATTTTGGAGATTAATCCTTTGTCAGTCACTTTGTTTGCAAATATATTCTCCTATTCTGAGGGTTGTCTTTTCGTCTTGTTTATGGTGGCCTTTGCTATGCAAAAGTCTTAAGTTTCATTAGGTCCCATTTGTTTATTTTTGTTTGTATTTCCATTTCTCTAGGAGGTGGGTCAAAAGAGGATCTTGCTGTGATTTATGTCATAGAGCGTTCTGCCTATGTTTTCCTCTAAGAGTTTGATGTAAGGGGTCTGGCCTTACATTTAGATCTTCAATCCATTTTAAGTTTATTTTTGTATATGGTGTTAGAGAGTGTTCTAATTTCATTCTTTTACATGTAGCTGTCCAGTTTCCCCAGCGCCACTTATGGAAGAGGCTGTCTTTTCTCCATGCACCACCAATTTTTGAGCACAGTGAAGTGTCATGGCGCTATGCTAAGTGCTTAGTTACAGAAGAATAGAATTTGAGCTTTTCCTCAGGGTTTTGAAATGTTTGTACTTACAGGGCATGTACCCCAAAAGAGTAATAAAACAAAACATTATAGGATATCTTATGTAAATAGTATAGTTAGGAGGCCAGGGGAGACCTCTCTGAGTTCTAGGATAATCAGGAAAGGCAAATTTTAAAATTAATTTTAAAGAAAAAGTATTGTGAAATAAGAAAAAGCATTTTATTGTGAGAATAATATAGGCCAAAAATGTGGATGAAACAAACCTATTCACAGTAGTTTTATTTAAGAAGCCCCTAACTTGGGAAGAACACTAATGTCCATCAGATGCAAGAATTGGTAAACTAATCATTCCAAACTTATACAATAGAATATAATTCAGTAGTTTAAAGGACTGAACTAATCATGAAACAATATAGATATATCTCAAAACATTAAGAAGAATAAGCCAGACACTAAAGAGTACATATAGTATGACTCCATTTATAGGAAGTTAAAACATAGGCAATGTTACTAGGTAGGTAGGTAGGTAGATATAGTGATATATACGTAAATGAAAACAAAATTGCCTCTGGAAGGTGGGGATTGACTGGATGGGAATATGAGAGAAATTTCTGGGATGATGGGAATGCTCTGTATCTTTTTTTTTGCAGTATGTGGGCCTCCCACTGCTGTGGCCTCTCCTGCTGTGGAGCACAGGTTCTGGAGGCGCAGGCCCAGTGGCCAGGGCTCACGGGCCCAGCCGCTCTGCGGCATGTAGGATCTTCCAGACTGGGGCACGAACCCATGTCCCCTGCATCGGCAGGCAGACTGTCAACCACTGTGCCACCAGGGTAGCCCAGGGAATGCTCTATATCTTGACTGATATGGACAGTCTCTTAGGTGTATACATATGTCAGTTTGTCAGATTTTATGTGTACGATTTGTGCATTTCCCTGTGTGTAATTATTATTTCAATAACATAGTTGAATATAAAAACCATAAGTAATCAGTATGGTTTATAATAGATAATTTGTTCATCGATTTGCAAGAAATGGTAGGAGGGATGTTTGGATAAGATGCAGAGATTCTTAGAAATTGGACAAAAGGAAACCACTAAAATAATCCACAAGGGTGAGAGAAAATCAGTATAATGTTTTAGAAAATTTAGTCTCCAGGGCCTAGAAAAACCACTCAAAACAAAGATGTATAGCCTGTAACCAACAGCTGTGATATCTTTTAATGCTATGTTTTCTGGGAAAAGTATGTTATCATACTTGGGTAAAATTGTAAAAAATAATATCTTAGCTCATCATTTAGTACATATTTTCCTAACAATAGTATTTTAAAATTTTAATATGGCCTTTACTAATAGGAGTTAATCCTACTGCATCTCTCAGGAATGAAGGTCACAGAACCTGTGATAAAACTAGGTAAGACGTCTACCAAAGCTCTCAGTAGGAGGGGAAACTCGATTTCTAGTTTTTCAAATTAAGGCTTAATTTCTGTAAAGAGATTTTTAAAAATGCAGCAGAATTATAAATAATGATGTGAAGCCAAAAATAATTGTTGGGGGTGAGGTCGTTTTTTGTCTCTGAATGCTCTATTGTTCAATTCTGATTGGTTTTTAAGCAAGTTTTATTCACTTCCATGAAAAATATTAGAAAAATGCAATAACATAATCCAGGATACTTTCAAAATACATAAAGGCTATAAGGAGATGAGAAGAAAATGGTAATGAGCAACGACAGATGTTTCTTTCTTGGAAGAGCAATTAGAGATAGAAATAGCATCTTACAGAAAGCAAAAGTGTCTTATCACCAACTCTTCAGGAATTCATTCAGCAAGATAGCTCACAAATCTGTGTAAATTTTAAAACATAAAAAATTGAGGAAGAAATGAAGATCTATAAGCTCCAGATAGCTATGTGTTGATCCCAATCCTGTGCATTGATGGACTAAGCAAAAACCACAGAAGACTCTATTTAACATGTTTCTGTATCTGAAATTATATCACAGTAGATTCATTGTTTTTGGTTGAAGTGCAATATCTGCATTTCACTATGTACATGTACATTTCTTTGGGAGTGGCAACATACATCTTTTTAAAAACTAACTCTTCCACACTGATGACTCAGTAGGAAAATGCAAAAGAAAAAATTGTTAAAGGAATGGCACGTTGCATTTTTTGCAGTAAAGCAATGTGGGTTTGCATCAACTAGGAAAATTATATCTTCTCTTCATATACCATTGAAATTTCTTATTCAATCCATTCATCAGGGTCATTGAATACTTTAGAGGTGATGCAGTAAGGCAGGGGAGAATCTAGGAAAGATAAGTAGGAAGGTAGAGAAGATCAGCCTTCCTTGTCATTTATTTTTGTCTACTCAGCTTTATCATGTGGGAAAAAAGTATTGGGCGGAATATTAATCTTCCTCTGCATAATATATTTGCTCTCTTTTAAACTGAAATACCGTTGACATACAGTATTATGTTAGTTATAATCTATAGTATTTATTAAAAACAGTGAACCCCTTGTTTTTGCTAATTGACTATCAAAGTTAACGTTAACCTACTTTTGTTATACTCTATATATTTCTTAATTTTTATTTTAAATTCTACATCATTTTCTTTTATCAGTATGGAAATGTAAGTATAGAGAAGTATTCACATATTTTTCTTGATGACAGAACTAAGGGAAGAAAAGAGTTGTTTCATTAAGCTGTGTATTAGTTTTATACGATGATGTTTTACTAGTTTTTCTCCTCACTTTTTTAAGTTTTACTAGTGTTCACAAAGGTATAATCATTAATGTGCACATTTCTTAGATAAAATGCTATTTTTATATTTTAAGCTATATTACTGAAAAATAACATATTAAAAACAGAAAATCTTAAATCGCATTTTTGTATTCTATAACGAAATTTCCAAATTAAGTTCTTCATGCTGATAAATGTGTCATCTATTTGTAATCTAATGTGTTCAAACTGTAATGGAAAGCCCACAATTGAAGTGATAGTCTGGGTAATGGGAAGCACCTGTGTCAAATGCTCTACTTCCATTGCTAGATTGTAGTCATGGAAAACTAGGAAGCATTTGAATGGCACAGCCCCACTGTTTAGCACAGGTGTTTTTCTAATTGTGATCTACTGAGAAGGTATAGGGTTTAATGCCCCAGAAACTTAGCTTTTACCTCTCTGACTTTGTGCATTCATGTAAGTACTTAATAAAATTTGTAGGAACACAGACAAACTCCTGGAATTGCTGAGAATTGTTCTTTCAAGTGTATATGGCAGTGTGTTTCTTTTCTCCTTAATATTTAATACATGCGTTAAAGGAATTTACATGTATGTTTCATCAGGTGTCAGATAAAATAAAAAGTTTACAAATTTCCCATGATACGGTAACATTCATTTAAGAAATGATTCATTCTCCCTTCCTCCAAGAAAGTGTGATGAATCAGAAAGTATTCACTAGGAAGTTCTAACCTTGTATACTGGTTCTCCAGGACTCATTTTGTTTTTTAGAGTGATAGAAAATTTAAAATATACCAAAGAACCAAAATCTAAGACAGTGGTATCTTTGACAGTTTTTAAAGTGTTTTTAGTTGTATAATAGGCAAATATAAAATTTTAAGAAATTCATTGAATTATGTTGATTAGTTTTTTTCTTTTACTATATTTTGGAGTCCTTTGTTTGCTTTCTAGCTCTAAAAAGGCCTATTCAGTTTGTTATTTTGTCCCCCTCGCCCTGAAGCACTGAAGTTGAATGATTTTTAAAGTTGCTTTCTTTTAACTTTTGGTAGAATAAGGAGTGGATACATTTAACAAATTCCATTTCTAGAAATAGTGGACTAGGTTGTTTTAAACCAAAGGTCCTGTTGAGAACAAGTAGAAAACCTGGATAAAATATAAATTTCTTGAAGGCATTGAGAGTTTCCATAGCAGTAAGGATTTACAGGATCAAGATCAGGACAGAAGGAAGACCATCTCAGCCAGCAAGTAAGTAATATCCCAGCCATTAAGTAATATGGCTTAAGATATAGTAAAGGGAAAAATCGAAAAAAATCAAAAGAAGTGCACACATACATAATTATCATGGGATAGTTCAACACATCTTTCCTTGTAACTAATAGAACAAACAGACAACAGTAAGTATATAGAAGATACGACCAACAGAGTAAGTCCTCAGTGCCACTCTGGAGGCTGCCTGGAGATCAAATAGCTCACTGTGTCTTCTTGGGAAGCTATTGTCAACTTGAGAGTGCATGTGTGCTTTTTCCTTCTTTCCTGCCTCAGTGTCATTTTCACTTACTTTTGCTGCCTTGGGTTGCACCATGCAGGAATGGCACATATTGGCTCTGTTTCATAGGGAGCTTGGATTAAGAAAGTATGTTATCCTTTAATAACAATGTTTATTTGAAAAATATGGGGTTACTTCAGACCTTCTTGCCAAGCAATGGTAGATACCCCAGATGTTAAGCTCTCTCTGTAGGTAACATGGAGATGAGAATATTAACAAGAGAGATAAGTACTGAGCAATAGTTTAACTGTGGCAAGAGCATGAAACTTTATCAGTATTGTAGAAAAAAAACCCCAGCGGTAAAAAAGAAAATCAGCATTCCTAACATCAACGCCACACTAAAAGACAAGAGGAACTTTCTCATCCTATAGAATGAACACAAAACAGAAGACATATGTGAAGAGTAATCTGTGGAGTCAAGAGTAATTGAGCAATAAGGAGCATTTAGCAAAAACTATTTTGGGGAAAATATAGTAAATGTCTAAGGACATAAAATATCTATTAATTTCAGGGTAAAGTATCTTATAATGTACTATAAGGGAATTCCTGAAAATTTAAGCCAGATGTTTGATATAAATTGTAAAATACATGTTTTCCCCTCAAACCAAATTCAATAAAACATTTTCATGTGAATTAATTTGAGAGTAGGTTTTACAGCAGACAAGTGCCTGAAGAGTTAGCATATGGTCCAAAATGTAGCTCTGGGAAAACACTAAATTCTAATCTGCCCTCTTCTTTAGATGAATAAGTGTCTTCTCTAAACATTTTGATATCTTAATTCCTGAATTTACTCGTACTCATCTTTAATGAATATATACATTCCTGAAGTTCTTTGAAAATATAATCCAAAGTAATAATGCCTACAGTACTTGTCTAGGTGATTCTCAGGTATTTATCTTGATCTTCAGCTCAGTCTATTTATTGTTCCAAGGTAGCTTTTCCTATACCACAGAGCATCTCTCTTGAAAGCCCACTTTCACCCCAAACTCTGTACATCCCAAAATAAACAAATCATGTCCTACTTTTAATGAATCCCCGTTATCTACACCATCATGTCCAAGATCTTTTTTCTAGAAAGCAAGAGTTATCTTTCCAGGTTCATTTCAGTGTTCCCTTCCACAAATCCTGCGTTTAAGTTCAACAGTGTTACTGACTTTTCCCTAAAAATGATCTGTATTTTCTCACTTCCTTGTCTCTTTTCACATTGTTCCTTTTGCTTGATGATGCTGCTACCTGATGAAACCCATACGGTATTTTTTGAAGTTCTATCACTTCGTCCTAATACTTTTCCTGAACCCCTCAAGAAAATGCCATTTATATATATTCCCATTTTACATTGTATTGCTATTATTGGTGAACCATTATTATTCCTTTGCTAGATTAAAAGTTCCTTTAGGTAATTCAAAATATTTTATTTCTCTTAATCTCTTTTATAGCACATAGTACAATGCTTATGAATTCATGAAAATGAACATCTGGGTTTCTTCATAAACTAACAAGTACTAGAGTAAATTACATATTTTTATTAGATACATTTAAAGCTCTTTTGGGAAATAAGCAGACTTTCTTTTCTTAGTGAGGAAAGGTTTTCTCGGGGAGTGGTCAAACAATCATAACTTAAAAATTTAATGAAGCACTGTCTTAATGCCTAATTCACACTGAAATATCGTAAATGTCCACTGATGACTGTCCATTTTTGCCTGACATCTGTTAACTAAAAAGTGAGTGTATATAAGGGTAAAGAAGGATGCTGATAATGCTGAGAGCTTAAGAATAAGGACAAAATCCTCTTGATATTTTAAAAACCTAGTTATGAAAGTGGAGACTAAAAAATGAATTGTTTTGAGGGCTATAATATGTAACATTACTAACTACTTCATTTGAAATTCTCAAAATAAGCAAGAACCTTTCTAAAAGGTAAAATTTGATCACAATGAACCCATCTATTTTATGACACATCTCTGAGAACTTGATAGCTATAATTTGTTAATGAACTTACAACGTGCCTTGCTTCAGCAACTCTTTGACATGAAACTGCCATGTGGGTTGGATAATTTCCATGGCTGGGTGGAGTAGGAACAGAGACCTCACCTTCAGCCACATTCTTTAAATTCATTTTTTAAAACCTCATTTATTAGTCACTACATAGATAAACACATAAGAAGGGCAACCACATAAGTAATAGTGATGATGATAAAGCTTACCTCTGTAAGCGTTATTTTTACCTTTTAGCTAGGTCATTTTATTAACATTGGCATGCAAGTATAGTTACGATAATATTATAAGAAGTTTAAAAATCAGTGAAGTCAATTCAATATGAGTCATTGGAACTCCTTCTGAGACTCTACTAAGAAAGGCATTATTTCATTTCATCACACCTACAGACGCTAACATTTATACGTTTTTATTCCAACATGTACTTATTGAGCCTGGGTCTATATTACGTTGCATGGTATCTAAAGAACTCTTTCTTCTTCTAAAGATGACGATTGAACTAGAAATACATTATGATTACGAAGGAATAACAGAAAGCTGTGATATTGAAACTGTTACCATGAATTCATTCTGGTTCTCAGAAAAATGTAGACATGCTGTTCAATCATAATTCTCACCTCACGTTTAAACAACTTGTCATTCTTGTAGAAGAAAAAGAACTTTTGTGTGCTGTTGGTGATAATATTCACTGCTCTGTATTAAGTGTTCAAAAGTAGTTCTAAAGAAGCAGATAACAATTCACAGATAGAAACGTATGAGAGGTAATCATTGTTTAATGTGTTGATGACTATACCATCATGCTGAAGTGGGCTTATATTAGCTTAGCTTGCGGATCCAATACTTCAACACATTTAAAAAGACTTGAAGACATTCTCTCTCTGACCACCAGAGTGGAAACTGCTGCTTTTCCAATCATTACAGAAGAAAGGATGGTTATATTTTTGCTGAAAACATCCATTCGTTAGGATCCACTCTGTGGTACGATGCCTCTGCCCAGGAAGACCATCACAAAACTAGCTGTAATGCCGTTTTCTTGCCAAAACAATGTTTTTGTGGAAGATATCTGGGAAATAAATTTATCAGAGCCGCAGACATCCTGCTCCCTGGTTAGGAGAGACGGTGACAGGACTTAGATACAGCTAAATTCTAGCTGCATGTGCATTTCTCATTACCGTAAAAGAATATGCAACATCCAAATGTATTTCCAGACAAATCATTGTCACTTGTTGCGGTTATCTTATAATTACTGCTGTCTTCAAAAGAGGCTTTTAAAATTTATAATTGGAATAAACTTTTTTTTTTTTTTTTTTTTTTGCGGTACGCGGGCCTCCCACTGCCGCGGCCGCTCCCGTCGCGGAGCACAGGCTCCAGATGCGCAGGCCCAGCGGCCATGGCTCACGGGCCCAGCCGCTCCGCGGCATGTGGGATCCTCCCGGAGCAGGGCACGAACCCGTGTCCCCTGCATCGGCAGGCGGACTCCCAACCACTGCGCCACCAGAGAAGCCTAAGGTAAATCTTTTTTTTTTTTTTTTTTTTTTTTATGGTAAAAATTCAAATACAAAGACGAAGCATTTAACAACGTTTAGAGGATGCTGGTTAAGGATGAAAATTAACTGAATTATTATCAGTATGCCAAGAAACTTGAAGATCTTTTGCCTTTTATAGAAATATGGTTTCTGAACAGGGTTTGGGAAGTGTAGGTATGTCACCTTTTAGTTCTTCCCCAAGTTTATTGGACTTCTTGTATTATCTCTCAAATGATATGATTCATTCTTTAATATACTGTGTGTGGTCTTTTCCCTAACCATGACTCTTCCTGAATTAGTTTTTTCAAGCACACAGTACCTGGAAGAGATAAAAGGCTATTTTAGTCAGTATTTTCTTTGGAATATATTTTCTTTACATCTCATATTTCAATTTCTCACTATTCATTTTTTACCTTTGCTTCCAAAAATTGACAAAAGTTATAGATTTGTTCAACATGTTCTGCCACATCTGATGGGAAAGAATTTACTTCACTGGCTTTTTCCTGTTTCACTATGTCACAGATAACTTCACAGTCATTATTATTACTTGATTCCCTGTCTTTAGATTAAAAAAAAATACATGAAAGATACAAGAGGAACGAGCAAGGCTTTGGCTTAACTTAATAATATTAACTCTCTTTATAACTCTTGAAAATGTCTGATTTTCTGTTTTACTGGTAGACTTAAAGCTGCATTACTATTTGTGAGAGTAGAGAGTTTGGACTGTTTACAGTAGCTTTTCAGTCAAAATTATCATATCCAAATTTTTCTTGGATCCCCAAGACCACTCCCATATATAGTGATGCTCTAGAAGGACTCATAGGACTCAGCATATAGTTCTGTTTATGGCTAAGATTTCACAGTTATCTATTAAAAATACACAACCAGATCAATTTGGGAAAAAGACAAAATAAGAATCTGGACGAATCCACTTTTATCAGTTAGGGAACATTAGAAAAGCAAAGTCTGAGATGCCAGCCAAGGACCAAACTTGCAAGCAAGTCTTTCTAAAGATAGAAGCCTCAGGCCAGGTTTTTTCTCTTTTCTGCACACAGGTGTGTGGTGCATACTTTGGCCCATAATTTTAATGATATAAAGTTACTCCTTTATTCTACCCTGCAGGCATGCTTTTTCTTTCTCCCTCTCCCGGTGCCTGCACGTGTACTCACATTTTTTTCTCTTTGTGTGTGTGTGTGTTTGTGTATGTTGCTAGACTGCCTTCTCCATGAAAGAAGAAACTTAAAAAAAAAATCTCCATCAAAGCTATGTTTATTATGTTTGTTAACTGATGCAGCAAGGGAGACCACAAACCGTGGTAAGAACTGGATGGTGATTTTTGAGGGAAAGCCCTAAGAAAATTACAGGTCTCTTTTGGATCAGATACTGTCAGGAAGAAGGGTAATTCAGCTATTGATTTTTTAAATACTTTATTGATTTTACATTTATTATATTTTACATAAAACATATAAGAGGCTGGAGGAGAGAAACAGGGTTACCATTATCACCAGGGAAAAAAGTGGTCACTCTTTAGCGAGGAAGGGAGAGGGAAGCATGCTTGGCGTTCTGTGGTTGCACAAGGTCTATTTTTATCTCTTCAGGCATCATGTTGGAGTGTTCTTGTCTTTGTCTTGTCCTATTGTGATCAAGGAGAATCCTTACCAGATACAGATATTTTATGAAATTTCTTAGCAGAAAACTAGAAAAAATATTTATCCTTGTCTTAAAGCGTCTACTAGAGCCTTGTACACAGGTGGTAATTTATAGTAGTTGATTCACCATTTACTGATTCCCACTGTCAATGACAAGGATAAACACCGCATCAACCACATTACCTAGCCATAACCATTCTGGTAGAGAATCTCCTTTTCCGAGGTCAAATGTTAGATATGTCTGAAGTACAGCCATATATTTTCTCAAAAGGAATGATAAGCAGATGTTGTTACTACAGAGTTTAAGGAATCTGAATACCCATAGCTCTATTTCCCCCAACATGAACAATGGAGTAATATAGTCTACAACAAAGGAAGCTTAATGTTGGTTAGTCAAATATAAATAAGGAGTATGAGTGAGTATTTGTCACTCCTTTATGAGTTCAGAGGTTATATTCCCAACTATTTAGAGTTCATGGGATTGAGGGAGAGGTGAGATCTTCTGTTTGGTTATGCTTATTCAAACCATTAAACTTGATCGTACATTTAATGTAAACAGGCATAGGGTCTTAGGACATTCTACATAACCAATTTCTATTCTGGCCCTGAGGACCCACTCTTCCTGAATTTCTCTCACTTTCTCCCTTCCTCCCCCTTATCTCTTCTTCCTATCCTTTCATAGCCCCTTGGAAATTTTAATTAACGTTTTGCATTCACAGTCCCCACCAAGTTGAAACCTTTTTCTAGGAGTTCTGGGTCATTCTCAGTTTAAGCTTAGCATTTGCAATTGTACTATATATAATGAATCCATAAGCATATGCTGTGTTGCTTTGTGGGTCTTTAAACATTTATATAAATGTAATCTGTTTTTACATATTGATATATAGCTTGATTTTTTTCATTCAACATTATGCTTTTGATATTTATCTAGGTTGCTACATTCAGATTTAATTATTTTAACTCCTGTGTCATAGTAAAGGGTATATTAACTTCTAGATATGTAATCTGAATGTTTTTAATCCTTCTCACCCTAGGATACTCTTTACTATTAAAGTGTATAACACAGGGAACTATAATCAATATCTTGTAATGACCTATAATGAAAAATCTTAAACAGAATATATATATATGTATACATATATATAAAAATAACTGAATCACTTTTTTGTCCACCTGAAACTAACACAACATTGTACATCAAATATATTTCAATAAAAATTTTTAAAAAACCCTAAGCTTCCTTCCTCAGTGACCGCATGTGGTCCAGCCCTCTCCCAAAGTTTATCTAAGGATTCCCAATAATGCTTCCACCCAGCCAGTTGTCAACTATCACAAGAAATCATGAGCTTTCAGTGACTTCTATAAAAGATATTTGTTGACGTACTCCAAGAAAAGAAAAAGTATGCTTGAGTGAACCAAATTAACTCCAATTTAAAAACAAATCTTATTGGACAGAATTTTCTGTCAAAAAAACTGTTCACATTTTTTTCTGAGTTCAGCTAGAAGGAGGAGTCTGTCACTAGAATTAAAAATAACTCTGTCCCCAGAATTCCATAATGGTTAAGAAAGTTCAAAAGAATAAAGATGTTTAAAGATAATATTGCTACTGCTACAAAAAGGCTTTAGATAGATAGGTATAAACTATTTTGAAGATGAGTTTTATTTTACCTGCTTTCATTGTGTCTAATAATCCTACAAAACAAAAGGTTGGAGATTAATAATGAAGGTATAAAATGCTACACTAAAATTGTAGGTCTTAGTACATATTCTAAAATTTGAAACTGCTAGAAAATACATTTTCTCACTTTGTGGTATATTAGGTTACCCCTTTGTAGTTGTGTCTTTTACCACCATCTAGACAAGCTGAATGACATCCTTTATTTTCTCTCTCCTTTTTTTCATCTATTCTTTCGGGTATTGTGGCATATTTTGTTGGCAAAGGATGTCATAACTTTTGTTCGTTCTAAAGGAAGTATCTTCACTTTTGTCATGGGGCTGGGGAAACTTTTATTTTTTGAAATGAATCTCGTCCATGGACAGGTGGCGTGCTGAGCTTTAAACAGCTTGATGAATGATTTGGCTCTGCGTAACAGTGTCAAATAATGTATCTCAGTTGGCAGTCTCAATGAAACAGAATAAGGCAGTCAGTTTTCTGTTACATATTAGTTCTTGCGCCTACTTGTCTTCCAGCTGTGCATCCTAGGCATAAATCCTGCCCTTCCTCTCCCTGTGCCAGTAGTTCACCCACGGCTGCCCATTTGATTCTGTTTACCTAATGGTTGCACTCACCATCAGCAGCCACTCCTGTCACTGGGGCAGATGTATGTTCTTTAGTTGCTGATACACTAAGTCGTATGATTCTAATCAACCAATTTTCTGGGAATAGTAATGGAGGATAGAGGGAGTTAATGCTTTTTAAAGCCCTCTCTTATGAGGAGAATAGATGGTTTAATTTTAAGGAACTGGTGAATTTACACATACTTCAATAAATATAACAGCAATAATAAGCATAACAATACTTATGTCAACTTTTCACCATATTCTCTCTAGAATTATGCTTTAGTTACTGTTATAGATAAAAATTATTTATTTGCTTTTCTTCTTTATAAACAAATAGGGTAAAATCCACTCATCTAAAGGAATAATTATGTTATTCAAAGGCACTGAAATCTTATTTATGACACAGTATTTGCCTTTTAATTTTACCCTGTAGACCACAGGGAGATGTTTAAGGAGAAAAGCTTAGTTTTTATCGCTACTACTGCTACTACAATACTACTACTTCCCTTCCCCCTCCTCCTCCACCATCATCATCATCATTATTATTAATTCATGAAGACATTCTTCTGAGATAATAGAGGATATATAGGAAGGATGACCAAACGATGGCATGGAGGGAAAAAAGACTCATTTGGGGTGGTGTTAATCATGATTTGGGGAACATCTGGATTACAGAAGTTACAGAATTTTTGAGAGGTTTTGAATTAGAAATATTAGAATCTTTTAGCTGATCAAAGGAGAAGATTGAGTAGAGGGATAGAGCAAGATAATAGTAATTATAGCAAGATGCAGAAGTGAAGGAGGCAGATAATGAACTTAGTTTGAGACACAATTTTGAGGTAAATATTAGATACTGTACTGTAAATATATAGTAGACTGTTTGGATGTGTAATCTTGGACTTCGGAAATAGGTTAGGGCTAGATGTCTGGACTGGGAATAATGGAAGTCACAGGGAGTAGATTTGGTGACTGAAAGAATGAAAAGCAGATAAATTCTGAAATTTTCTTATCAAAGATCTATAGCTATGCTGCTCAATAGTCACTGGCTCCATGTGGTTATAGAACATTTGAAAGAGTATGAACTGAGATGTGCTTTAAATATAAAATGCACTTTGTGAAAATTTAGAACAAAAAAGTACAACATCTCATTAACAGTGTTTAAATTGGTCACGTATTTGATCATTGTTTAATTCAATAAATCCAAAATGTTATTAAAATTAATTTCACTATTTAATACAGCTACTACAAAACTTTATTCATGTGGCTTGCATTTTATTTCTACTGAATAGTACTTTTCTACTAAAATCCTAATGCTTTCACACAGTGATTCATCATGAACTAGCCTGTTACCTTACCAAATTCATTTTTTGTTCCTTCCATGTCTTGTCCATCCAGCCAGCCATGAGCTAGTCCCCTTCCACAGCATATTTCAGATCTGTAGCCTTTTGTACATGCTGCTCTCAATTTTGGGAATGCTCAGCTCTTCCTTGTAAATTTTTGTCCTTTTGGGTTGGCTTTTCAAAGAGAAGACATTTAGATTTAATGAGTAAAAAATATTATTAGAGATTCTTGGAATCATTTTTCAAGAAATAAAGGTGACAGTATAACAAAATGAGTACACGTACATATCATCCCATTTTGCTAATATCAACTCAAGTCGAATCTTGTTATTTCTATATTAGCAACATCTGCTCAGAAAATTTTTTAAATTTAAATTTTTTTATACAGCAGGTTCTTATTAGTTATCTATTTTATAAAAGTGTATATATGTCAATCCCAATCTCCCAATACATCCCCCTACCGCCCCGCTTTCCCACCTTGGTGTCCATACGTTGGTTCTCTACATCTATGTCTCTATCTTTATTTTTGTGTATGGTGTTAGGGAGTTTTCTAACTTCATTCTTTTACATGTAGCTGCCCAGTTTTCCCAGCACCACTTATTGAAGGAACCATCTTTTCTCCATTGTATCTCCTTGCCTCCTTTGTCATAGATTAGTTGACCATAGGTGCGTGGGTTTACCTCTGGGCTTTCTATCCTGTTCTATTGATCTATATTTCTGTTTTTGTGCCAGTACCATATTGTCTTGATTACTGTAGCTTTGTAGTATAGTCTGAGGTAAGGGAGTCTGATTCCTCCAGCTCTGTTTTGTTCCCTCAGATTGCTTTTGCTATTCAGAGTCTTTTGTGTCTCCATACAAATTTTAAGCTTTTTTGTTCTAGTTCTGTAAAAAATGCCATTTGTAGTTTGATACGGATTGCATTGAATCTGTAGATTGCTTTGGGTAGTATAGTCATTTTTACAATATTAATTCTTCTAATCCAAGAACATGGTATATCTTTCCATCTGTTTATATCAGGTCTTTTACCTCCTTAGGTAGGTTTATTCCTAGGTATTTTATTCTTTCTGTTGCAATGGTGAATGGGATTGTTTCCTTAATTTCTCTTTCTGATCTTTTGTTGTTAGTGTATAGGAATGCAAGAGATTTCTGTGCATTAATTTTGTATCCTGCTACTTTAACAAATTCATTGATTAGCTCTAGAAGTTTTCTGCTGGCAGCTTTAGGATTATCTATGTATAGTATCATATCATCTGCAAACAGTGACAGCTTTATTTCTTTTTTTCCAATTTGGTTTCTTTTATTTCTTTTTCTCCTTTGATTGCCATGGCTAGGACTTCCAAAACTTTGTTGAATAATAGTGGTGAGAGTGGGCATCCTTGGTTTGTTCCTGATCTTAGAGGAAATGCTTTCAGTTTTTCACGATTGAGAATGATGTTTGCTGTGGGTTTCTCATATATGGCCTTTATTATGTTGATGTAGCTTCCCTCTATGCCCCCTTTGTGAAGCGTTTTTATCATAAATGGCTGTTGAATTTTGTGAAAAACTTTTTCTGCATCTATTGAGATAATCATATGGTTTTATTCTTCAATCTGTTAATATGGTTTATCACATTGGTTGATTTACGTATATTGAAGAATCCTTGCATCCTTGGGATAATCCCTCTTGATCATGGTGTATGATCCTTTTAATGTGTCGTTGGATTCCGTTTGCTAGTATTTTGTTCAGGACTTTCGCATCTATATTCATCAGAGATATTGGTCTGTAATTTTCTTTTTTTGTAGTACCTTTGTCTGGTTTTGGTATCAAGGTGATGGTGGCCTCGTAAATGAGTTTGGGAGTGTTCCTCCCTCTGTTATATTTTGGAAGAGCTTGAGAAGGATGGATGTCAGCTCTTCTCTAAATGTTTGATAGAATTCGCCTGTGAAGCCATCTGGTCCTTGGCTCTTGGTTGGAAGATTTTTAATCACAGTTTCAGTTTCATTACTTGTGATTGGTCTGTTCATATTTTCTATTTCTTCCTGGTTTAGTCTTGGAAGGTTATACCTTTCTAAGAATTTGTCCATTTCTTCCAGGTTGTCCATTTTATTGGCATAGAGTTGCTTGTAGTAGTCTCTTAGGATGATTTGTATTTCTGTGGTGTCTGTTGTAACTTCTCCTTTTTCATTTCTAATTTTATTGATTTGAGTCCTCTCCCTCTTTTTCTTGATGAGTCTGGCTAATGGTTTATCAATTTTATCTTCTCAAAGAACCAGCTTTTAGTTCTGTTGATCTTTTCTCTTGTTTTCTTTGTTTCTATATCATTTATTTCTGCTCTGATCTTTATGATTTCTTTCCTTCTACTAACTTTCGGTTTTGTTCTTCTTTCTCTAGTTCCTTTAGGTGTAAGTTTAGGTTGTTTATTTGAGATTTTTCAGTTTCTTGAGGTGAGATTGTAACTGTTATATACTTTCCTCTTAGAAATGCTTTTGCTGCATCCCATAGGTTTTGGATTGTTGTGTTTTCATAGTCATTTGTCTCTAGGTATTTTTTGATTTCCTCTTTGATTTATTCAGTTATCTCTTGGTTTTTTAGTAATATATTGTTTAGCCTCCATGTGTATGTGTTTTTTACATTTTTTCCCTGTAATTTATTTCTAATCTCATAGTGTTGTGGTCAGAAGCAATGCTTGATATGATTTCAATTTTCTTAAATTTATCGAGGCTTTATGTGTGACCCAAGATGTGATCTATCCTGGAGAATGTTCTGTTTGCACTTGAGAAGAAAGTGTAATCTGCTGTTTTCAGGTGGAATGTCCTATAAGTATCAATTAAATCTATCTGGTGTATTGTGTCATTTAAAGCTTGTGTTTCCTTATTAATTTTCTGTCTGGATGATCTGTCCATTTGTGTAAGTGAGGTGTTAAAAGTTCCCCAGTATTATTGTGTTACTGTAGATTTTCTCTTTTATAGCGGTTAGCATTTGCCTTATGTATTTGGGTGCTCCTATGTTGGATGCATATATATTTATAATTGTTATTTCTTCTTGGTTTGATCCCTTGATCATTATTTATTGTCCTTCCTTGTCTCTCGTAACAGTCTTTATTTTAAAGTCTGTGTTATCTGATATGAGTATTGCTACTCCAGTTTTATTTTGATTTCCATTTGCATGGAATATCTTTTTCCATCCCCTCACTTTCAGTCTGTATGTGTCCCTAGGTCTGAAGTGCGTCTCTTGTAGACAGCTTATATACAGATCTTGTCTATATATCCATTCAGCGAGCCTGTGTCTTTTGGTTGGAGCATTTAATACATTCATATTTAAGGTGATTATCGATATGTATGTTCCTATTACTGTTTTCTGAATTATTTTTGGTTTGTTTTTGTAGTTCCTTTTCTTCTCTTGTGTTTTCCACTTAGAGAAGTTCCTTTAGCATTTGTTGTAGAGCTGGTTTGGTGGTGCTGACTTCTCTTAGCTTTTGCTTGTCTGTAAAGCTTTTGATTTCTTTGGCGAACCTGAATGAGATCATTGCTGGGCAGAGTAATCTTGGTTGTATGGTCTTCCCTTTTATCACTTTAAATATATCATGCCACTCCCTTCTGTCTTGCAGAATTTCTGCTCAGAAATCAGCTTTTAACATTATGGGAGTTCCCTTGTATGTTATTTGTCGTTTTTCCCTTGTTGCTTTTAATAAGTTTTCTTTGTCTTTAATTTTTGTCAGTTTGATTACTATGTGTCTCGGCATGTTTCTCCTTTGGTTTATCCTGCCTCGGACTCTCTGAGCTTCCTGGACTTGGGTGGCTATTTCCTTTCCCATGTTAGGGAAGCTTTCGACTATAATCTCTTCAAATATTTTCTTGGGTCCTTTCTCTCTTCTCTTTCTGGGACCCCTATAATGTGAGTGTTGTTGCATTTAATATTGTCCTAGAGGTCACTTAGGCTGTCTTCATTTCTTTTCATTCTTTTTTCTTTATTCTTTCCCACAGCAGTGAATTCCACCATTCTGTCTTGCAGGTCACTTATCCATTCTTCTACCTCAGTTATTCTGCTATTAATTCCTTCTAGTGTATTTTTAATTTCAGTTATTGTATTATTTATTTGTGTTTGTTCTTTAATTCTTCTAGGTGTTTTTTCTTTAATTCTTCTGGGTCTTTGTTAAACATTTCTTGCATCTTTATCTTTGCCTCCATTCTTTTTCTGAGGTCCTGGATCATCTTCACTATCATTATTCTGAATTCTTTTTCTGAAATTTTGCCTATCTCCACTTCATTTACTTGTTTTGAGGGATTTATCTTGTTCCTTCATCTGGTGTGTAGTCCTATGCCTTTGCATTTTGTCTGTCTTTCTGTGAATGTGGTTTTCATTCCACAGGATGCAGATTGTAATTCTTCTTGCTTCTGTTGTCTGCCCTCTTGTGAATGAGGCTGTCTAAGAACTGTGCAAGCTTCCTGATGGGAGGGACTCATGGTTGGTGTTGGTCTGTTGAGCAGAGTTCACTAAAGTTTTAATCTGCTTGTCTGCTGATAAGTGGGGCTGAGTTCCCTCCCTGTTGGTTGTTTGGCCTGAGGTGACACAGCACTGGAGGCCACAGGCTCTTTGATGGAGCTCATGGTGGACTCTGGGAGGCCTCATTCCAAGGAGTACTTCCCAGAACTTCTGCTGCCAGTGTCCTTGTCCCTGTGGTGCCTGCTCAGATCATTTTGAAGAAAACCCCAGGTATCATTTAAGTTCATCTAAAATATTTTAATGTATAGTTCTAAAACAATGAAGACTATTTATAACTCCAATAACCATAATTCTTTAGTATCACTGAATGTAAATGATGAAGATTTTGATTTCTTTTTTCCAAACTGATTGTTTAAATCAGGATCCAAGCAAGGTCTGTATATTGCAATTGTTTGATTAGACTCTTAGTCTTATAGGTTATCTTCCATTTTGTTGGTAATGTAATTTATTTGTAGGAGAAACTGAGACACTTGACTTACAGAATTTTCACATTCTATATTTCTATATTTTTTTTGCATCTCCACTGTTCAATATGTTCCTCTATATGGTGTTAATTCTAGAATCATTATCAGACTTCAGTTTTTTTTGTAAAGAATATGTCACTGGTGATGTGTGCTTCCATTAGGAGGTACATAATATCTAGTGTTTGGGGATTTTTTCTTTTAAGTGATGTTAGCAACCACTGACTGTTTTTGACCACATTCATTAGTTACTTAGGATTTGCAAATTGGTAATTTAAAAATTCTGTCATTCCTCAATTTTTAGCTAAATGGTTCTTTAAAGAGAACTCCTTCCTCATCAACTAATTGATAAATTTTAGGATCTGTTTGTACAGGAAAGGAAGGTTAAATGCATGATTCTTTCCTTATATTCCATTTTTTTAAAATAAAGCTTTACTAGCATTCTTTTCTATTTTTAAAATTAATTTTTCTGGAGCATAGTTGATTTACAGTGTTGTATTAGTTTCTGCTGTACAGCAAGTGAATTAGTTTATATATATATATACATATATATATATATATATATATATATACATATATTCACTCTTTTTTTAGATTCTTTTCCCATATAGGTCATTACAGAGTATTGAGTAGAGTTCCGTGTGCTATACAGTGGATTCTTATTAGTTTTCTATTTTATATATAGTAGTGTGTGTATGTCAGTTCCCATCTCCCAATTTATCCCTCCTACCCCCCTTCCCCTTTGGTAACCATAAGTTTGTTTTCTACATCCGTGACTCTATTTCTGTTTTGTAAATAGGTTCATTTGTAACATTTTTTTACATTCTGCATATAAGCGATATCATATGATATTTGTCTTTATATGACTTTACTCAGTATGACAATCTCTGGGTCTATCCATGTTGCTGCAAATGGCATTATTTTGTTCTTTTTTATGGCTGAGTAATATCCCATTGTATATATGTACTGCATCTTCTTTATTCATTCATCTGACGATAGATATTTAGGTTGCTTCCATGTCCTTGCTATTGTAAATAGTGCTGCAGTGAACATTGGGGGGCATGTATATTTTCGAATTATGGTTTTCTCCAGATATATGCCCAGGAGTGGGATTGTTGGATCATATGGTAGCTCTATTTTTAGTTTTTTAAGGAACCTTCATACTCTTCTCCATAGTGGTTGTACCAATTTACATTCCCACCAACAGGGTAGGAGGGTTCCCTTTTCTCCACACCCTCTCCAGCATTTATTGTTTGTAGACTTTTTGATGATGGCCATTCTGACCTGTGTGAGGTGATAGCTCATTGTAGTTTTGATTTGCATTTCTCTAATAATTAGTGATGTTGAGCATCTTGCTATGTGCTTTTTCGCCATCTGTGTGTCTTCTTCAGAGACACAGAAATGTTTATTTCGATCTTCCACCCATTTTCTGATTGGGTTGTTTGCTTTTTTGATATTGAGCTGCATGAGCTGTTTGTATACTTTGGAGATTAATCCCTTGTCGGTAGCTTCGTTTGCAAATATTTTCTCCCATGCAGATTGTCTTTTCTGTGGGCTGTCTTTTCCTTTTGTTTGTGGTTTCCTTTGCTGTGCAAAATTTTTTAAGTTTAATTAAGTCCTATTTATTTTTGTTTTTATTTCCATTACTCTAGGAGGTGGATCAAAAAAGATTTTGCTACGATTTGTGTCAGAGAGTGTTCAGCCTATGTTTTCCTCTAAGAGTTTTATAGTATCTTGTCTTATTGATACATTTAGGTCTTTAATCCATTTTGAGTTTATTTTTGTATATGGTATTAGAGAAAGTTCTAATTTCATTCTTTTATGTGTAGCTGTCCAGTTTTCCAAAGTAATCTACCGATTCAATGCAATCTCTATCAAATTACCAATACCATTTTTCACAGAATTAGAACAAAAAATTTTACAACTTATATGGAAACACAAAAGACCCTGAATTGCCAAAGCAATCTTAAGAAAAAACGGAGCTGGTGGACTCAGGCTCCCTGACTTCAGACTGTACTACAAATCAACAGTAATGAAAACAGTATGGTACTGGCACAAAAACAGAAATATAGGTCAGTGGAGCAGGATACGAAGTCCAGAGATAAACCCACGCATATATGGTCACCTAATCTATGACAAAGGAGGCAAGAATATACAATGGAGAAAAGACAGTCTCTTCAATAAGTGGTGCTACTATCATCATTTTTTAAGTAACTTTCTAGCTCGCTAGCATTTTCCAGGTGTTACCGAGGAGGAGGAGTTGTTGTTTTTGTTATAAACTCCTGGATAGCAACGTATAATTGTCTCTTAACCAGTGATAACCTCTTTAAGTTGATTGAGCCCTTTTTCCTTGTGTTTTGTTATGACAAAATGTTCCAGTATTATCTTGTGTATTTCATGTTCCAGACCTGGAATCAGTCATTTTTCCAAGGAGTCATGGCTCTTTTGTGGGTGACGTTATTTAGAAACTGCAGTGTGGCTGCTAGGGCTCCTCATCGTTATCTGGGTTGTTTAGTGGTTCCTAGGTCTTATTGATAGACAAATTAGAAAGTAACTGGTTCTGTATAAGAGGTAATTTATTAAAGTTCTTACACTTTTGTTTCAAATGCAGTATGAGAGAGTTTCAGCTTAAACTCATTAATCTTACCATCTATGTCTCTTCCATGCTAAAAATGGTAGTTCTCATGATCAGTTACTCATTTATTTTATTTTGCAACACACTAGTAACTATTTCATAGTAACAATACTAACATCACCACCAGCTCTATGATTTCTTGGAAGCCATTTATATATTTTTGCAGTTTATTTTTGTCCTAAGGCTGTATCTCACTATGGATGTTTAGTCAGATTAGTGTTTTTAATGTCACTTAATATTATCTCTGTGTGGTTATACCATGAACTAGTTACAGTTAGACTCATGTATTTTATTTTACCATTGTTCTTTAGGAGTTGTTTTTAAAATACTTTAAAATGTTCCCTTACAATTGTGTAGATTTATTACAGTGTTCCAAAATATAGTTCTATAGACCAAGAGACATTCAGAGAAATCTTACTCTCTGTCCATCCTTTCTACTCTGTTGCCAGTCTTCTTCTATAGGCAGTTGTCTTAAAAAAATGTAACCTGGGCTTCCCTGGTGGCGCAGTGGTTGAGAGTCCGCCTGCTGATGCAGGGGACACGGGTTCGTGCCCCGGTCCGGGAAGATCCCACATGCGGCGGAGCGGCTGTGCCCGTGAGCCATGGCCGCTGAGCCTGCGCGTCCGGAGCCTGTGCTCCGCAACGGGAGAGGCCACAGCAGTGAGAGGCCCGCGTACCGCAGAAAACAAAAAAACAAAAGAAAACCAAAAAAATGTAACCTATCTCTCCATTTTTCTTTAATGTAAGCTACCTACCCACTCACCCACTATCATTTCCTCTTGTTAGATAAGTGGTAGCATTCCACATTCCATGTGCAGTTTGTTCTTTCTTTTTTGCATTTAAAAATACATCTTCATATGTATTTAGTATACAGAGAGAGATCTGTTTTTCACTTTTTCACAGCTGCAGAGAGCAACATTTTTTGGCTGTCCCCTGATTTATAGTACCCTGTTGATGGATATTTTGGTATTTTTATTATTTTGCTATTACAGATAATGCTGCAATAAGTAGCCTTAAATATAAATATTTTCATATCTTTGCCTGTGTATCTTTGGTATAAATCTCTGGAGAGAAATTGCTGGGTGCAAGAGCAAATACACTGTAATTTACTAGGTAATGCCAAATTTACCACATCTCCTAGGAGTTGTATCACCTTGCACTCTCATCAAAATTTTGACTGTGATTGTTTCTCCACAGCCACATCAACAGAATGTGTTGTCAAAATGTGGATTTTGCACAACTGACAAGTGAAAAGTTGTATCTCAATGTAGTTCTAATAAATTGAGTTACAGTTACCTTCAGTAAAAAGTACAGAGCTTCAATGTACCCTTCCATGAATTATGGGAAATGTATTCATGTGTGCAACACTCTATAGAATGTTGCCCTTACTCTGTAAAGTTTCTTCTGTGCCCTTTTCTAGTTGATGCCCTGCTCCCAGAGATGACCAGTATTCTTATTTCTATCACTATATATTTGTTGTGCAAGTTTGTAATTTCATAATTGGAATCATACAAAATGTACTCTTTTGTGTCTGATTTCTTTTGCTCAAAGTAATATTTTTGAGGTTTGTCCATGTTGTGTGTATGTGTCAGTTTTATATTGCAGAGTAATAATATTCCATTGTATAAATATATCATACTTGTTTTTTATTCTGTTTAGATATTAAAGTTGTTTAAAAAGTTTTGCTATTAGTAAGAAAGCAGCTATTAAAATACCTGACAAGCCCTCTTGATGATATATTTCTTTTGGGTGAATACCCAGGACTAGAATAGTAGGATCATAAGAGATAGAGACATTTAACTTCACAAGAAACTACTGAACAGTTTTTCAAAGTGCTTGTACCATTTTGCATTTATACCAGCAGTATGAGAGGTCCACTTGCTCTACATACTCTTCAAGATTTGGTTGTAACCTCTTAAATTTTAGCCATTCTAGTCTAGAGTATATACCGGTATTTAAGTGTGACTTTATTTTGCTTTTCCCTGTTGACTAAATTTTGAGAATTTTTGGCTATTTATATATTCTCTTTCGTGAAGTGTGTTGCTCCAAAATTTTGGCAAGAAATGTTGCTTGTAGAAGTTATTTATCTATTCTGAACATCAGTCCTGTGTGTGTCTCTCTCTCCACTCCTCTCTCTCATGCTCACACATACCCAATAAAATATATAAATATATATACACTTCAATTATTTTTGACTGTTCATTGTCTTGTGTATTTAGATAAGCAAAATTTTTGACTTGGAAATCTAGTTTTTAATTGTTTTCTTTAATGGTTAGTGATTTTTACCTTCTAAGAAAACTTTGCCTAAGCAAAAATTACTAAGGATTTTCCCCCCCTACTTTCTCCTTTTTTTTAGGAACTTTATAGTTATAGCTTTTATGTTTAACTGAAATCCTCTTAATTTTTGTGTATGGTTTGAGGTATTGGTCAAGCTTAATTTTTTTCCCCCATGAATATTGAGATAATAATGAACCATTTGATAAAATTATTCTTCAATACCCATTGGATTTCACTGCCAATTTGTGAAAAATAAAGTGGATTTATTTCTAGACTACTCTGTAATTTATTCATTTGTCTGGCTTTACACTAATAACACACTGTCTTCATTACTATGGTTTGGTAACTTGTCTTACAATTAGGTACCGTTAAGTTTCTAATTGTGTTCTTTATAAACTAATTTTGGCTATTTGGGTTGTTTTACATTTCCATATACATTTTAACAGTGGTTTTCAATTTCTACAAGAAAGGTGTCTGGGATTTTGATTGATATAGCATTGAATCTATAGATCAATTTGGAAGAATTAACTCTTTTACAATATTGTGTTTTCCTATCCATTAACATGCTAAATCTCTCCATCTTATATGTCTGATTAAGTTCTTAGCAATATTTTGTAGTGGTCAGTGTGGAGATCTTGTCTGTTTTTGGTTAAGTTTATTTCTTGATATATTATGCTATTAAAATGTACCATTTAATAATTTTTCAGTTATTTGATTATATATGAAATACAATTGATTTTTTCTCTATTGTTTTTGTAGTCAGAGTCCATGATATATTCACTTATTATATTTAGTAGCTTTTTGGTAGATTCCTTAGGGCTTTGTATAAATACAATGAGAATATCTGCAAATATAGTTTTATCTATTCCTTTAATATCCGTATGCCTGCTACTTATTTTCTTTGTCTTATTGCATTGGCTAAGACCTCTATTAAAATCTTGAATACAAATGTGAACAGTTGAAATATTTGCTTTGTTCCTGTTTTTACGGGAAGGTGTTCATGCTTAATATGTCGTCATGTATAATGTCAACAATAGGATTTTTTTGTAGATACCCTTTGTCAGATAGAGGTAATTTTCTTCTATCTGTAATTTGACTAGTTTTTTTTTATCACAAAAAGATATGTATTGAATTTTGTTAAATAGCTTTTCTGCATTTACTGAGAAGATCATGTAAAATTGTTTTTTCTTTTTTTTACTATGGTGAATTACTTTAATTTTCAAATATTAGTCAAATTTACATTCCTAGATAAATTCCACGTGCTGTGATGTATTATCCATTTGGTACATTGATATACTTTTGCCAGTGTTTTGTTAAGGAGTATGTCATATTCTTTTCAGATTTTGATAATAGGGTTATTTGAGCTTATTTATCAAGTTGGGAATTACTTCCCAGGGTGCATTTATTTTCAGTAATAATGTTGAAAGTATTTTAAATATTTTTTGGCATATGCATTTTTCTATGTGGAATTTTCTTTACATGTCCTTGACAAGTAATTTTCTGAATAAATGGCTGGAATGTGATGCCCTGATAGTCCCTGCTAAAGGTCAATTCTAGGTGACAGGTCATCAATTTATAGATGTATACATTTTAATTTCATTTCTCTATCCTTCTTTATACCATTTTTAGAAATAAATAAATTAAGTTGATAAATTAAGTTCATGGGCACTATTGTATAGGAAGTTTTAAAACATCCATCAAAGAGAAACTATTTATCATCAAAGAGAAGAATTATAGACTGAAACCTGACCGTTGGCCGAGGGATATGGCATTGGGAGGAGAGGATGAATCAATTTGATACCAAGTATTTACATGTGCATTTCATAAAAATCACCTTTAAAATGTGGAGAAGGGATTGCAGCAAGGTGAGACTGAAGGCAGTTAAGATGTCATGGTAATTGTTCAGGTGGGCGATGATGAGAAACTAAACTCTGGTATTGGCAGTGAGAATGGAGAGAAATCATATTGGAAGTATGTGGGACGTATGTGGTAAAGTGACTTCAGGAGGGATGGCAGTATGTTGTGAAATGGAAGTCAGCTGATACATTTTCAAATTGTTGACATCACTGTCTCCCAGAATCTAGTCTGAGCAACAGTGGTCTCAAAATATAATTGATAAAAACAAATTTTATGAAAAAGAAAAAAAATAGGAAAAAGCTGCATACTTTAGACCTTTTTGGAGATTACAATGGTGCTGTGCATCCAGTGTCTCTGTCTGCTTCTAGTTTTATATCCCTTCCATCAGATAAAAGGAGAATAAAAAAGGGATTTGAGTAAAAAGATTATTTTAAGGAAAAGGAATTGCATGCATTGTATATTAGGGTTGAGTACTCGAGTCCTCCTAAGTGATTTCAGTTTGCTTAAACTCTTTCTTTCAAGATAATAGCTGTCAAAGTGACTTCAAGAGTGGAGTTTAAGATTTGTTTTTAAACCTTAGTTTAAGTGAAAACAGGTTTTCCTGGGTACTGAACTGTATTGGCATGAATTTATTTCCTGGCCATATGGATTGTAAAATAAGCTGGGGGTGTTTTAGAATTAAATGAGATAATTTATGCAAAGTCCCTAGCATAATGGGCACGTAGTAGGCATTCCATAAATAGTGACTCTAGGACATAGATTCCAAAATCATTAACTTAAAAGGCTATAGTTACAAACATGAATATAGATGAAATTTTTCAACAAGAGTGAGTGAAGAAAGAGAATGTAAATCTTGGAAAAATCTGGCATGTTAGAGCAGGAAGTGAAGATCTGGTGAAAGAGGGGTGAAAGCAAGGGTCAGGGAGTTATAAGAACAAGAATAGGGCACTATCATGGAAACCAAAGGTTTAAGAAGGAAGGGGTGGTCAGGCTGGGAAATGCTTTGAAGCAGTACAAAAAGCCTAGAAACTAATTTGTCAACTCAGAAGGTCATTGATGGGTTTAGCAAACCTGGATACATCTTGCATTAGTAGGAAAACAAGGGAAAAATCAATTTGAATTTTCCAGCTTCCATTTGAGAGAAATCATGTGGAAGGACTACACATAGGAGAGATGAAAAGTTGGTTGAAGGGCTATGTGATGTTTTGAGAGAAAGAATACTTGTGCACCCCTTAAAACTCTCTGGTAACAGGTAATAGATAATTGGTGACAGGAACTTGGCAGCTCGGTTGCCACAATCAAGCTAGGAGACATAAAGCTTCCTAATGAAACAATCTCCTTGGGTAAATCATCACAAGCCAAGACAAAATCATAAACCTGCTTACTTTGAGCTGCTCAAGGGCAGAAGCACCATCATATTCATTTATGTATCAAGAGACTATCCCAGGACCTGTCACTTAGTTGATGCTACAAAAGAAAAAAAAAAAAAAAGTAGAATTTAAAGTGGTTTGGTTTGAAACTAGAACCAGAATTGTAATTTTATGGCTTATTCAAAATAGAATAATGTGTCAGATTTGGGAATAGGAAAACAGTGTTGTGTTTCTTAATTCTTCAGACTGGACAATAGACGAAAGGTGTTTCTTGATCAAAGTCATGGGCTGCATTTAAACTTTTGCTTTGCTTATTGTAGGCTTTTTATGTCTTTTTAAAAATTGCTTATTTTTTAAAAAAATATTTATTTAAAAATTGTTTTGAGAGTTCTTCATATATTTCTTTTGTTTGTTTGTTTTTGTTTTGTTTTGTTTGCGGTACGCGGGCCTCTCACTGCTGTGGCCTCTCCCGTTGCGGAGCACAGGCTCCCGGCGTGCAGGCCCAGCGGCCATGGCTCACGGGCCCAGCCGCCCCGCAGCATGCGGGATCCTCCCAGACCAGGGCACGAACCCGTGTCCCCTGCATCAGCAGGCGGACTCCCAACCACCGTGCCACCAGGGAAGCCCTATTTCATATATTTCTGATACAAATCTTTCCTCAGATGATTTGAAAATATTTTCTCCCAGTTTGTGTCTTCTCTTTTTAAGTCTCTTAACTAATTGTTTCGAAGAGAAGAAATTTTGAAGTTGAATTTATCAACTTTTGATTCTATCAATTTAACTTTTAGTGTCATGTCTATGTTAAATGTACACCTGCTATATGATACAGCCATTTGAGCACTAGGTATTTATCCAAAATAAATGAATGTATATGTCCATTTAAGACATGCATGTGAATATTAATAGCAACTTTATTTGTAATAACTGCAAAATGTAACTAAAAAAAAAGTAATCTGGAAGTCCTAAAAAAAAACTAACCTATATGTCTATCAGCCAGTGAATGGATAAACAAATTATGGTATATCCATACTATTAAATGCTACTCAGCAATAAAAGAGGAATGACTATTGATAGATACTACAATATGTATGAATTTCAAAATAATTATGCTGAGTGAGAGAAACCAGACAAAAAGAGTACATACATTTATGTATGTTTCTATTTATGTAAAATTCTAACAAATGCATGTTAATCTCTAATGAAAGAAGGCAGATTAGTGGCTGCTTGGGGAAAAAGGGGCAGGAGTGCAAAAAGGCATGAGCAACTTTTGAGGTTGAGGGATATACTCATTATATTGATTATGGTGATGGCTTCACAGGTATAATTTTCTGTCAAAACGTATCAAATTGTACACTTTAAATATGTACATTTTAAGGGACTTCCCTGGTGGTCCAGTGGGTAAGACTCCACGCTCCCAATGCAGGGACCCCGGGTTCAATCCCTGGTTGGGGAACTAGATCCTGCATGCATGCCCCAACTAAGAAGTCCGCATGTCGCAACTAAAAGATCCTGCATGCAGCAACAAGGATCCCATGTGCTGCAACTAAGACCCAGTACAGCCTAAATAAATATGTACATTTTATTGTAATTCAAAATGTACCTTACTAGAACTGTAAATAATGTAACTTGCAAGAAAAAATCCAATCTTTGCTAATTATTTCTCAGAATCATCTAGGAGAATGCAGCACTTTAAGAAAATTTTAAAAACACTTGAAAAAACATATTTTCTGGCCATCTGCTTGAAGCTCTTCATATTCATTAGAGTGGATATTCATTAGAATGGATTATCATCATTGGTAATAAATAGATAAAGACTAGGCTGTAGTAGGAAATAATGTCTGTTCCTAGTAATGAATCAACAGAAAGGGCAAGCAAGCACCAAAGGGTGAAGAATGATGAATTTTAACTTACTACTCAAAAAAAAGGAAAAAAATAATTATGTGGTTAATAAAAGAGGTAGTAGATATGGATCCTTTATAACTAATTTATTATTAAATAGAAATTAGACTCATACATACAGATGATTAGGAAAATACAGAAGAAAATGCAAATATTTATGATACGGAATTACATTTTGGAAAGAGTTTGCTTAATACTAGCTTAATAAAGGAAGACATAGGCAGAGTGTTGTTCAATGAGAAATGGATCATTAATTATAACAAAGTACTTGTAATGTACAGAGACAGATTAATAATGACAATGACAATGTCACTGGTGATAAATGCAAAAAGCAATTACACTTTTTATATATTCATTTTTTCAAATTCTTAACTGCCCTTCTCTAGAATGAATTTGTAGGGTTTTCTATTAAAAGAAATTTGTGGTATATGTCAGGGACTTTACTACTGCAATGATATTATAATTACAAAATAATTATTAAAAGCTAGAAAGGACATAGAGAAGACATTATTAGTGCAATGATATTTTTCAGTATTTAAATAAGTTTTGAAAATTTTCAAAGACTATTTACTACACTTATGGTTAATAAAATGTATTTATGAAACCACTTGTTTTCAGATATTGATTTTGCCATCTCAGCACTGTAGAAATGTTACAAATTATCAATAGGTTTTCTAAATTATACTGTACTGGTTTTACAAAAATTAGGACATGAACATTAACAATTTATACTAAGTATAAATGGAAAAATTATAAGAGGAGGTATCAAAAATAAAATGTCTAGTGTTAAATTGACAGATGAATGGATAAAGAAGATGTGGCACACATATACAATGGAATATTACTCAGCCATAAAAAGATACAATGGGGTTTGTTTTTTTTTTACATCTTTGTTGGAGTATAATTGCTTTACAATGGTGTGTTAGTTTCTGCTTTATAACAAAGTGAATCAGTTATACATATACATATGTTCCCACATCTCTTCCCTCTTGTGTCTCCCTCCCTCCCACCCTCCCTATCCCACCCCTCTAGGTGGTCACAAAGCACCGAGCTGATCTCCCTGTGCTATGTGACTGCTTCCCACTAGCGATCTATTTTACATTTGGTAGTGTATATATGCCCATTCCACTCTCTCACTCTGTCACAGCTTACCCTTCCCCCTCCCCATACAATGGGTTTTTAAACTAACATTTTTCATCTTACTATAAAAGTAAAACATGATCAATTGAAAGCATTTGAAAAAATATAAAACACCAGAAATAAAAATTCTTACCCATTTAATCCCACCATTTAAATGTAACGACTGTTAACATTTTCATATATTTTGTGGTCATTTTCCGTACTCATGGATGTATAGGAGTACTTAATAGGTAAATTTGAAACATGTATTTATAATAGTTTCATTCTATATATATACTTTTGTACATTATACTCTTAATATTATACCAAGTAACAGCCCACGTCTCTTGGAAATATAAATTGGTACGCCTTCTTTGGAAGGCAATTTTGTATATGTGTCAAGGGGTTCAATATATTCATATTTGTCCATTTAAAGGAATTTATTCCTCTAAAATTGATGATGCTCACAAGTATTTATGTACAAGTTGTTTATCACAGCATTATATAAAAACAAATAAATGAAAAACAAAGCTAAAATAATACCAGCAAAGCATTAGCTAATCAATTGTTTTATTCATTTGAGAGACTGCTATAAAGTTGTGGAAACTTGTGTTTTTAAACCATTGTTAATATTCTGACAAGGTATTAGTATTCATGGACTTAATAAATACTTAAATTTAATTATATTACATAAATATAAACCTTACACATTAACCAAGATATGTTAAATATATGCACAATGTGATCTGTGTGTATGTATTTGCATAATATTGGTCTGGCTTTCAGAATTGAAGTTGTGTACAGTGGAGCAATGTGAGAGCATGCTTTCCTAAAAACATGCGACTGCCATTCAAAACCTGCTCTACCTACCTTCAGAAATGTTACTAGAGAGAGACAGAGTTCTAGCTGGCTATCTGTGTGTCTCCCTATCATGGTAATTTCTAAGTGGTGGAAGAGTTGGTGATATTTATTTTCTCCTCTATTATTATTTTGTATCTTCCTAATATTCTGTATGTAATTTTTCATAAGCAGAAAAATGACTTTACAATTTTTTGTAATAACTTTTGTCATTAAAATCATTGAAACATGATTTTTTATAGTTGTATTACATCCCATTATATTGCTATATTATGATTTATAAATTCTCTAGTGTTACTTAAATATTTTATTATTATTGCTGCTGTATTTTAAATAACACTATCAAGATTATTAATGTGGGTAAAACATTGTCTTGGATTGTTTCATTACTCCTAAAATCTTTTATGTACGAGCTCTGACTCCTAACCTTCAACTAGAGAATATTTGTTGTTAGAGTGTAGTTTTTTTTAAAAAATTATTTTATTTTGTTTATTTTTGGCTGTGTTGGGTCTTTGTTGCTGCGTGCAGGCTTTCTCTAGTTGCGGAGAGTGGGGGCTGCTCTTAGTTGTGGTGATGGGCTTCCCATTGCGGTGGCTTTTCTTGTTGCAGAGCACGGGCTCTAAGCCGCGGCTTCGTAGTTGTGGCATGCGGGCTCAGTAGTTGTGGCACATGGGCCTAGCTGCTTCAAGGCATGTGGGATCTTCCTGGACCAGGGATTGAACCCATGTCCCCTGCATTGGCAGGCAGATTCTTAACCACTGCGCGACCAGGGAAGTTCCTAGAGTATAGTGTTAATGAAGCAAAAGTCTTAAAAATATTTAGGTATGTTTAAGCTCCTGACCACAACTTGAGTTAACTGTACTAAGAATGTGCATTATTGGTCATTTGGATGAAAGTTGGTTGAAGAAAGTACAAATCTGTGTGCTCCACTGATAAGAGTGTCAGCTCTGTCATATCTGTAATGATGCCATGCTTCATTGGCTTGGAAGCTCTAGTTAAGCCTTTGGGGGAAATTTTTTTAATACAGTCTTGTGGTTTTTTTGGAAGCCTGTAGCTAACAGAATTGCTAGCAAGAAAATTTACATTTAGAAAGATCACACAGATGAACAAAACTTATAGTTATTTTAAATAGCTTAATTAAATGATTTTCGTTCTTACAGATTTGAAGAACTTAGTGCCATTTTATTCTGGTACTTTCAAATGTTTCATAACTATGGTGACATTATATTAGAAAAAGCTACCACTAGATTACATTAGTCAAAATAGCAAATTGCCCTTGGAAAAATAACCTCAATTTTTGGTAGGATATTTTGGTGTTTGTTTAATAACTTCTAATGAGTTTAACCCCTCCCCCCCAGTATTTGGAACATAATGGGAAAATGTGAATTAATAAATTTCAGTTACAAAAAAAAAGCAGTATTTTATTCTTTATGAGTTATTCTCATAACTGTAGTACACATATTGAAAAGTAAGCTTAATGATTAATTCCTGTCTCCCTGAAATTAATGGTAAATAGGTTGTGGCAGAGGTTATAGTTGCTTTGTAAAATACACTCTTTTTATTTAAAAGCTCAAATTTGGCTAGTTACCTTGCTACCCATCTAAAAGAATTACACTATTCTCCCTTGTAATTAGATTGTGGCTGTGGGGTTTGCAGTTGGCAAATGAGATGTAAGCAGAAATGTGTGTGTGTTCTAACAAGTCCCTTTAAAAGGCAGGGGAATCACCTTTTTGTGTCTTTTTCTCCAACCATCAGGTTAGGATGAATCTAATGGCTACAGATCTTGGTTCTGAACTTGAGAATGGAAACTGTATGCAGCAGAGCAAAAAACCAAGATTCTGGATCCATGCAACCATGCTACCTCCACATAAATCTTGTTCTGTCTACCTTCAGGATTATTACTAGACATAGAACTAAGCTTCCTTTTATTTAAAATACAAATATTCCAAGTCTTTTATTAGAACTAAAATAAATCCTCATTGCATAAGTCTAAGGTAAACCTTCCTCTTTGTATATTATGAACATTTTTAGGCATATATTATTTATATCATTAGATATCTATAAAATATCTTTATATGTAAAGATTTTATTTCATTATGTTTACTGTAGGATCAAGAGTAAAGATATTATGGTCCAACATAAAGCAGAAATCTTGAGATACTAAAAATATTGTTTTGTGCCTGATGATATATTCTCAGATGATATGCACTGGGAGAAACACTGAGTCCATACCCTCACCAGTATGAAAATTAGACAGCAGTCATCAAATAGCCACTGAGATACAGTGCCGCAGTAAATATACTTGATTTTGTCTAATAGATATCTGGTTGTCCCTGCTTGTGGAGGATTTGAGTTCTTTTCTAGTCCTTGCTAATCGGGTAGATCCTAGAAAGTAGCTCCTGGAGCAGATGCCATGAGATAACATCACAGCTCTAGTATTTAACTTACTATTACATTTTTGCATGTAGCTTTTTTGATTCATCCATTTATATGACAGACATCTGAACATGGCCTAAAAATGACAATTTTAGGTTTTAATTTATTACCAAGTTGTGAATGAAACAGAATGCCTCCTTTATTCTGAGGTTCACTCATTCCAACATGGAACTTTTATCAGAATAGCTATATCAAAATATCTGAATCAAATTGGTCTTGAGAAAATATATCTTTGGAACCATGGAGGCGATGTTCCTACAATATTGGGCTTACAAATTACAGTGCAACTGGCCCTTCCTTAGTACTGAAGTGGGGCAGCCCATCACATCCTTTCTTTCCACTAACAGAACCCCTTTTTCCTATGAGGAATCTATTCCATGTAGACTCAAGTGGACTCAAGATAGAAATGTCCAAACTTGTGCTTGGTTTGTATGATTGGTTCAGGAGACAGCATGTGACTCAAACAGAGAAAATTGGAATTCTCACTGAGACATTTCTGCTCTTGAGACGCATGCTCCCTTTTCCTTTGGGATTACAAGCCCTAGGGCATATAAACCTAAAGCATATAAACCTGGTGCTTGTTTTGCCCACCATGAGGAGAAATCTGGCCTGACTATAAAGCCAAGGCAGAGGAAAGCAGAGATGAGACCTGAAGAGAGAGAACATGGAGTTACAATGTAATTTGAGTGCCCTCTAAATGATCTGTATATCCCTCTAAACTTTTAGTTACATGGAAAAAGCTGTTTCTCTTTTTATGTAGGTTGCTTTGACTTGACTTTCTGTCACCTGCAACTGGTAGAGTTCTGATTTGTAAAGCTTCTTTCTTTATCATAGATCTTTATCAATGATCTTTATCATTAGATAAGGGATATAGTAAGCAAAGTGGAGGAAGGTGGGTGTGCTTTGCTTAGCTGATAGATCTCTTAGACATTTTATAATCGAATCTTCTGAGACCCCTGTATCTTTGTCTGTTAGGACCCAGACAGCCTTCTACTTAGTTGGCTCTTCGTTAGGCAATGTACAAATGAGCATACCCCCCACAATGTGAGGGACAAAGCATTTAATTTCATGAATTATTATGATTCTCTCCAACTCAACAATTTGAAGAAGGCTATTCCATGATGGCTAACTGGATTAGCTGGTGTCACCACTGCCATGGAGGGCACCTATAGTGTACAATGGTTATTTCCACTGGACGGGAAACCCTTCACTCCCTTTTCTGGTAAAGCGTCTCATTTCTTCCTCTCTCCACTCATTCAGGTGGGGAGGCCAATTCAGTATTCCATTGCCATGGCCAGGGATGGGAATATACTTTAGACTTGGTCCATCATCGTATCACATTGCCCTAGTCACGATAGTTTGCTCAGGGCTAGGCATATTTAACATAAACTGGGCCAGAGTGATTCCTTGATATTTTCTATATAGATGCAGAACGAGAGACTCTTTTATTTGGAGTTACTGAGTCCAATATAATTATGAAGCTCTTTGTAGCCAAACCTCCACATCTCACATTTCTGGCCCTCCCTGTTAACTTACCACCACCAAATGGAGAAAGCTTATCTGCAAAAGAACTAGGCCAACATACAAAAAAATGTCAGAGCTGAGAGATGGAAAAAATGCTGACTACATCAAATGAGTCAACAGGGTCAGCATATGTGTGTGCTGCATAATTATGGGTGCTAATACATATAATTTTTTTATGTTGCTGTGGTTTGAGTTTCTGTCTTTAATAAAATACACTTGTGAGTTCAGTACTCAAATAATTATCAGGCTACAACAAACTTAGCAGCATCAGCATGGGAGTGAGTGTGGGTGTATGCATGTGCGAACAAATTTTTGCATGTATAAGTCTAGTAAAACTAGACATCTCTGACAAATACACTAGGTAGGAAGGGAAGGCTAATCTTTCTAAATTCTGTTCTAAACTGAGTTATGGGAGCTCTTTCACTTTATTTTAATTGCTTAAAAATATTACAGTCTGTGTAAGTAGTTGCTGACTTGAACCCCAAGGGAAAAAAGTTTGAAAAAGCTGTAGGCTTCTTGACATGATAATATGGGCTAAGCAAGTCAGAACATTTGCAAAGTGTTATGAATTTCCTAATGTTTCTTTTGTTGGTTAATTTTAAGGTCAAAGGCTTTGGTTATATTTTAATGAACACTTGAAATAATGTTAGAATAGCAATGAAAATGGTACGTGAGGGAAATAAAATGCTAATAATGCTGATGCCATTTTTTAAACTGGATTATAGTCGAATTTGCATTGTTGAAAAAATCAGGGTGCTATTAAAAAATCAAGTGAGAAACTAAATCATAGGACAGAAGAAACTAATAACACTCTGTCCTAAGACGCTGTTCATATTTACAGGCACTCCAGGCATCATGTGCTTACTTTGCAACTTTGAGATGCTGAATCCTCAAGTCCATTGTGTAAGTGAAAAGGAGGAAGGGGCCAGAGCCCTGTCTGCCCTGTTGTTCTGTTTCTTCAGTAACATGCTAGGGAATGAAAAGGGATCTTGTCTTCTTAGACTGGCCTTTAACTCTGACTTCAGTATGCAGCAATTTCCCCTTTTCCTTCTTACTGGGCCTTCTTCCTCTGTCAGGATACATGGGCCTTCTTGAAAATGATCTTAGGAGTTATAACTATAGACACTATTCCAATGACTACTTTATTGCCTCTCACCTGAAAGCCCACACTCCTTTGTCTATTTTGTGATACTGCAGTTGGACCCTCAGACTTTATTCTTGCTCAGCTGGCTTGAGTTAGGCTCTGCTAACAGGGGTCCCCAGAGGGGAGGTGGTAAGCCTGAGGGAGGGTGAAGAGAGTTTTCTCATTTTTGTTTTTTTCCTGTGTGGTGGCAAGCATACTGGCATGCAGTGGGTCCTGAAGTGCACATTCTTGCATGATTATATAGTGGTGAGTGGTCTCCAGAAAGTTTCTTCTTGATCAGAACAGTGTGTGGCACACTGCTTCAATAGTTCATCATTTCCACAGAAGTCTATGTCTCAACCTTAATGGGAAATTTCCTTCTCTCAGTTTCGAAGTTTGTCCTTTGTTGGCATGTTCCTTAGCCCTAGGGGTATGTGTTAGTTTTCTATTGCTGTATAACAAATTACCACATGTCTAGCAGCTTGACACTCATTCATTTGCTCACAATTTCTGTTGGATTTTCTGCTCTGGCTATTGCCAGGCTGCAATCAAGGTGTCAGCTGGGCTGTATTCTCATCTGGAAACTCAACTAGGGAAGAACCATCTTTGAAGCTCATTCAGGTTTTTGGCAGAATTTATATACTTGTGGTTGTATGGCTCAGGGCCCAGGTATCTAATTGACCGCTTGCTGGAGTCCACCTTCAGGTCCTAGAGGCCACTGGCAAGACTCTACCATGTGGCCCTTTCCACACATGGCTATTTGCTGCTTTTTTCTTTAACATCTTTATTGGAGTATAATTGTTTACCAATGGTGTGTTAGTTTCTTTGCTCCTTTTTTCTTTCTCAAGATTGCTTTTGCTATTTGGGGTCTTTTGCATTTCCATACAAATTGTAAAATTTTTTGTTCTAGTTCTGTGAAAAATGCCAGTGGTAGTTTGATAGGGATTGCCTTGAATCTGTAGATTGCTTTGGGTGGTAGAGTCATTTTCATAATGTTGATTCTTCTAATCCAAGAACATGGTATATCTCTCCGTCTATTTGCTTCTTATTTGTTGAAATGATTGGCTGTGTTTCTGTCTCATGATAAGACCCTGGATGATACAGCTTTAACCTTGGTGTGTCCCCTAGTGTTACCTACTAATTTAGTAGGCTCACTCATAAAGCTAAGCTCTTTCTACCCCTACGGACCCAAAACCCTGGGCCTTGCTCTCACAGGAAGAGCTGAATATTTTACTGAATGAGTCAGAATTGCAAGAAGAATTAGGATAAAAAACACGCTCCATTCTTGACGCTTACCTAGTGTGATATAATATTGAGCTTGTTTCTAATAAATGGCCTACCCTTGTGCTGGCTTCCATCCTCCTCTTTTGCCTGGAGGGCAGGCAGAACCATGTTAGTTGGGGGTTCTGGAGGGCATATGCCCTTTCAGTGTGATGAATTAGCTATTAAAGTAAATGTTTCTTGACTTTCAAAATGAGAACATTAGGATGGTCCTTTAACATATTTATTTGCCTTGCTGTGAAGATAGTCAAGGTCTGCTGGATTTGTGATGTGCTAAATGAATGTTTAGCTGAAGTGCTCAGATGGTTTATTGGTAAGGTTAGCTACAAAAGTGAAGGCGTGAGGTTTTTGGAAGACAACATGACATCCATTAAATTAAATACCTGTTAAAATTTCTGAATGGTAGAAGAAGATTTCTTAAAAGCCAAGAGGGAATGAAGTCTTCCAAAAAGTGAAGCAACCTGACACTTAGTTTAAGCAAGTTTTCTTCCTATTGAAAACATTTCTTTTGACACTATTTCTGGATGTGTTTTGCAGCAATTGCAAACAGCTTGTAGATGTTGATGAAAATAAAACAAAGATGACGGAAAGGGAACTAACTAGGCTATTTCAGATACTAGAAGCTGATATCATCATTTCTTTTCTCACTTTTTCTACTTGCTTTAGTTTTGCCAAAGTGGTATACATGAATCCTGCTTTGCATTTTCCCTGTATGCCTACCATACAGCCTTTCAAAAACATTGTCTTATGAGGTTAATTAAAGGATGAATCAGTTAAAATGTATCAAAAGAGGCCTAAAAACACTGCTCAAATATACTTTGTTTTTGAAGAAAATGTATGTTTTAAGATTCTTACAGTGATTGTAAGTGAAAATGATTATACGTATTCAACAACAGAACCACGTTAACTCTTTAGAGAATGTGGTCAGATTCTAATCATCTTGGACCATGGGCAAAACAATGAAGTGCTGATATGAGTATAGACCTCATCTTGAATTATGAATTTTAAATTATTGAGAAACAAGCAGTTAACTTTTGGCCTTGAAATATTATATTTTTAAAATAGAAGAAAATCTTCCAAATCATTAGTTTCAAGGGAGCATCCTATATCAATAAAACTTACATACATGTTTTCCACCATACTGACTTGCTTTCCACCAATAAGATTATTTCTGAATTACAAAGAAATGGTGAATTGATTATAAAAATACTTTTATTCAAGGGGAGTATGGCTCAGAAAGCAGAATCTATGTGGCAGTTTTTGACAGAACCAAGAAAGATATATAAAAGTTCTTTGGAAAAGATAGACCTTCTTTGTAGTCTGGACTTACTACCCAAAGACAAAATCTTTATCAGTCTTTTGTCCAGGACCGTATTATAGGGCATATTACTGATAACCCTGTGTTGGTGATTTAAATAGGAATTTCTAGTGCTGGTAAATCAGTTCAAAGTGAACATTTTAAACCTAGGACTCTCGATATATGTGTTGTAGAGTGTGCCAGCTAAGGCACAATAAAGGTCTATTCCTTGGCAGGGCTTCTCTGTCCCTCATGTACCTCTTGTCCATCTGTTGTTTTAAATGTATAGAGAAGGGAAAAAGAAGTACTTTGTTAACATTTGGAATTCAGATGCATAGAGACACACCTGATGGGTATGTGGGGTTAGTTATAGAGTTGACAGAAAGCAGGTTACTAAGAGATTAGTGAGAAAAAGTTTACCATAGTAAGAGGAAGGAATCTGGCCTGAAGTGCTCAAGTCAGTGCCAGGACTCAAGTTCATGGTTGTTTGGTATATAACATGGCAGCTAATATTGAAACCTGTACTCACCTAGACATCTTGCTGGGGAGTACATGCTCTTAGAAAGGAAAGTATGTCATGTATAAATTTAGAAAGCTGTCTCTACAAATCCTGTATCACTTTAGGGCCCAAGTTATTTGTTGGGTTATCTTGTTCTCCTGCCTCCATCCCTTGTTTTACATAAACAGATATATTCTCTTTAACTTCATAGTCTGCAGACACAAGAGGAAGGATCATCAGTTTTCTAGACAGTCCGGTTTTAAGGTAACGTTGGTAGCTTGGCCGTTGGAAGCAGAGTTCTAGCTTAAGGAGCACTGAAGTGGCAAGGGAGGTACACTGTAAGCTTGGAAGCCAAATTAACAATCAGTAAGAAATACTCATTATAGACACTTTTATGAAATTCTCCTAGGTGATCTGCACAAATACTTAGAGAGAGACTCCACAAAGAATTGGGCTTCCTAATTGAGTCTGGGGGCTCAGAGCATTAGATTTAGGTCTATGACAATTTATTTTTCTAATTCTGAAAATCTAGTTTTCTATTAGAAAGATTACTTTTTTTTTTTCCGATTGCAAAGATTCAGGCATAACTGTCAGGGTGACTTCATTTATATCTAAAGCTTGGTGAAATCTGGAAGGTCTTGGTTAAAATGCTCAATAACAAATCAGCTTAAAAGTCAAGAAAGGCTTAGTAAAATTATGGGAATATCTCACTTGCTCAATCAATATAGGGTAATCTGATATGAAAAATCTAATATAAAAATGAAAGTAAATATCCTAGCTTTTAAAAAAAAAATCTATGTTCAAGCCAGTGAGAAAAGAACAGGCTATTTAATCAGTGATATAGGAAAACAGGCCACCAACCAGAAGAAAATTAAAATGAACCCTATTTAATAGTGTATACAAAAATAAATTCCAGGTGGAATAAAGATGAAAATGTAAGAAAAAATTACAAAGTAAATTCTAGAACCCTGCAAGTATAAGTAGGTAAGGGAAAACATCTGAATCAAGGTAAAAATCCAGATGCTGCAAAAGTAAAGACAGACAATCAAGTAAGACTATGATTTGATTATATACAAATGAAAAAACGTTTGACAAAGTATACTCTAAGGAAAGTTAAGAAATAAGATACCTAGAAAAAGTTGTTTATAATGCTGATGACATATTATTTAATACACAGAAGGTGCTTACAAATTGACAATAAAAAGACAACTCATAAACAAAGCAGCAAAGAATATGAAAAAACAATGCAAAGAAGGGCAAGCCCAAATGGCCAATGAAACTATGAAATCTCAAATTCTCCAATAGTAAAATACTGGTAAAATCACAATGAGCTCTCATTTATATCCATCAAACAGACCAAAATTTCAAATATAACTATTATAGAGGGAATGTGGGGAATAGGTATCCTCTTATATTGCTGATGGGAATATGAAGTGTTTCCATATTTTTGTAGAACTGTTTGGCAATATACAGTTGACCCGTGAACAACACAGGTTTGAAATGTGTGGGTTGCCTATATGCAACTTTTTTTCAGTGGTAAATACTTTGTTCCTGTGCAGTCTGTATTGGTTGAATCCATGGATACACAGAGGAACAGTGTATGCAAAGGGCCGACTATAAGCTATATACAATATTTTCAATTGCATAGAGGGTCAGGGCCCCTAACCCCCTGCCATAGTTCAAGGGTCAACTGTATATTAAAATTTAAAAATGCATAGGTCATTTAAACTAGCAATTCCCCAATTGGAAATCTAGAACATAAAAATAAATATACCAAATTTTACGAACATGTGCAAAGAATGTTATGCCAGCATTGAATTGGAAACAAAAAGTGAGTGCCATCCAGAGAGGAAAGGCTGAAAGTATGTTGAACAGCTGTATGGGAGAATATTAAAGAATTTTAAAAAGTACATTTGAACTGTACCAGCCATTCTGTGATTTGTAGTCTACCCAGGATTATAATAGTATGGAGAAAACATGGAAAAATTAGATTTTTAACATGGCTTTTGGACTGAGCAGGCATGTGGGTGTAAGGAAGGTAGCTATGAAAAAAATTGAACACGTGAGGTAATTTCTTTTATATAAGATAATGGATATTATTCACATAAATGCATGTCCATATATATTCATACAAACATGTATGACAGAATGATCACCAGCATGTAAGCAAGCAGGGGTCACTCTGATTGGTGGGAGACCAAATAACTTTTGATTTCTTCTTTATATTTGTATGTACTCTGAATTATTTACAATAAGCATGTACTATTTGTATAAACAACCCTATTTTTACTGCGTAAAAAAAATACGTCCAGTTTTGTGAGCAATGTTTATCATGCTTTCAATAGAAAGTCAACATACAATACTCATGTCAGAAGTGGCTTTTTTGTTCTTTCTTTTACTGCTTATGCATTTTTCAATGATGATGATTTGATCTGTAGAGGTTCTCACGCATGCTCATTGGAGAAGTAAAATGATAGTTTAAAGCAGAACTGTGAGAAATGCTTCTTTTAAGTAGATGCTACATTATTTGTGAAAGTAGTTGAAATTTTAGCTTTGTATACATGATACTATGGAAATCAGAAATTATGGGCTTTAAGTTCTTTCCCTGACATTAATGATAGAAATATAGATTACAAGTTTATTTAATAGAAAGCCTTGTAAAATTTAAAACACCAGGTTTGCCACCACTTTTTATAGTAAAAAAAATTTTTTTAGTAATAATATAGTAAAAATATAGGTTTGCCACCACTTTCCTTATGGTATAAGGAAAGAAAGGTTGGAAGACATTTACATTCTGGTGACCAGAGGAGTATGATGTTCAAAGAGCTGGTATCACAAAGGTCTTTGAAGACTAAACCAGGTATATTAGTCTGGGTTTTCTAGAGTAACAGAATCAGTAGGAGAATACATATATATGTTATGATTCTTTATAAGGAGCCAGCTCACATAGTTGTGGAGATAAGTCCTAAGACCTGTAGTCAGCAAGCTGGATACCCTGCAGTTATGATGGACTAAGTTCCAGTTTGAGTTCAGAGGCAGGAGAATAATGATGTTCCAGCTCGAAGATAGGAAGAGGAAGTGAATTTTTGCCCTAGCCTTTTTTATTCTATTCAGGCCTCCAACAGATTGGGTAAGGCCCATCCACACTGGGGAGAGCAATCTGCTTTGTTCAGAGTAGTGATCCAAATATTAATTTCATCCATAAACACCCTCACAGACATACCCAGAATAATTTTTAACCAAATATTTGGGCACCCTGTGGCTTAGTTAAGTTGACAGATAAGATCGTTCATCACACAAGGCTTACTCTGGACTTTCCCTTTGGTCTTCCTCCGTTTAAATCTTGATCACGCTAATTTACTGTGTGATCTTACATAAATTACTTCATCTCTTTATACCACAGTTTCCTCAACTGTAAAATGTAAGGATTAAATGAGACAGTTCATGTAGTTCTTAGAGCATTGCTTGGCTTTTTCCAGGCACATAATGTACTCCAGCTGTTACTATTATCATTATTATTACTATGATTTTTATCATTGTCATTTACAAGATCCTTACCCTATACAAGACTTGGAAATGTTGTAGTTGAATCACTAAACTTATAAACTGCATTTTTTAAATAAGAAACTATGTTTCTGTACCTAAGCTATGAACTATATTTTATCGAATTGAATTTGCTTCTATTGTAAAAAGACCTCATTATTTTTGTGTTGATTTATGCCACCACCGTACATGCTGTAGAAAACTTTGCTGGCTAGAAAAACTGAGATCCACTGGGTTTAGCTTTCTTCTTGCAGAATGGCAAGATGCAATTAAATAAATCACACCTCCAAATTATTCAAATCCTAATATGACAGAAATTGTGGTTTTCCCACAATACTAAATCATGGGGGGAGTATAGGACAGCAGATGGAGTCAGGGGAAATTAAATTATTTGGCTGAATTATTGTTACTATAATAAAACACTAAAACATTGTTGATATAATATCATGACGTTCAATGTTGAGATTATAAATGTACCCGTGATTTCAATTACAACTTTATTAGTGGTATCAGTAATAAATCGAGGCTCTGGAATCAGGTCATGTGGATTCAAATCCTGGTTTCTTTTAACTGCCAACTAGTAACATTAGGCAAATTATTAACTTCTCTAATCCGTCCTTTCCTTATCTGTAAAATGAGAATAATAATACCTTTGTTGTATCTTGTAAGATTTAGATAAAATAATCCGTGTAATTACTTTGAACAGTGGCTGTAGCATGGTAAAATGCTCAAATGTCTTCTATTATCTCTATTACTAATGTTGATGTTATTGTTGTTACTCCTCTGTTCCCATTTTCTTTCAGATTATTGTATCTAACTGCCTCCTAAATATAGCTACTTTCAGGCCCCATGGATATTTCAAATTTAGCATATCTAAAAGTAAGCATATTCCTTCCTCTCCTAATCTTTTCCTCATATCTCAAAAAATGATTCACTCTGACTTGTTGCCAAACCAGAGACACAGACATCATCCTATAATCTCTTTTACAATCACCAGCTAGTTGCCAATCAAGGAGGCTCTTACTGCCTTATAGTCTTCTTAAATCTTTTGCTGATTCTTTCCCAAAGCCAGTGCCTTGATCCCTTCTGAAGGTCTAGTATTCAGGCCTGACTCTAGTCTGAACACCTGTGAACCCTTGGCGATGCCTCCAAGGTATTGTACTAAATCTGAAATAGCTAGATACAGAGTTCAGGATTAGATTCAAACTCTGAATGGACACCTAGTCTTTTATATTGTGTCTCTTCTCCTGCCATTGCCTGTAGTGTAGCCATAGGGTGGCCCGGAAGATCTTTGCACATGCAGCGTTATTCCTCTTTCCTCACTAACTACAATTTCCTTTTCTTTAAAGCTCAGTTCAAGTGTTGATCCCTCTGGGAAACCTTTTTAAATCTCCTGTACGATTTTCAATTTCTCTTTTCTGTGTGTCCATAGTGTCTTGTGAAAACTTTTATCAGAGAGCTCATGGTGCAGATTGTAATAGCCAGTTTGAGGACGGGAGCCGTGACTTTTATGATCTTGTATCTGAAACGTAAGTGTGAAAAAATCTTGCCTAGTATGAAGAGAAATCAAAACAATTGTGACCTTGAGGTTTTTCTCTGGAAGGGGCAGAGAATCAATATCCTGGGTCCCATCCCCAACTTTCTTCCTTACAGGAGCTGGTCATGTACCACTGATAGGAAAGGGAAGAGCAGACACTTTGCCTTAATTTGACCTTGAACACTACGCAGGAATGTGGGGACTCATGAAACTTAAAAATAAACTGTAATTTCAAAGCATTTTTGTATTCATAAATGTGGATATGGTGGGTAGATAGCTCTCTTGTATATAAGAGCCATTTGTACCTTTTTGTTTCTAAAATATAACCTCTATAAAAGGAAGATAGATTGCTCTATTAACACAACTCAGAAATAATATTTACAGTATTTCTGTAAAAGGACCTCTTTAGGCTAGACTTCAGCAATGTGCACATGATGAGAGATGACGAGGTGGGGTCTCTTTTGGGAATTTCACTCCACTCTAGGTGCTCCCTGAACAACTAAAAGATACATTTAAACCTAGACTGGCATCCAAGTTTACTGTTTGTCAGCATTATTATTTGATTTGGGAATGTATATAATCAGACTTGACATCTACAATTAACTTGTAGACTCCCACATCTTTCTTTTATATTACTTACCTTTATAAAGATAGTTTACCTGCTAAAGGACTGGTTTCTTAGCATGGAAAATAGAAAGTAACCACAAGATATTCTTAACTAAATAATTGTGGGTCTTTTCACTAAATGATACTGTCTTTTGCACAGGAATCCTAGGATAGGATCACATGAGAACACTTTCCTCCACAGGAAAGGGAAGGCTTGATGATTAAGGTAGAAAACAGCCCCAACGCTCTTTTCTCCGTTCTTCCTTGGGTTAGACATCTCTCTGGCTATTTATAAGTCCTTAGGAAATTAATAGTCTCTTCCTCTGAAGAGACTTCCCTTACCATTCCCACCCCTCATGCCACTAAATGTGAAATCTTCCCTGGGATTAGAGTAAAACTAGGTCTTCCTCCAGGCACAGAAAATGTGTATCGGTAAATTCTGCCTGCCGTTTTATTCCACAAAAACAGAATAATGTTCACATCATTTGTTGAGTTTCCTGTAAATGTAGATCTTATTTGTTAGGTACAGAATATATCCGTGGTAATCTTTGTGGCAATGCTATTGGATGATACTTTTTATCACTTCAGTGACTAGTCAAAGTCTGATAATAAAACTGTACTCAAGATTTAAAAGAGACTCTAAGCAGAGAATAAGAGTGTATGGAGTCATTTGGCAAGAAAACCAAAAGAAAACTAAAGAAAGCAAAAAATAAAAGTTAGTTGGAGCTTGAAAACTGAACTACAATTTATAGTAAAATTCTGCAGTAAAGGAGAATGCATGTGTGTGTGTGGGGAAACCAAATAGCTGCAGATTGATTCTTAGAAGGAATGGCTCTAAAGGACAAGGCTCAAGGACATCAAGCACTTTGAGCTCTTACTTCCCAAAGAGGGAGCAGAGTAACTGCTTTGCCACTCCGACTATCTGGCCCGAATATTTTATGGAGATTAGTAGTTATTAAAATAGGGTACTTTAATTTTTTTTATTACAAGGTTCTTTTTTCCTCCTGAACAAATATTATTTTAAAAATTTTCATTTGCTTTGGTAGATTGCCTTTTATACAAATTCAGTCAACAATTCAGCAACCTAATAGTAACTTTTCTTCACCTTTCCAAAGAAGATATTTACTCTTTCTCTATTTGTACCTACTTAAGGTTTTGTGTGTTAGAGAATGATGCCTATGTTCACTTTTGGTATCTCCTTCGGAATGGAGGTTGCTCCACTGATGCGATCTTCTGGCCTCTCCACACCCACTTCCCCCTGCAATTCACTCTGGCCTGAGAAGAAAGAGTGACTTACCTGACTGGTAATGTTAGGAAGAATAAACTGGGCATGCATAGTCCAGCTTTCTTCTTCTTTGTCTTAGGAGTAAGGTCCTTGCAGGAAGCAAATTTTCTTCTCCTGTGCTGATGGGCACTGCTGGCATGACTGATCAGTAATGGGGGACAGAGTATAAATCTTCACATATCAGGGGCTAACAGATGTAAAGTCACATCCTCTATCAGTAATAAAAAAAAATAACTTGGTCTCAATCTGCACTCCCTTTTTCACTCCTCTATTTGTTCAGAACCTGTGTGGGGAAGGATACACTTTACTAGGTCTTCTAATTGATAATAACATTTGGTGCAGGGACCAGGAGTATGAAGAAATAAAACAAGAGTGGAATTTCTTGAGCAAAATATATATAGGTAGACTCCCGAGTTTTGAGACTTTGAGCTTCAGTGTGGGTATAGGGCGTTTTGACATTGGTAGTTTGTAGAAGCTTCTATTAGTTCCTTGGAGAAAAACTGTTTATTGACTTTTATCTGCTGTGGCCTGAACAAAGGCTTTAATTCAGCTGCAATGACAGCTTGTCCTGCATTGGTAACTATCACTTCTGGTGGCTTGGTATGTGGCAGAGGGGCTAATTTTATATTGTTAGACAGTATTCCATGTAGGCAATGAGGAAGCTGAGTGAGTGGCCTCATCAGAGGAAAATGGGAGGCTATGAAAGTAACTTGGGGAGGCACAGAGGCCTTTGTAAGAAGATAGCTGATGCAAGGATTAAACTACAGGCAGTGGACAACCACAGAGCAAGCACTGCTAAGACTTACTACACTCCTGCAGCCTTTCCAGGGCAATGACTTGATTGTAGGAAAGGTGCTTTTTGTAGGTCTTTAAGGCATTGATGAACTGAAAAATAATTTTTTTAAAATAGCAAAACAACTGAGTTGGGAATCTGATACAAGGTATTTGAAAGATTATCAGTTAAAACTGTTACTATTATTACAGGCAGCACTTGCTCCACTGTCCCAAATTTCATTAAGAGCCAGGGAGGTGTCTGTGCAACAGCTGAACTGGGCCTAAACTTGGATTCATGTGGTTTGTACATAAGTGTAAGTATTTTTTCCCCTACCATATGGTCTCAAGTTGGCATTAGTTTAATTAATTATATATGTGGGGAAAATCTTTCCTAGGAGGCAAAATTCTTACATCTAAGCTGTTGCATAGAAAGAAGTTGTAGAAACAGCCGCTGTGGTTCAGGACTGAAGGTAAGCTCAGGAGAGAGTGTGAGTCACTGTGTAGAGCTGACATGCACATGATTATTCAAGGGCAGGAAATACAGGGCCCAAAGGAGAAGGGAGCACAGAGTTTAGACAGAAATTATAAATGCATAGTGCCAAAATCAAGTTCTTCCTGGAATTTAACGCAATTGAGTTTACAAATTTTAGATTATGGGATCTGAAACAAAGAACATTTTCTCTTTCTCATAGACAATGCCGAGTTTCTGTCATGGTTCAAGGTAACATTAAAAATTCTGGAAACTGAATTTTGCCTTGTCTGTACCTGATCCTAAGGGGAAGGAAGTCTTTCATCACAAGAATTATATTATCTATAGGTTTTAAAGATGCTCTTTGTGGGGTTTAAGAAATTCCTTCTTTCCGAGTTTTCAGAACTTTTATCTGAATGAATGTTGAACTTTGCCAGAGACTTTTTCTATTCCATTCATGTGATTTTTCTTCTTTTGTTTGTTGACATGGTGGGTTACATTGATTGATGTTTGAATGTTGAACCCTGCATTCCTCGGATAAACTGCACTTAGTTTATGCATTATCCTTTTCATATACTGAAAATTTCAATTTGCTAGTATTTTAATGAGATTTTTTTTGTTTGTTCATGATTAATGTAAATACAGTTTTTCTTTTTCTTTTTTTGGTAAGATCTATCTGCTCTTGGCACTAGAATAGGATAAATTAGGAAATAGACACTCCTCAATTTTCTGGGAGAGTTTTTGTAGAATTAGTATTTCTTCCTTAAATGTTTAATAGAGTTCATAAGTTAAGACATCTTGCTCTGCTGTATTCTACAAACCCAATTTTAAAAATAAATATAGGGCTGGCTATTTAGGCTTTTTCTTCATAAGTGAGCTTTGGTAGTTTTTGTTTTTCATGGGATTTGTCAGTTCATTAAACCTGTTAAATTTTTTGGCAAAACGTTCTCAAAATATTCATATTATTCTTTTACTATTTGTAATGTCTATAGCAATGATGTATCTCTCATTCCTAGTATTGGTAATTCATATATTTTTTTCCTGATCAGTGTGATGACAGATTTATCAATATACTGATCTATCAAAGAATGAGCTTTGGGTTTCATTGATATTTTTCCTTAATTTTCCTCTTCTCAATTCAATTGATTTTTATTCTTTATTATTTCCTTCTGCATATGTTGGGTTCAATTTGCTCTCTACTTTCTAGTTTATTAAGGTGGGAACTTAGATTATTGACTTGAAACTTTTATCTTTCCAATATTATCGTTTAAGGCTATACTTTTCCACTAAACCATTGTTTTTTTTTTTTTTTTTTTTTTTGGTGCGCGGGCCTCTCACTGCTGTGGCCTCTCCCGTTGCGGAGCACAGGCTCCGGACGCGCAGGCTGCGTTTGTGGACGCGTAGGCTCAGTGGCCATGGCTCACGGGCCCAGCCGCTCCGCGGCATGTGGGATCTTCCCGGACCGGGGCACGAACCCGTGTCCCCTGCATTGGCAGGCGGACTCTCAACCACTGCGCCACCAGGGAAGCCCCACTAAGCCATTTTTAAACTGCATCCTGAAAATATTGATATTTCATTTTAATTCAGGTCAAACTTTCAAATTTTCCTTGTGATTTTCTGTTTGATCTATGGGTTATTTCAAATTGAACTGTTTAATTTCCAAATATTTGGGAATATTCCAGGCATCTTTATGATTTCTAGTTTAATTCCATTTTAGTCAAAGAATATATTTTGTATAATTTAAATTCTTTTAAAAAGCTCTGACACAGAATATGGTCTATCGTGGTGAAAGTACACTTTAAAAGAATGTTCATTCTGTTGTTGGATTGAATGTTCTGTAAATGTCAATTAGGTCAAGTTGGTTGATTGTATTGCCCAAGTCTTATATAATCTCCCTGATTTTCTGTCCCCTTCCTCTGTCAATTACTGAGAAAAGTGTTGACGTATCTAAACATAATCATGAATTTGTCCATTTCCGTTTTTTAGTTCTATCAATTTTTGCTGAATGTATTTTGAAGATCTGTTGTATATGCATACACATTTAGGAGAGTTACATTTCTTGGATGACTGATCCTTTCATTGTTATATAAGACTCTATTTATCCCTTATAATATTACTTTTTCAGAAGTTTACCTTTTCTGATATTAATATAGCTACTCTAGGATACTTGTTTGTGTTTTCATATTTTCTGTCTTTTAACTTTTTACTTATTTTCATATTCTTCATTCTTTTAATTTGCATGTTTAAAAGTTAATTTCTTTTCCCTTTGTTTTTGGTTTTTAGAAGTTTGAAAGTGATATATCTAGGTGTGCTCTGTTTGATATCTATCCTGCTCTGTTTTCTGAACTTCTTGGATCTGTGATTTGATGTCTGCCATTAATTTTGGAAAACTCTTGGCTATCATTTATTCAAATATTTCTTTTGCTTCACTCTTCTACTTCTGGGATTCCAGTTACATATATGTTGGCCCATTTGATTTGTTCCACAGATTTTGGATGATTGTTTCCTTTGTTGGCTTCTTCTTTTTTCTCCCTATTTTTTTTTTTTTTTTGATATTTTCATTTGATCTATCTTTAAGTTCACTAATTTTTTCCTTGGCTGTGTTGAGTCTCCTGATAAGCTTATCAAAAGCATTGTCTCTTTTACTGTGTTTATCTGGCATTTCCATTTAATTCTTACAGTTTTCATCTCTTTGCTGAAATTACCTTTTGATCTTAACATTTTTTTATCCTTTCCTTATCCTTTCCTTTCCTTATCCTTAAGCTTTTAATCTAAAAATAATAATAGTTAAAAAATTTCTTTGAGTCTGGTTCTGTTGACTGCTTTTCCTATTGAAAGTGTGTTTATTTTTATTTCTTTGTATGCCTTTTATTTTTATTGTGTAAGAAGTCAGACACTGTGTAGAACTCAAGTAGAGCCCGAGATAAATGCTTTTTATTCCTAGAAATGGGCATACATTTCTTTATGCTTGCCTTTACTATAGGGGTTGAGTCAGTCTATTTGGGAACTGACCTGGGTTTAGCTTTAATTGCTGCTATGGATACCCTTAGATTACCACAATCTTCAAATTCCTCTAGTGGAAATTCCTTTTGTTTTTGGTAGGGCTCTTTGTCTGTAGGTTTTTCTATGTGTCTGTTTTATACTCAGTTTTAGATCATTTCTTTGTGCTGTGCTTCAGAGAAGTTCTCTAAGTATTTGCCCAGTGAGAGGAATAGGAATAGCTATTCCTATAGGAATAGCTTCTTATTATTTGGCTCTTACCAGTATAGTGATGTGGGTGGGTTAAGTTTTCTATTGTTTTGATTATGCCTCAGTCTTAGGTAGGCAATATTTCCCTGGATCTTGATGGAAGGTCCTTCTAGTGATCCCTCTCTTACCCAGGTCACTGTTTTTTCTGTTCACTTCCCTCAATGTGATTAGTCTTTATTAAGGTTCTTTTCTCCCCCTCTTCCAAGTCATTTAAGGCTTTTGATCTGTAGGAAGATAGTGGAAGGAACTGAGTGGGGTTTTGTACCTCTCCCACAGTGGCTAATATCCATTTCACCCAGGCCTCTACACCATATGCATAGGCTCTCTTAGGAGAGAGCCTCATCAATCATTTTTGTGAGTATCTGGGAGGTCCTGGAAGACAATCCTCCAAGTGGATGTGTATTTCCCTGGTGTCTGTGGCCCTCAGGAATTCTATCCTCTTACTACCTCACACAACTTTTAGCAATTCATTAAAAACTGTAGTCGAACTCTTACTGGTGCCTGGAGGTATCTGCTCAAGTAAAGTATCACTCCCATCCCATTTCTCCAAGGAGGCTCCTGTCTTTCCTTAGATTTGTTTGTTTGTTTGTTACCTAACCAATAATTTCTTAGTTGTCAGCTGTTTAACGGGTTCAAGATAATTGTGAATATCCAGATTGTTTGGCAGATTTTTTTTGTTGTTGTTAAAAGTGTGGAAACAATGCTCTTTCCAGCTTTCTACATCCTGAGTAAAATCCAGAAGTCCTACTTTTATTTCTTGTGGTGAGATCTCTAAATATATTACCAAGGAGATTGTTTATTCATCCATCCGTCCATCCATCCATCCACATATTTCCAGAGTGCCTGTTGTTTGTGTGTGGAGAACACAAAGGTCAGTCAAACAAATAGACACTTCCTCAAACATTTTGAAACCAGCTATTCATTGTTCTAGAGTGACTTCGGGTTAGTTATGACCAGAAAGAACAATGATTATCTTAATCTGAGTAATTGCTAGACCTCTTTTAGAAGAAAGCAGTTTTTACATACCTTCAAGTATTATTGTTTTTGAAATACATTAGAAACTGTTCTATAAAAAAAAAGGCTTTTAGTAGCAAATTATAATTCTAGACATAAAGCTTATATTTTATAACGTAAAATAATTTAAAAAGATTATCATTAGATTGAAAACACAAAAAAGTTCTTATAGACCTTGTTGACCTTTAATAATCTTGCATCACCAGCCTGAGAAATAGTAGACTAAATTAATTTCAGGAACTTCTTTCTAGCTTTGTTATTGTCTGACTATATAGCGAAAGAATGAATAGGCGGGGAGTAAAGAATGAGTATGATGTTTTGAGCATCAAAGCTCTTTCTAATAATAAAAGAATTACCTTTGTTCCCTTAGTCATAGAGTGGCATTTTTAGTCTGGCTGGGTGAATGATGTTTGAATTAGAATTTATTAAGACTGTAGTGCCTATCAATATTAGCAACAGGTCCAGAAACATGGGCTGGCAAGGAAGGAAATAATGGTGCTATCAAGTTGTTATTAACTCTGTTAGCAAAATAGCAGTGTTATCAATGGTACTGGGAGAATTGGAGGTCAAGAAAATGGTATCAATACACCTGTCAAAGCACAGTAACATAGTAGTGATCTCAAGAGCATTATAAACAGCACGCTTGAATGACAGTGTTATCTGAAAATATTGTTAACCATGCTTTTGAATGACAGTAGTGTCTATGGCATTATAAGTGGTAGAGTTGAATGACAGGGCCATTACGGATACTCTTAGCAGAAATAGATGAGCATGAAACAGTTTGGAATTCAGGTTCAATCTGATGTTTCAAGTTTGTTTACACAGATTCTTGAGTAGAAGTCTTAAGAGAATTTGTTCAAACCTTTTAAAATTCACCTAAAAACTACAACAGACATTTTAACCACTGTGAAAGATCACAAAACTGATAGTCATTTATCCTGTCACTTTATGTTCTCTGAGACACTTGAACATGTTGTAAAAGTACTGTATAAAATCTACATCCTTTGCAAGGAGGCAGTCAAGATTGTTCTCATATTAGTTCTGCTCATATGTTATTGTAGGACTAGACAGAGAGGGTATGACTGTCCTTAGGGAATACTATGAAACAATGTTACATTTGTTGAAAAGTTTTGTCCAAGTAGAAAAGAAAAGTAAGAAGGGAGGCTCTTTTTATCCATTTCTTTAAAGGATCTATTGTTACGAAATCCAACTCTCTGTTGCATAAAGCTTTCAAGTAGTGAAGAGAACTGGTGGAGGGTTAGGGCAGGACTAAAAATTCCTCAGACAGAAACACATGGAAAAAAGGCAAAGTGAGGTGGAGAGTAGAACTGGGAAGGCCTAAAAACATTCTAGGGAATATTAGAGTTTAGGAGTGGAGTGGAGCATTAGTCAGGAGTAAAAGGACATTGGCTATGGTGGAATAATGTATAGCATCTATCAAAGATTGTACATGTACATATGTGAGATGATTAAAAGTTGCACTGAAGGAAAAGTATTCTATTATATGGATAATGAGTAGTACCCAACAACAAAACTAGATTGTTTCATTGTCCGAACATAATACTATTTAAATTCATTTGTGATTTATTTATCCAAGTGCTCAATTACAACATTTAGAATGAATGAGGCATTTAGAACAAAGGGGAGGAGGAGGAAAGTGTTTTTTTCTTGTTACAATACTGAGGAAGGGGGGTCCTACTTATATTGAGTGCTTTATGGACTAAGGATGCTAAATGTCTTGCCATGTATAAGATGGTACAAATGACTAAGAATTGTCTTTCTTTAAATGAGAAACACTGGGACCAGGGTAACAGTAAGCCCATTTAAAATAATGGTAAACTATATGATTTGTTCAACAATAAGCACATGTTTTTGTTCAGTTCTTATAGTCTGTTCCTCAGGCATGTGGTCATCTACAGAAAAGAATGCCAATCCCTTTGTAGTTTGACAAATTAGTAGAAAAACAGATTTTCTGTTTATAGTGAGTTTGAATCTAAGGGTATAATATAATCTCTCATGCCCTAAAACACTTGCCTTTCTATTTTATACCATTGGATAAGTACACAGCTTTGAATTTGTCTTGAAATAACATAAGCAGATCTAAATTTCAATTGTAAAGAATTAACAAAATAAACTTCTCAGCAACCACAAGAATTTTGTCTCAATATATATGTGTTGAATTTAAGTCTGTCCTTTAGGGGATAATAAGAAAAGAAATAGCAGGAAATTGGTAACAGAAACTACCATTGAATAGGTATTAGAGACATAGAAGATTTATCAGAAGGCCTTGAGAAAGCAAAGAAGAATATGAGGGAAATTAAACTATTTTGGAACCACGCTCATATTGTATCCAATAGCAAGGATGGAGGTGGATATGTATTATATTGATAGAACGAAGAACCTGCAGAGGGTAGAATTATCACCTCTTTTATAAAACCAGAAAGGCTTGAGCGTTTAGGCAGAACACAAATGCCTATTAGCTACACCTGTTATTTACAAAAAAGTGGTAGAATTACATAAGCTGATGGGTTCCAGAATTTGGGGGCAAAGGGGTATATTGACCCTCGTAAGTTTCTCATGAGAAGTTATACTAAAAAAGAAATAAAGTGTACATTGCGCCTAATTGTTCATTTAAAATGCTTAACAAGACCCATATATGGTCATTATTAGTAAGCATCTTCAGTTTGTGGCAGTAAACATAGAAATATTAGAGTCTGTAGGGTTGCTCCAGTCCTTATGTCCCTAACCTCCATCCTTCTTAAGAGTTTATGTTCATTAACTTAATTTTGCTGTTACAGTTTTTATAGAACTGAGTTGAGTATTTTAATACTGTTCACTTTTTGCTTTTCACTAATTAGTCATATGCATGCTATATATTTCAAAGTATTCCAACTTTTCAGTAACTATTCATCTGTATAGTGTATTTCTTATAGCATGCTATTTTAGGTGCTGACTTAAAATTATATAAAATAACTACCTTTTGAGGCTTACTATGTACAGGTACTTTACATACATTATTTCTAATTCTCCTAATAACACTGTTTTTCCTAGTTTAGAGGCAATTCCTAGCCTGTAAGGGAAATGTGTGGAAGGTCTGGGCCTCAAAGATCCAAGGTTTTACTACACTATTTGCACTGTACTGTTAGTCATGAAACAAAAACTATTGGGTTTGAACAGAGAAGACTATTGGGTTTGAACCCTATGCATGACTAGAATAAAGGATTCATTATAGGAGCTTGACCTTACAGCTGGTCAAACACTCGATGTAAGGCTATTTCTTCTGTATCTGGTGTTTCATCTGAAGACAACAGTTAGAAAGTTGGGAACAGCAGATGCATGTGAAGTGGGGTTGAACAAGAATCAACTGGAGGATGAGTTGGATTGCATTATGATAAACTGGAACCTGCAACTGTCTCTTACCACCTTCAAGCCTGCAGTTTCAGTGATGCCAGTGATCTGTGCAAGAGGCAAGCACACTTGGTTCAGAAGCTGCACGTACACGTGCACCAGGATTGGGAGAAACTGAAGGAGGAAATCTAAAGGGAACTGGAGGAGCTGCTGGTGCAGCTGCAACTCCAAGACAAAGTGAGCAAGTAGGTCAGTGATGACTTTGTGAGCTGGAGCTGCAGCAATGCAAGACCTTGCACTAGACCTGTGAGCGAAAACATGGCTGCTCTCCTTCGCTTTTGTCTTCCAAGCCTTGTGCAGATGTCTTCTGTGGCCAGTCCTGAGCCAGCGCCTCACCAGGGACAAGAAATCTGAGAAACACAAATTCCAGCTTAGCTACATTGACACAGTACAAAGCAAGCACATTTAGTTGTAGACATAACTAATTTTCTTGCAAGAAAATTATGTGGAAATATGTTAAAGAAATGATACCTTGAATTTTCACACACTTATTTTTCTCTGCTTACTACATGGTTATGTCTCAATCTACTAGGCAAACAGGTGTATAGTAATATTTTTTTCAGTAGAGAAAGAGAACGATGCAGTTTTGTTTACTCTCTATAATATCATTTTTATTTTACATAAGGGAAGCCAAAATGGTGAAATTCATTGACGAAGGTTTCGAAGTATTGAAAATTCTATTTGGAACATTTTGTAACTCAAACTAGAGGTATCTATAATTCTAATGAGTTCTGCACAAATGGAGAAAATGATAATGAATATCATTAGAGAAGAGAGTTCACGCAGTTGTTTTTGTTCTACTTTGTGGTTGCAGTCTCCAAATACAAGCAGGAAGTTTCTGTAAGGAGTCAAAGTGCCCTAATAAAAACATTTTAGAAATGACACTTTAATACAAAGAAATTAATCTAATGAATTCTAAAGAAAGGGATATAATGTGTCTATACACAGGCACCTTACCTTGAGGTATATATAAAGGAGTTAAGATTAAGAGTGTAACTGAAAATTTCCATATGCCAAATGTTTGTATGGAATTGGAAAAAGTCAGCTAAGAGCATACATAGCACTTATATGGATCAAATCCAGAGATGGTAACAACCATTGTGTGTCTCTTGCATGTGACAGCAACATATTTTAAGGACACCGTATTACAAGGATATTCTTGGGAGTCAGGGCATCATAGCTATTCTAAAGGAGAAACTTCCATTGATTTTTTAAAAAATTATTATTAAAGTCATACTTATTGAAGAAACTGTAGAAAACACAGATATGCAAGAAAAAAATTCCAGTAGTATCAGTTACAGGAGAATTCATTTTCTATTTTGGGTAACAAATTACTCTAAAATTTAGCAGCTTAATACAACACACATTAATTATCTCAGTGTTTCTGTGGGTCAGAAATTTGGACACGACTTAGCTGAGTTCTCTGCTTCATTGTTTGTTATAAGGCTGTAATCAAGGTGTTGGCCCAGGTCTGTGTTCCTACCTGAAAGCTCTACTTGGCAAAGATCTGTTTCCATACTCACTCAGTGGCTGTTGGCAACATTCAGTTCCTAACAGGCTGTTGACTGAAGACTCCCCTCATTTCTTTACCACGTGGTCCTCTCCCACATAGCAACATGCTTCCTTAAAGTATGCAGGCTAAGAAAGCAATGGAGTGTGCCAAGAAGATAGAAATTACAAACTTTTGTAACTTAATCACAGAAGTTACATCCCCTAAGCAATGCTATTTTCTAGTTGCTCAAAAGAAGTGATTATATAATATTAATATCAGAAGGCAGGGGTCATTGGACCATACTGGAGGTTCTCTACCACCATTAATTCTCAGTCAACCTTTGGCCAGAGACAGAATCACTGGGAAATGTAGCTTAGCCCAGATGAGTTGCTACATTACAAAGCCATAACAGGCTCAGTGTTCTAACACAAATTTCCCATCTCATCGACTTAATAAAGATTTATTTTTTGCTCTCTTGTCAGGATGATGCAGTCATTGGAGCAGGGGCTGTGGTCCCAGGATCCTTTCATCCAGTGGCTTCATGAGAGGACATTCACAACTACCCAGAGGTAATAAATTTTGTCTTCTGAAAGACATCTTTGCAGCTCTATTCTCATTTTCTCTCTCTCTTCCCCCTCATCCCATTCCTCCCTCCTTCTCAACGTGCATAAACACGTACACAAACACAAATAGGTGTATTCATATGTGGTATTCTATGAATTTTTAACCTGCTTTATTTAATAGCATCATTAAGGTATCACTGAAATCTTTCTGTGGATACACACACATCTGTAGAATAATCATAAATTTAAATACTTAATTCTATGGATTTCAGTAGTTTCTAAGCATACTTCTATCATTGTACATTTAGGTTGCTTCCAGTTTTTTAATTAACTCTAAGACCTTATTCCTTTAGTTTAATTGCTAGAAGTGAAATTACTGAGTAAAGGGTTTAAATATGTTTAAACTTTTAGTAGGAATTAGCAAAAATATTATCAATTTACATTCATATCAGTAATGCATGAATGTATCTATCTATGGTAATGCTGGGGATTAACTTATTATAAATACTTGCTAATTTGTATTGAAAACCATTCTTTAATTTTCATTTTTTAATGTAGCAAATATTTTCTTTGAGTGGGAGAAGTTGTATTTTTACTTGTCAATTCATACCCTTTATCATATATTTATTGGAAAAAATGTTTCATAATTTCCAAGAGTGCTTCCTATATTAATGATAATACTTTTCATGCATGTATTTTTAAAGTCATTAATAATCTTTTGATTATAAGAACCTCTAGTTGGTCCCTATAAAGATGCTGGTAAGAATATTACTTGTTTTGAAACTTGTGGGTTCTTTTGGAGTAACATATATTTTTGTGTCATGTGTTAAAGATTCAAATGAAGTCCACTAGTTATATCCATCAAATCTTCATATGGATTGTAGTAATCTTATGTCTAGAGTTTGCAAAATTAACTACTTGAAAGTACTATTTAATAGTACTTACCTCCTATCCCAAATCTAGAATTGATGCAGCCATTTCATTAAAGGACTCTCTACCACCCCAAATTTATCTGTCCCTTACTTTAAAAAATATTTTATTTTGAAAAACTAATTGTTTTACAGAACAGTTGCAAAGATTGTACAGACATTTCCTGTATTCCCATCACCCAACTTCCTCTCATTTTAACATCTTGTATAACCATAGTTCAATTATTAAAAGTAAGATCTTAACATTGGTTAAGGTCGGTTCCTCTTTTCTCCCTTTCTTTGCTCTGTTAGAAGTGAAACACTAATTTGAGTTCATTCTCAAGGTGAAAGGAATTAAGATCTTCTCCTGTAGGGAGAAGTATTTGTGGACATATATTAAAACCATCACAGTAATGAATACATTTTTTGGCTAGATACTTTGCAGCCAAGCAAATATTTGTTTCTCTTTAAGCCATTGTTGAGTACTTGTAGCAATCCTTGGTAGATCATGCTATACCAATTATTTTGTGATATTCTAGTGGTGATTTTCTATTTTCCTCATTTATTCTGTGCTTATTAATTAGAAGCAATAGAAATAGTTCATTAATTAAAAGCAATTAGAAATTCTTCTTTCAGGAAGAATTGTCCCTTCCCCCACTATTTATTCACTTATTTATTCAGTCATTTATGTCAATATTATAAGTTTTTTCTTTGGGTTATAATCCAATAGTGTCATTATTTTGCTGCTCAAATTATTTTAGCTTTGGCATTGAGTGCTCTTTCAGGTTGGCTCCTATGTCCTTTTGACATAACTCTGCCCTTTAAAAATATTTTTAGCACATTTTTATTTTTAGGCACCACAGAATGCTCCAGGCTCATCTTTTAAATTTTTTTATAGTATTTATAAGACCTTTTAAATTAGTCCTTTCATTAAACATTTTTATTTATTTTTAAATTGATGTATAATATATATTGGTTTCAGGTGTACAACACGATTTGATATTTATAATTGCAAAATTATCACCACAAGTCTAGTTAGCATCTGTCCCCATACATAGTTACAAAAATTTTTTCTTGTGGTGAGAACTTTTAAGATGCATTTTAGCAGTTTTCAAATATACAATAGAGTATTATTAGCTATAGTCACTATGCTGTACATTATATCCCATTGACCTGTTCATTTTATAACTGAAAGCTTGTGCTTTTGACCTCCTTCACCCATTTCACCAATCACCCCTACCCCGTACCTCTGTTTGCATTTTTTCTTTTTTTCTTTTAATTTTTTTATTGAAGTATAGTTGATTTATAATGTGCTAGTTTCTGCTGTACAGCAAAGTGACTCAGTTATACACATATATATGTTCTTTTTTAAATATTCTTTTCCATTATGGTTTATCCCAGAAGATTGGATATAGTTCTCTGTGCTACACAGTAGAACCTTGTTGTTTATCCATTCTAAATGTAATAGTTTATATCTACTAACCCCAAACTCCCAGTCCATCTCTCTCCCAGCGCCCCCTCGCCCCCATTGGCAATCACAAGTCTGTTCTCTATCTGTGAGTTTGTTTCTGTTTTGTAGATAGGTTCACTTGTGCCATATTTTAGATTCCACATGTAAGTGATATCATACAGTATTTGTCTTTCTCTTCTGACTTCACTTAGTATGATAATCTCTAGTTACATCCATGTTGCTTCAAATAGCATTATTTCATTCTTTTTTTATGGCTGAATAGTATTCCATTGTGTGTGTGTGCGTATTTACATATATATATATATATATATATGTAAATACGCACACACACACACACCCCACATCTTCTTTATCCATTCATCTGTCGATGGACATTTAGGCTGTCTCTATGTTGTGGCTATTGTGAATAGTGCTGCTGTGAACATAGGGGTGCCTGTATCTTTTTGAATTATAGTTTTGTCCGGGTATATGCCCTGGAGTGGGATTGCTGGATCATATGGTAATTCTATTTTTAAACTTCTGAGGAACCTCTATACTGTTTCAGTAGTGGCTGCACCGACTGACATTCCCACCAACAGTGCAGGAGGGTTCCCTTTTTTGCACACCCTCTCCAGCATTTGTTATTTGTAGACTTTTTAATGATGGCCATTCTCACCCGTGTGAGGAGATACCTCATTGTAGTTTTGATTTGCATTTCTCTAATAGTAATGCTGAACATCTTGGTTTCTTCTGGAGGCTCTAAAAGAGAATCTGTTCCAAGCTTTTGGTGGTTGCAGTAATCTTTGGTGTCCCTGGACTCGCAGATGCATAATTCCAGGTTCTGCCTTCAACATCCCTTTGTTTTCTCCCTGTATATATCTGTCCAAATGTCCCTCTTCTTACAAGGACATCAACCAGTGGATTTGGGGCCTGCTTTAATCCAGTACTACCTCATCTTGGTTACATCTGCAAAGAACTAATTTCCAAATAAGGTTACATTTACACATTCTAAGTTGACATGCATTTTGGGGGGAAACCGTTCAACCCAGTGAGAAACAAATTAACCTACTGGTGTATAGTGTTTGCATACAATCCTTTACGTCATTAACTTTAGTAAATTTATCAAATTACTACCTTACAAATATACTGGTATCAGTTCCTTTCTTTCCTATGCCCTTTAGTGTGATTATGTCTCACATGTATAAGATACTTAGATTCATTTGTCATAGTTTACATTGCATCTAGGGTTCCCCTGATACATTGTATATTTTTTATTTGCTCATAGTAAAAGTCACCCTTTGGTGTACAATTCTGTGGAAAATTGCATAGTCATATATCTACCACCACAGAACCATTCAGAACAAGTCCATAGTCCCAACATTTCCTTTTCTGCTTGTTTGTACTCTGCCTCTCCCCCAACTTTCTGATAACCACTGATCTGTTTTCTGTCATTATAATTTGGTCTTTTCAAGTCTGATATATGTGGAATCATACAACATAAAGTTTTTTGGGGTGTGCCTTCTTTTAAGTAGAAATTTAAGATTTACCCATTTCATTCTATAATGCATAAAGTTTTTCATTTTTATTGTTGTGCAGTATTCCGATATATGGATATACTAGTTTGTTTATTTTCTTGTTCAAGAACATCTGGGTTATTTCAAGTTTTCGGCAATTATGAATAGAACTGCTGCAAACATTGATGTACAGATTTTTATATAAAGCGTTTTCCATTTATTTTGGTAAATACCTAGGAGTGGGATTGCTGGTCTTCTTGTTTATAAAATTCCTCTCTAGCTATCCGTCATTCTGGAAATTTTCTCCAGGCATACATAGCACTGATCAAAAATAACACTACTTTTGTGTAGCAATGGCCAGAAATCTGGTCTGCAACCTCTTTTTTCAGAGTGATAAAACTTGGAAAGAATATTCTTTCCAATGAAAATCTATCTTTAATCACAACTATTGCAGTACTGTTACTCCCTCATTGACCTTAACAGTAAAGAGGGAGTTGAAGATGGACCTTATAAAAAAAAAAAAAAAGTGGTATGAGAATTTCTTATTAGTAATATTTTCTGTTTTACTTTGTAAGAAAATATGTACCTGAGTGTATTATGTTGAATTACAGTTTAAAGTTTAAACCTTATTAATAGAAAATAAATGTTATTTATTAATAATATAATCCATTTGTTAAAAATGAATATTGGACCTCAGTATAAGTGAGTAATTTATTTTCACAGTTTATTAGAAGACTATATTCTAGAACTTATTTGTTATGAACACAGTTTTTATAGAGAGTACTGCTGCAGAAAGTCTCAAATCCATGTTGATCTGGTTGACCTCATATGTGCACTTAGTATGAGAAACCAGGATATGATACCAGATCTCTTGTCTCTTTTTCTTCTTTCCCTCTTCCCACCTCTCATCTCTCCCCTCCGGTCCCCTCCCCTCCTTTCTTTTACTCTGTCCCTCCCTTCCTCTCTCCTCCCTCTCTCTCCTTTCTTATTTCTATCCCATATATATCACTTACTATGTTCCAGGAACCATTCTAAGCTTTAAATCTGAACTCAATTTAATCCATATAATGACCTTATTGTGTAGGTACTATTATTAGTTTCATTTTATAGATTAGTACTCTCACCCAAGGGATGGTTACTTCTTTGTGGTCACAAATTTTCCTCATTTACTCAGTTCTTTTTAAGTTTATGTCTTATTGCTCCTTGTCTTGTTTCTTGATGACAGAAATACTGTTTTATTCCTCTCTGTACTCCTAATAGTCCTAGCATATAGTACCTTATGAAAGTCAGAGCTCAATAAATATCTGATAATTTGAAATGACTAGAGAGGAAGATTAGTAAGTGGGGATAACCTTTCTCTCTTGAGGCATCAGTACTTTACTACTTCAGAAAATTTTACCTGTTTTAAGATAGATTATTAAATTGTCAATATGAATTAATAAGCATATATAAAATGTTCATATGAAGTACATGGCAGTTAGAAAAACTTGTAGAATCATAGAATTTTAGAATTAAGAAACCTTAGAGGTTCGGTGTAATTCTCACTCCATAGATGAAGAGTCAAGCTTCAGAGATACTGAGTGATGCATGCAGAGTCACTTCTGAGCCCCTAAGCAACAGATTTTTGGTGACCATGCTGCCTCCCTCTGAGCATTTGTGGGAAGCTCTGGCTGTGGCCTCCCTTATTAATTTTTGATCCTCAGTTAAAGGCTACAGATGTATGTATGACAGCACCAGATTGAACACCTTAAACTTTGCCAGTTTTCTCACTTTGAACTCTGTTTTTAGGCCCTTGCCATGCTAGTGTAATTGTTCTCAACACAGGAGCTTTTCTTTGTAGATCATAATACTTTCCAAGTAAACTGAATTTCCAGGCAAGAAGATGTCAGATATTCATCCACGTGACAGCATTTTATCTATCCCAAGAAAAGATGATATGTTTGACAGCTAACCTCACCCACTATGAGTCCCTTCTTGGTGCTCTTTTTCTTTTCTGATTCTATTTCTAACTCCCATCTCTTACCTTTAAACTTCTACTTAAGTAATTGCTACTTCTCCCTACCCCCACCTATGTCCCCTGATACTCCCCTTTTTAAATCTGGCTTTAGTCAGATTTCAACAAATAGCTGTTAATAAAGAGATACTACAGGACAGTTCTCTTTTAATATATAGGATCCCACCAGAAACACTTTTCCTTCCTACCCTAAAATATAAGCTAATTATTGTCCCCAAAGTTATCTTCCGCAATTCTGATTACTCTTATTCATACAAACAACTTTGTTCGGTGGGTTTTGCACTATATGTTTGCGGGTCAGAATTTATGGTAAGGTCTGCACCTCTCAGAGGTTTTTCTGGTGTGGTAACCCCATTAACTCATGATTGTATCATATAATCCTATCGAGAATCTAGTTTTTATAATACCCCAGATGTAAAATGTAGATCTTTACATTAAATTTTTAAAAATATGATTAAACTAGGGCTTCCCTGGTGGCGCAGTGGTTGAGACTCTGCCTGCCGATGCAGGGGACACAGGTTCGTGCCCGGTCCGGGAAGATCCCACATGCCGTGGAGCGGCTGGGCCCGTGAGCCATGGCCGCTGAGCCTGCGCGTCCGGAGCCTGTGCTCCACAATGGGAGAGGCCACAACAGTGAGAGGCCCGGGGACCGTAAAAAAAAAAAAAAAAAAAAAAAAAAAAAAAAGATTAAACTAGACCCTTTTTGTCTGAGCTGTGCTTTAGAATCCATAGGTTCTAATTTTCTTCATCTGGGATTACAGAAGAATCTGGCTGAGAAATATCTTTGAAATGGATTACTCTGAACATCAATTCATTTTATTCTGAAACTTACTGGCATAATCTTTTATTGAATCTGCTAGAAAGTCTGTCAGTTATTTGCATAGCATATGAATATATATGATGTTTAAATATTCAAAGGCAAATAATCCTCACTTGAAAGAAATATTGAATGAATAATTGAAATAAACTCAGGACCTGACCACAACATTGCAAATTACTGTCTAAAAGTCCCTGTGGATGGGTGATTCTCTAAAAACAGATAGCTGTTTTGATCAAAGCCAGATGTTTCTATTTTTAAATTCTTGGCACACTTCCTCAGTAAAAGATTTTCATCTTCAAAAAGGCAAAGACAGACATTGCCTTCAGCCTACAGTGCTTGAGCCCCAGGGAAGTAACACTGGTTTGATAAAAGTAGGAATGCTTATTGCTTATGTTTTGCTTTGGACAACTGGTGTGAAAGAACTGGGGTGTGAAGAAAGCTTGGCCTTCAGATTGTTAGCTGTTTGAGCTGTGGATATGTAGTTGGTGTTTGTAGCATGAGGCAAAGATAAAGTATACAAGGGTTTTGTGGATATTACAAATAAAATGATGCAGTACCTTATAGAACTCATAGTGATTTACCTTTAAGCCTTGTAATGGTTGATAAAAACTAAAAACAGAGGAGAAAATAAAGCTTGCCAACTTTAGAAAGGTGATGTTGATTAGCGGATGATAGAGCTTTAAGAATTGTTGAGGAATTCTTGGTAAATCTGTACTTATAAATATTACAGATTACAGTAAACCAATTTAATTTTCTCTGGTGCTCAGATTTCTGGTGAGGAAATTTAATGATATGGATAGATTGATTTCTGACTGAGCTAATACTATCATTTACAATAATTCCTCTGACTTGTAATATTTGTAAGTACCTTATAAAAAGAAAATAATAGGCTTTCTCGTGGATTTTCTATTATGAAAAGCTATTTTCAAGTATTTAAGATTGAAAACTTCATAATACAAATAATACTTCTTGCAGTAATCTCTGTGAAGAATCAGCACACTCAAGGATTCTCTTCATCAACTATTACACATCAATAAGTTTTTTACAGTAACTCGACATGGAATCTTTTTCAGCTAGTCAGTGAAAGTGCAACTTGAGTAAATAAAAATTCAATTTTAAAATGGTTTAGTTATCAATTATTTATATTTTATACCTTAAAGATTGTTTTATGATTTTTCTTCTTGGATTCACAATTCCCGAAAAAAGAAAGAGGCTTCCACTTGCAGACTACAAAAACTACTCTACTTTAAGCAAAGGGTATTTAATATAAGAAATTAGGTGCTCACACAATCATTGGAAGGGCTAGAGAGCAAGCTTCAGGTTGAACCTTCAGGAAGAATTCTGATATCAATAACTTGGAGCTTACCCTGCAAGAAAATCCTGATTTCTCCAACCAGGAAGCCCCTGTGTGAACTGCTGAAAACAGAATCTCAGTGCCCTAGTTGCAATCTGGGAGTTGTAAAGCTACCACCAGAAGAGATTTGGGGCAAACCAGTTTCTTGAATCTGGAAGTAGAGATAATTTGAAAGTTGTCAAGAGCTGGACAGCTTGTGAATCTATTTTATATTACATTAAAATTAATAACTCAAATATTCATGCCTCACCTGTACTCATAGGATCCCTAGTTCTCTTCATTTCCCCTGACTATATTTCTGGTAATCTCCCAAGTGTCTCAAAAACACTTGAAAGTAACTCCTCTCCCCTAGCATCCATGCTTTTTTAGCTCCACCCTGTGCAGAGCAGGTGCTATCCGTGCTCTTCTGCTAAATTACAATATCTGATCTGCGTAGCCATTCTCTGATAGTGGATGTCACTGCTCTGGTAGGACAGCTGCCACCTTCTCCCGCTGCAACCTGAACTTTACTTTCCTCTTTAGCCTTACCAGGCACAGCAGCTCTTTGCTAGTGCCTATCTTGAGTCATGAGGGTGCAGCTACATGTGCACATCCAGTGATATGTTGGACCTGGTACATACTAGATGACAAGAGCTGATTATTAAATATATTTGAACTTTGTTAGCCATTTGCCAAACACAGACGTTATTAAAAATTAAATTACATAAACAAACTACCAACCTGTTGTCATTGAGTAGAGCTGGGAAGAGGATGCACGGTAGCATTTCATTATACAGTAATCTACACACAGATGCAGTAGATGTAAATAGTCCCAGAAGCATAGATAATAGTAAAATGCAAAAAAAAATTAGAAATTGATGCATTTCCAGTACTTATTACCTTTGTGTCTATGACCCCAATAAGCTGACAAGAATCTGGTGATCATATACGTGTTTCTGTGCCCTAACTAGCAATCTCCCCCCCCGCCCCTTCCTCCACCTGCCTTCAAAATCTAGCATCTCTTCCAGGCTACCAAATAAAGTCTTTTCCCACCATTTTACTAAAAGAACTACCCACCCGTCTGTCTCTTAGCTCCTTGCTTTTCAAGTAGAGTGTTTGGGGAAGTAATTTTGAAATAGCTTTTTTTCTGAGTACTCAAGTCTGACCCTCTCTAAAGGATTTTGTATATAATAATTTTATGCACATATGTGGTTTGGGGGATTTTCTTCTGATTACTTATTTTAACTTCACTAACGGTAGTACCCAACTGTGCCCATTTGCTCATTTCTCCACAGAGGGGAATGGAAATTCTGATTTCACAGTTATCTTTTACCTGCACTTTCTCACCCTCACATGACCCCATGGAAATAACCCCAGGACATTCACTTGTGGTTCCTTCCTTTCCCCAGAGCTCTCTTCCCTGGCTGGTGGCCAAGTGTGTCTCATTCTTGGGCACCAAAGCGACTGAATTTTGCACATGGCAGTAAATAAATCTGTTAGTGTTGGATTTGTTTAACACTGATGGAGCAAGATAATACATGAGTGATGATAGGGTCCCCACATTCTCAAGCCTTTTTAGAGCAGTCTACTTTTGAATATGCAAGTAAAGTGACTAAAGCTCCATTCTTTGTGGACTAAAAAAAGTCCAGCATTGTTCCCAATGTTTCTGAATAATCCTAAGGGAGCACCTACATTTTCTTGTTTCTTATCCTTGTATTACCAGAGTTTCCTTAATGTATTTTTCTAATTGAAACAGCAATCTTTTTCCTGCTGCATCCAAACTTAAATGTGTCAATGACTGCAGTTTTTCTGAAAAAGCGCTTTTTTCTTTGTGATCAGGTGTACCTAAGCCTGGTTCTGATTCATTTTATAACTACCAAGAAACTTCCGCCTGGAAAAAAGAAGTATTTTTAAGCATTCAGACATAACTTTACATCTGTGGTTCATTCCACATTTGTAAAAATCACACTGTATCTTTGTTAGTGGAGGCTTTTGTTATCTTAGTGAATAGTGCTACACAGTAGTGAACACTGGGAAAGTCTAAAACATCTCTGGCCTGTTAACTGCTAAACTATTTTAAAACACTGGGGTAGTTTGACAGTAAGTTTTTCCAATCACTACGTAATTACCTCTGTGCTTTGGAAAGGGTCATGGCTGGAAAGACTTGAATGTAAGGAAATATAATTCTAAAAAGTCAGGTGGGGCTAAGGGTCACTTTAGAGAAAGACTATTTAATTACATTATAATGGGCCTCCAGGAAATATAATCTATTCTTAATTTTCTTTCACATCCCTACAGATTTCTTTCAGAGTGAATACTGTCTAAAGACTTTCCTTTGGGCAGTAGCAAAAAAAGAATAAGCATGATTTCACTACACTATTCATGTCATTTGTCACACTTATATTTATTTGTATGAAATCATAATCTTTAAAACATTCTAACCAGTATCCAGGAATATTAAATAACCCTAACTTGAGGTTAATTAATTTATTTTATGAGACAAGTTTTCTTTATTTAATGAACATTTATTCAGTGATTTCTTAACTTTCGCTGTTATAGTCTAAAGGTTAATTTATTATAAGAATTTAAAATTGGAGTACATTTTTTCACATGAAAACAATGTGATGGAAATCTGTTCACAAATGAGATTTTAATAATATAGCTGATATACCATATATTTACAGTGATAAATAAAATAATGCTGATCTGGTAGTAACAATTATGAAGATAATAAAATTGAATCAAATAGTTATATATTGTCGTGAATACTGGAATATGAAGTTCGCTTAAAGGAAAAATTATAGACTGAAGGAAGATGGGTACTTTTTAAGTGAACAGGTGGCTGATTAAACAGATGACTAATTTTTGATCAAATGCACCTTCATTCTGATATATATGGTACACAAAGGACTACTCCCAGTCGTCTTGGTGGTTATTTCTTTGTCTTTATGGGGTGGGTAGTGTTGTTCCTCATGGTAAACCTAGATGAATGTTCCTCAGGTAGATTGAAAAGAACTGGATAAATAGAGAAGCAAGGAAAATATAAACTTAAAAATATAGTACATATGAATGAAAAAGTTAAAGTATATGATTGAATTAATTGGATTTTGACAAAAGAGGAGATAAAAATATCTTGTGTACTGATTTCTTTGAGACCCCAGAGATGATTGTGTCTGATAGGTTCTGATTTCGGTCGTTGGGTGACTCCATCAATCCAGTACCTTGGTAGCTGCCTGGTGGATAAAGGAGTGAGTTTTAGATCACACAGATGCCTGAACTAAAAACTGCTTGGGAACTCTGACTCCTCTATCTTCTTAATTTCCCAATATACTCACAAAATGCTATCAGTTTTGCCTCCAGAGCAGTTTTAAATCTGTCCCTTCCTTTCACTGCTCTAATACCATTACCCTATATATTTATCAAGCTCTACTATTTTTATAGTTTTCTGATTAGTTGCCGGATGCCACTTTCTTCCTACATTAATACAGTCTTTACATTAATGGATTGACAGAGTTCTACTCTAAAATATTCTGATCAGCGTAATAGCTTACTCCACACTTAAGATTTAGTAAATTCCATTTATAGCTCCCAGGCCAATTGAAGCCTACTTGTGGGCTGAGGTCTACTTAAGATGTTTAGAAAATATAGCAGTTTACCCAGCACACATCAACTGACAGAATAGTAAATTATTTTCATCTGTTTGCCACTACCTATATGAAGTTGATTTCAGTAGTCATCATTCTAGTAGACTTGAATTTATTAGTAATTGGAACTGAAGTTAGGTATAATTAATATATATTGAGCTTAATCATTAAAAATTATATCTTGAAACTTGGGTATTATAAATTATTAACTAAAGAAGAACTAGATGAGAATATAATGTTCTTATACACTTGAAGAGGCACTCATTTAGTATTCTTTACCAAAAATGGATTATCTTGACACCTATCAATAAAAATGTATGGGGGCCATACTCAGAATTTTATATCATATGAATCAATGCTAGAAAACAACAAAGTTGGATTTTAAGCCTTCCTCCTTAAATTATTTCCTATCGTCTGGAGGAAAACAGTGACAACATTGCCATGGTATTTGAAGTCCTTCATATTTTAATCTCTACTGCAAGTTCCATTCCCACTTTTTGCCACTTCTTCCATATATCCCATATGTGGCGGAAGCCATAGCCAGAAAAGCCTGGTTACTTAGCAGGCAAAATCTAACTCTTCTTCAATAACCACCTCAACTTCTTCCACAGTCCCCCTAGTGACCATTCACCACTCTCTGTGCTCCCTAAGCGCTGCACTCATACCTCTTTCATAGCACTCATTTAGTTTAGTTGAGGGAATGCTTCTGCAGCTATATTCTGTGATACCTGAAGGCCTCTGGGCAGAGCACGTGACCTAGAGGAGACACTGAAAACATGTTTAATTGATTGGTATAGGAGGCACATTACACGTCAAAGAGTTACTTTTCGCGCCTGTCTGCGTATCAGAACCTTCAGCAGAGCGTTGTGAACATACAGGTACTAAGGCACCATTCTCTATCTGCCAAATCAGTCCTCTCAGAGAGGCGGGTCTGTGTATTTGGAGCAGAAGCTCCACAGATGATTCTAATGTGGGAACAATTGAGTAATTGTAAAAGGATAGGTCAGTGTAGAATAGAACTACAACTACCAGGTCATAAAACCTGGGTCAAGTGTGTTTTAGGCAAAGATCTCTCTCCCTTTAGAAACCTCAACCAAACCTTGCGTGAAAGGATTCATTCAAAATGGATATGACGGTCTTTTAGGCAAGTAGGATTGAACTCAACTCCTAGTCAGAATCAGGCAGCAGAATTCTGTCTTAATGGATAAACATAAGATCCAATTGCGTCCTACGCCCAGAGCGCCTGCGCAGGAAACAGATCCTGAGACAGGGTTAGGAGCGCAGGCGGTTTATTGGGGCGTAACCCACATGAGGGGAAAGGAGGAGGAGTGGGGCTGGGCGGTGGGGGGCAGACCTGACACAGGTGATGTCATCAGCCAACCACTCTCACTGAGGCTCTTCAGGGAGTCCTCAACTTTAAGTCAGCTGCAGCACCTCTCTGAGGTGTACAGTCTGCTGATATCATAGATTCATAAATCCTCCTTATGAAAAGGCAGGTTTACCTATAAATATTTCTAGCCAGTCCATCTATCTTTTGACATTCATTTTACCAGTGAGAACTTCCTTTGTCATCACTTATGCTAATTAGCAAAGTATCTAGGGCTGGTCGGAGATGAAAATAGTCCAAGCTATAGTAGTTTGATTGTGGAACTCCTGACGAGAGTTCTTCAGATGCCGAGCAACTACCTGTGAGTATGCATTCTTAATGAAGGCACTTCAGATGTTAACAAACTACTTATGAGGTGTAGAATAAAAGCTAACATACACAGTGCTGTCTGTGCCAAAACGGTTTTAAAGTAAATCAGAGATAATGTAACATTTTCCCACTTAGTAGCTGTGTGTACTTGGATAATACACTTAAGCTTCAAGCATCAGTTTCCTCCTTTGAAAAATAAGGATGATAGATCTTTCTCCATTAGATGGTGGGGTGAGTGCTTAACAAAAAGGCATGATGGGTGATGAGCTGTGATAGAAGTCACCTGTTACTTTATTTTTACATGTGAGGCACATGTAACTGGGGGTAAAATAAACGGTCAAACTTACCTGGCTTACTGGTGAAAGAGCAAGAGAGAATCCAAGCTATGGAATTTTAGCGTAGTACTTCTGCCAGTGCATTATCACCATACCTATCCAATCAAAGACTTTATTTTTAATCAGTCATGTGAAACACTGATGGTCTGAACAATGTTTATTTGAAATGAAGTTATTTCCAGGAGCATTAGGTTTCTTAATATGCTTACCACAATATCTCTTAATTGATTTTCATCTGGATAAGACCTGTATCATTGTGAGATTGAAAATTTTGACTGGGGAATAGAAAGGGTGAAAAATATTTTTGTACTATTAAATTATAGCTAGAAGATTTTGAATGTCCAGGTGGCAACAAATGCAGGCAGGATGAGAGAGAAATCTGGAGATGGGAAAGGAATTAGAAAAGGACATAGAAAGATATCAGAGAAAGTATGGCTTAGGAATTTAGCTGAGCACTTGCATGTTGAGCTATGTGCTACTGATGATCATCCTTCAGTTAAGTTACGTAATACTACATACATCTTTTTTAATTTCTGTGAAATATATGTCATTACAAGAGCGTTCATTTAGCCTGGCCCTTTTGAGAATGAATTACTGTTTTGAATTTTTCAAACTTCAAAACTCAATGATTCATTTATTAATAAGTATTAGAATGCATTGAATTAATGTACTGTTTTAAGATGTGATGGGTTATTGATTTCTGCAAATACCGTGTATATTATCTAGGATCAATATATTTCATTACCATATTGGTAAATCATGTGTCTGGAATTGCACTTGGAAAATGATCTTCCTCTAGACATTATAAAGACTATTAATGGCTGTCTAATTACAGGAAAACTTTATCTGCATTTATACAATATTTTCATACTTAATTAAAACTTTGCTAATGATGTCTTCATGGAATTTTTTCCTACTCTCACAAACCACTTTCTGTATATTGCATTATTTAGGGATAATATCTTAATTATAGTGACCTCAATACTCCCTAATGTAGCTCTCCGTAGAGTTTGTTTTTTTTTTAACATCTTTATTGGAGTATAATTGCTTTACAATGGTGTGTTAGTTTCTGCTTTATAACAAAGTGAATCAGTTATACATATGTCCCCATATCTCTTCCCTCTTGCATCTCCCTCCCTCCCACCCTCCCTATCCCACCCCTCTAGGTGGTCACAAAGCACCAAGCTGATCTCCCTGTGCTATGTGGCTGCTTCCCACTAGCTATCTATTTTACGTTTGGTAGTGTATATATGTCCATTTTCCTTTATTTTTGCAATGGTTTCTTTAGCAGATTTTCATCTAATTTGTGGCCATTGTCATCTTGCACTTATATACTTATCTATAAAGATAGAACATAGTAAAATAACTTCAGAGCAAAATAAGCACAGAACAGGAGACTATGTTGAAATACATGGAAATAACACATGATGTATGAATAATACAGATAGGAAAATCATAGAAGATGACTTGGCAAACATTTACAAAACATTAGCTTTCATCCAAATGTGAGGCACAATGCAAAAACATTCCATTTGATATCCTCTCACTGAACACTTGGGGTAGACAAATTGGTATTTGTCTTTGCCTACAATTATAATTTAAAATATTACTACTTATAGTTTATTTATTTAGTGTGTTTTTAGTAAAAATATACCCCCCAAAATCCAGAGAAATTGTTGTGAAAGAATTCTTTAAACATGTAAAGTAATTCTGTTGTTTATTTTTGTACTCCAACATGAAAAACATATCTATTTAAAACACTTTTCATTCATTTAAAAGAAATGCCATTAATGGGTTTGGAAGAACTTAGATATGTGCAGAGAATAATTTGTCTATGAGCAGGTGAAAATAAAAGTCATGCAATTTTAACAATAATTCACAACCAAACCCATGTAAAAGAGCACTCAGCAGGGTGAAACTACCTCATTTTCAATTTTGGGAGATGATCTTGGACTTGGTGGGATCTTCCCTAGTTTATGATAATTGCTGTCATTAAGAGGGTGAGGAGTATATTTCAATCTATAATATCTCAGCACTGTTCAGTGCACATCAATTACCCACTCAAGGGAATAAACCAGAAAAGAGGAATCATGAGTTAGGGCAACCACAATTTCTGCTCCAAAGTATCAGAAGAATTCAGTAAGTCTTTATCTGTTACATAAAGTTTTTATCCATTGTGACAGTTGAAAACTTCTGATCTACCAAGATCTCTTCTTTATTGTTGTTGAAAGTGTCTGGCACTTTTCAGACTTTTCTCTCCATTAAAACACACTTAGGGATTTTCCTAGGGGAATTGGTAGCATTGAAGGGCTTTCTCAAAGTTAGTATTTTTTATCCTTATTTACACTAGAGATGTTAGTTTATGTTGGTAAGCATGAAAGTGTCCTAGCTATTCCAACTGTGGGCTGAGCACCAGCAGCATCACTATTACCTGAGAACTTGTTAGAAAGGCAGACTTGTAGGCTTCCCTCCAGACCTACTGAAACAGAATTGACATTTTAGCAAGATCCTTAGATTGAAAAACACTGTCTAGGTTAAAGAGCAAGTTTGTTGAAACAGCAAATACGTGTTTGGACTGAGTCAATTAGAAAGGGTAGTAGGGTTACAAGAAAGTGTGAGGAATTTAAGAGAATGTTAGTGTGACCAAGTGGAGCCAGCCTGATGCCAAATTATCCTTCATTGTGGTGAAAAGCTAAACAGTACAGAAAAACCAAAAACTTATAAAAATAGATGTAGCACATTCCTCTGTGTGCATATCATACCCTAATCACAAGTATGAACTGAGGGAGAAAAGGAGTCAAGAAATATGCTGAAGAAATAACATATATAGGTTTTTTTTTAATGTATATTATTGAAAATGAGATGCTCGTTGTGTATATCCTTCTTACTCCTGTGGCATTTATTTTCGTGATCTAGACAATGAGCATAGAACATGGATCAACTCCAATGAATTTATAGTGTATTACTTAATAAGTAAAATAGGATGTTTCTTCTCAAATTCTTTTATCTTCAAACCACTTTTAATCCTTTTGATTATGTCAAGGACAAGGTTTTAAGTGCCAATGAATATATAACTGATTTTATAGATTGTTGCATCTGATAATTTCCAGATAAGGAAGGCTTGTTATACTTCTCTAACCAGGAAGCCATAGCCACAGCAAGCCTGGAGGAGCAGGGAGGATTCAGACACCGTTTCTGTTGAGTTAGCTGTCAAACAGCCAGTGTTCAAAACAAAGACTTCAGAATTGAGAATCCAAGCGTTGAAGGTCTTTCAACATTGATATCTGTCCAATATATATGTTTTAGTTTTACTTTTAGAAGTTTCAGATATGGATGTAGCTGTGATAGGTATTCCAATTTCCCACGTTTATAGTTGCATACTGCTGTACGTATAAACCTTTATTGTAATAGTTATTTTATATTCAATTATAAGGATAAAATATTTGATTTATCTTAATAATTTTGATTTTGGTTACATCTAGAATCAATTTTAATGCCAGGAATTTGTTTTGGCAATATTAAGAAAGTCAAATTTTACCTTTTCATATATTTGCTGTGGAAGATTTATTGTAATTTTTTTTTTTTTTTAGCAGTAACTCTTGAAGTTTGATATTGTTCTACTCATTTAAAGTCTGTGAGTCTATATAAAAGTCTATACGTCTATTATTAAGGAGAAAAAAGTTTTATTATTGATTTATTGCTATATTTCTCTCACACTAACCCTTCAGATCAGTACAGTGAATACTGTAGAAAAGGCAAACAAAAGTGAATTTAATATTTATTTGCAAAGTTAGAGACAAGGTGTAACATAGTCTGTGACTGTTGACCTTGTGTTTTAGGTTTATTTCATCTGAATTTTGATCTGCTATCCACACACCTAAAATAAAAATCTCCTGTGGAATAACACCACTAGTTAGTACTAAATACAAGTTTTATAGTCACCCTGTTACAATGTAGTGGAGTTGGGGGACCAAAGAAGAAACGTGAGAGAAGTTAGCCCACTGTGGCAAGATCTACTAGCTAAACCTCAAATCCTTTATTCTTTCTTGTTGGTGTGGTCCTATGACTAAATTCTCATCTATGGCATGTGAGTGGAGTGATGTGTCCAACTCTGGTTCAACTAATTAAGATGCCCACTCTAGATTTGCTCTCCGTTTCCCATCTTGATGATTGATGGAAACAACTGGAAAAGTCTTGGAAGTGGCATGTTAAGAATGAAAGAACTGTCCTTCTAGCCTGGGTCCTGGGATAACTTTGCTGAACTAGGCCCATCTATCTTCCCTGGACTATTATGTGAGGAAGGGAAATACATTTCTATGCTCTTCAACAAGTGTATTTTTCAGTCTCTTGCTTACACTAGCTTAGCCTTCAGTCTAACTAATGCAACTGTGTGGTTTTTCTGGTAATTATAGCCGGGATGACTATATGATTGTCCAAACTGGAAACTTTTGAGTGTAAGAGAACAGGTGTAAATTGGGAATATTAGAACGAGGGGGAGGTTGTATTAGTCCAGAGCTGCTCTGATTGTAAATCCATTTTTCTTTTCCTGTAATGACAGTCTTATGTAACTCATCCATGTTATAAGGCTCCCTCAGAGAGTAAGACCTTTCTTCATCTGGTTTATGATAGAGGTACTATTTTATGAGTCAACCATTTCAGATAATGGACACATTTTCCTTCCTTAAAATATTTAAAGAGTAAAATAAAGGGCTGGGGAAAATTGTCACCACAGGATCCTTCCTTTACAGAAGACCTATGTTACATTGATCCTGTTCCCAGTGGTCATGGGGTTTCTATATGGTCTCTGTACAGACTTAGTCTAGGTTTCTGTTCCCAGTAGTCTTGCCTTCTCTAATTAACCTCTCTGAGTTTGGAATCCTCATTTATAAAATGAGACTAAGACTATTTAATATCCATTGCAATTGTGAAGATTAAAAGAAAAAAAGGACACAAGGTGTTTATGATAGCACCTGGCTAATGAAACCAGCTAATGTGCAGTGGCAATAAACAAAAGTTAGTTCTAAAATACCTAAAACTAGACACATCCAAAGCAGAATTAATCGTCACTTTAAAACCTGTACCTCTTTCTGTGGTATTTTTTGGGGTTAATAATGTCTTTTTGTGGGGACAAAAGAGTAAGAGAATAAATTAAAATGTCCTGTTATTATCTAGAGATACTATTTTTTCCTATGCATGCATGTGGTCATATGGAAAATACTTTCGGTAAATCGTATCATTTTATATACACTGTCAAACTTAGATAAACTCAAGTCCTGAATAAAAAGGATTACAGATTTCATCAATTGCTAACATTTCTAATTTCATTTCTAATGGGTTCAATAAAATAAAAAAACTCTTCACCTCATGCCTCTTGAAACAGAGGTCCACTTTGGTACTATACCTGTCAAAATAAATACTTTGGGCCCCAAATGGCCAAAGCAATCTTGAGGGAGCAAAGCTGGAGGTATCATTCTTCCTAATTTTAAACTATATTGCAAAACTCTAGTAATCAAACAGTATGGTATTGGCATAAAAATTCACACAGACCAATGGAACAGAATTGAGGGCACAGAAATAAACTCATGTGTATATGGCCAACTGATATTTGACAAAGGGGCCAAAAATACTCAATGTGGAATGGATATTCTCTTCAATAAATGGTGTTGGTGAAACTGGATATCCACATGCAAAAAATGAAATTGGACCCCTACCTTACACCAATAACAAAAATTAACTAGGAATGGATTTAAAGACTTAAACACAAGACCCAAAACTGTAAAACTCCTAAAAGAAACATAGGGGGAAAAACTCCTTGATGTTGGTCGTGGCAATAATTTTTGGACGTGACACCCAAAGCTCAGGCAACAAAAGCAAAAATAAACAAGCGGGATTACATCAAACCAAAAAGCTTCTGCACAGCAAAAGAAACTATCAACAAAATGAAAAGGCAACCTACAGAATGGGAGAAAATATTTGCAAACCATACACCTGATAAGGGGCTAAAAAAATAAATCATTAAAATCAATAGCAAAAAATCTGATTAAAAAAATGGGCAGAGGACTTAAATAGTCATTTTTCCAAAATAGACATACAGATGGCCAACAGCCCTCTGAAAATATGCTTACTATCATTAATCATCAGGGAAACTGCAAATCAAAACCACAATGAAACCTGTCAGAATGGCTATTATCAAAAGGACAAGGGATAACAAATGCTGGTGAGGATGTGGAGAAAAGAGAACCTTGGTGCACTATTGGTGAAAACATAAACTGGTACAGCCACTATGGAAAATAATATGGATGTTCCGCAAAAAATTAAGAATAGAACTACCATATGATCCACAATCCCACTTCTGGATATATAACCAAAGGAGATGAAATCACTATGTTGAAGAAATATCTGCATTTCCATATTTATTGTAGCATTATTCATGATAGCCAAGACATGGAAGCCACCTAAGTGTCTATCGATGAATAAAGAAAATGAAATATATGTATAGTGTATATAATTCAGGCATAAAAAGGGAAATTTTGTCATTTGTAGCAACATGGATGGATCCTGAGGGCATTATGCTAAGTAAAATAAGTCAAAGAAAGACAAATACTGTTTGATCTCACTTATATGTGGAATCTAAAAACACTGAACTCTTAGAAACAGTGGAATGGTGGTTGCCAGGGGCTGGGGGGTGGAGAAAATGTGGAAATGTTGATCAAACGGTACAAACTTTGTTATAAGATGACTAAATTCTAGGGATCTAATGTACAGCATGGAACTATAGTTAACAATACTGTATTGTATGGTTGAGAGTTGCTCTAAGAGTAGAGCTTTAATGTTCTCACTATAACAAAATGGTAATTATGTGAGGTGAAGGATGTGTCGACTAACCTTGTTGTGGTAAGCATTTCACAGTATATATTTGAATCATCGCATTGTACACCTTAAATTTACACCATGTTATATGTCAATTATATCTCCAAGTTAAAAAAATACTTTGAAGCCCTTTCCTTCTTCCTTCTCTTCAGCCTATCACTTCTAGGGGTGGAGAACTTCTATACACAGGGCTCCATGACTCCCTGGGTTCCATATTTTAACCTAAATGTAACGGCTAGCTCATACTGATATCCGTGGTATTTACCCAGGGATTCACTGTACAGCAGAGTACATTTTGAAAAATCAGAAGACACTCAGAGCAATTTTGCTACCCACCTGACCTACCGTTTTAGCTTTATGCTTTTGATGCTTCTTTACCTGATATCAGTGATGAGGAAAGTTCCAGGTCTGTCAGTTTATAAATCATCTGATTCTCTTAATTAGAAAATATGTACAATTATCCTCAGCATATTCTGTCCTGAATGCTTTATTAGAAGATGTCTCATATATAGTTTAAAGCAATCCTGTTTTTTCCTGCACTATTTCCTTTTCACAAAAAGCCCAAAGTATGAATATACAATCATTGGTTAACAGTGATCAGTTTATGTTTGCATATAAGGTGTTCCACAATTTCAAATAACATTAAGAAAAAAGAAGGTAGTATAGCATATCAGTTGAGGAGGGAGCATTTATTTTGATAATTTTATTATATGATGAAGTGAGTTTCATCGTGGCCCCCCGAAAATATGTGTGCGCATGCTATTTCTTGAAACCTGTGAGTGTTACCTTATTTAGAAAAAGGGTCTTTGCAGGTGTAGTTAAGTACAGAGTTTTAGATGATGAGATAATCCTGGGTTACCTAGGTAGGTCCCAAATCCAATGACAAGTGTCATTCTGAGAAAGACAAAGGGAATTTGGACAGAAAAGAATATAGAGACATACCAGCATAGAAGGTGGTGTGGAGATGGAGGCAGAGATTGGAGTTCCACAAGCCGAGGAAGCCAGAGAATGCGGGTACCCACCAGAAGTTCAAAGAGGCAGGGAAGAATTTTCCCCTAGAACTTCCACGGGGACTGTGATCCTGCTGATACTTTGATTGTAGATGTCTAGCATCCAGAACTGTAAGAGAATAAATTTTTATTGTTTTAAGGTGCCCAGTTTGTGACCATTTGTAACAGCGGTTACAAGAAACAACAAACATGACATATTATTAATAGCAGTTTTTTCCCAGCTAATATTATATAAGGAGCCTTTTCTATGACAAATATATTCTTACAGATATTTGCAACAAGCTATGCAAAATTAGATTTTTTTAATGAGTGAAATTTACTTTCGATAAAGAGGAAATAACAGGAATGGGATTTATCTTTGTTTTAGTTTTCTACAGCCCTGTGAACATTGCCATAGACTTAGTTGCTCAGAGCAACACAAATTTATTATCTGACGGTATGTAAGTCAGAAGTTTGGGCACAGCTCGCCTGGGTTCTCAGTGTCTCACTAGGCCGAAATCAAAATATTGTCTGCAGCTGTGGTTCTCATGGAGGGGGTGGTAATGAGGAGGTGCTCGGAACCCTCTTACCAGCTCACCTGCCACTGGCATAATTAATTTCCTTGCTGCTGTAGGACTTGTTACCGAAATCTCTGTCTCTATACACTGGCACTGAATCAAAATCACAGAGACCGAGTTTTGGGTGAAGAAGAAAAGATTAGCTTTATTTCTTTGCCAGGCACAGGAGACCACAGCAGGTTAGTGCCCTCCAGATCTGTCCTCCCCGAAAGGGTTCAGTGAGTAAAACTTACAGTGTTAGCTCAAAATAGGGTTCTTGATTAGGATCGGGGCAGGTGCAGGGTCTGCATTCTTCTTTTCTCAAACATTTCAAAGCCGTCAAGGCTGGCGTCACCAGGTCCGGAGATGGGCTCTGTTGGTCTCTGGGATCCTACTGTGACTGTGTCTTCTGGAATGAAGAATGCTTACAAAGAAGAGGAGCATTAGGGAGTGTTTCAAAGAGGAAAAACACCAGGTGTCTGATAGTAGCTTTAATTAACAAGTGAGCTACTTTAAGCAATTAGGTGCAAAGGAATCATTAACGAAAGAAAGAAAGGAAAAAAAAAACATACGGAAAGAGGACGTGCAAGCGAAGCATAAAGTGATGGAGACCTAGCTAGTTCAGTCAGTTTTAGCTATAACAGACTAAGGCACCTGTTTTCCTGCTAGCTGTGGATTGGGAACAGCTTCCACCTTCTAGAGGCCACTCATATTCATTGTCATATGGCCCCCTCCATCTTTAAAGTCAGCAAAGTTTCTCCTCTTCTAGTTGGAGAAAAAGCTTTGCTTTTAAAGGATTTATGTGATTGTCAGGTTGACCCAGACAGTCTCTCTATTTTATTTTCCCATTTTTATTTTTCTATTTTTAACATCTTATGTCCATTCTCTAGTAGGTCTGCATCTTTATTCCTGTCTTGCCCCTAGGTTCTTCTGACCATTTTCTTTGTTTTTTTTAAGATTCCATATATATATATATATATATGTTAGCATACGGTTTCTGTTTTTCTCTTTCTGACTTACTTCACTCTGTATGACAGTCTCTAGGTCCATCCACCTCACTACAAATAACTCAGTTTCGTTCCTTTTTATGGCTGAGTAATATTCCATTGTATATATGTGCCACATCTTCTTTATCCATTCATCTGTTGATGGACACTTAGGTTGTGTCCATGTCCTGGCTATTGTAAATAGCAGTCTCCCTATTTTAACATCAACTAATTTGGGATTGTAATTAGACATCAGGTGATGTTTTACAGTGGTTGTTAAGAGATGGGAATAAAATGTACAATCCTACAATTGCTTGCTGCATATGGGGGTGGTTTCCAGGTTACAGCATAAGAAGTAGGAACCCAGTAAGATTCCAGCAGTTTCTCTAAGTTAAGGAGATGGAACTGAGAGTCTGTGAGGCCCGGTGCAGAGTTCTGGAGAAAAGAGACTGATCCAGAGAGAGAACTCTAGAAATCTCAAAGGGTTCCCTTCATGTCTTCAACTGAGCACTGATCAGCATATGCAAGTGGAGAATTTAGTCACGGCCAGAGAGAACCACTCAAAAAGACTGAACAGATTGAAGGAATAATCCCCAGGATTTACACAAGGCTGGAAATAGGTTCCTCTTTCTGCCAAATACAGTGGGAAGTGCCATAATTCAAGGGCTATTGGGTAGAGTCCTCTAAAGTGTGTTGCCTCAGTAGTGGGTTAATATTAGCTTTAGACTGAATTCTGTTCTAATCCCTATGTAATACAGCTTAAAAGCATGAAAGGATTAAACTGTTTTAAGCAAGTTAACTGCAGCCCAGGTAAAACTCAGGAATATTTGAATATAAAATATCCAACACTCAACAAGGTAAAATTCATAATATCTGGTATCCAATACAATTTTTCAGGCATGGAAGGAACCAGGAAAATATTACCCATAATGAAGACAAAAATCAATAAATAGAAACGACCTAGAAATGGCATAGATGATAGAATTAATAAATGAAGACACGAAAACAATTATCATAGCTGTATTCCATATGTTCAAGAATGGAGAGAAAAGGTTGGAGAGACATACCAAAATTGAATTTCCAGAGCTAAAAATGGCAATGTGTAACACAAAAAATATACTGAATGGGATTAATAACAAATATTGCAAAATACAAGATTAGTGAATTTGTAGACATAGCAATAGAAACTCTCCAAAAATGAAAAACAGAAAAAGACCAAAAAAGAACTACATCAATGAGCATGGGACAATATTTCATTTCATTTCTGTGTATTAAAAATGGACAAGCAGAAATTGAAAAATTTTAAATGCCATCTTACAGTAGCATAAAAATAAAATGCTTAGGGATAAATCTCTCAAAAAATATGTAAAACCTGTACATTGAAAGGTTGAAAACATGGCTGAGAGAAATTTAAAAAGGTCTAAGTAACAGAGAAAAAGAGACCCAAATTTGAATACCCAATATTAAGATGTCGATTCTCTCCATATTCCCCACCAAAATTGGTGTTTATATATTCAACGTAATCCCAATTAAAATCTTATCAAAGCTTTTCTGTAGAAATTGATAAGATGCTTCTAAAATTCATATGGAAACTCAAAGTGTCTAGAATAGCCAAACTTTGATGAAGAATAATAAATTTGAAGGGTTTATACTTACCTGGTTTCAAGACTTATTTAAACATACAGTAACCAGGACTGTGGTACTTGTCTAAGGATAGACAAATCGATCAATCGAACAGAATAGAGAACACAGAATTAGAACCATACATTGAATTTTGACAAAGAAACAAAGACAGTTTAGTGGATAAAAGATTGTCCTTTCATTAACTTGCGTAAAAGAAATGGATATCTATATGCAAAAACGTGCACTTTAGTCCTTATCCTTTACCATACTCAAAAGGTAACCAAATGATTTATGGAACTAATTGTAAATCCTAAAACTACAAATCTTTTTAGAAGAAAATCTAAGAGAAATCTTTGTAGTCTTGAGTTAGGCAAACCTTTACGAGGGGCCCAAGGAACTTTGGGGGTGTTATGCATATGTTTGTGAATTTGTGGTGATGTTTCCGTGATGTATACGTGTCAGCCCTTAGTCATATACTTTCATTTGTGCAGTTTGTTATATCTCAAAAATCTGTTAATTTTTTAAATGGAAAATTTCCCTTTATATTAATTAAGGCTCTAATGATTAAAATGATAGTCAACTTACCCCACATTGCAAAGAGAGGTATTTGTACCAAATTGCTTTAGCAGTGACCAAACTTGGCTGGCCACTTCCCATTAGCCACTTTGAGAGTATACAAGACGAGGTTTGAAGATTGATCAGGAGAGGTGGATGAGTGAGGGATTTCTTTAAAGACAGAGCACTGTTACAGACCTCTGCTACTGTTTTTCCTCCCTATCCCATATGTTAGGGGAATACTTCAAGGTCACCTTAAACAGTTAGCAAGTAAAAGACCTTTAGAAAAATTCCCCCTGAAGACCTGGTCTATGAGCTTTGGAAGCTGGACAGGCAGAGACTAGTACCTGATTCATGTATTAAAATAGGCTGAAGCTAAGAGTCTGGCCAGTTGCCAGAGGAGGAAGGCCATAGCGTGTGTGTATGCTGCATTCCAGAAATGCCAGGAAATGTGCCTGTTTTTGTTGTGCAGATGTGGACAACACAGAAAGGAGCTGGCGGCCAGTTGTACCAAAAGGAATTCTGATTATACATACCACCTGTAGGATGACATAATCCCAATAGATATAGTTTACTGTGGAGTGGATTGCCACAGTGTGATCAAATTTTCTTTGAAGGTAAACTCCAACCAAAGATTATAAAATGACAGGGTCTGTTTCTTCTTTTTCTCTATCTCTTGTAACTCCCAGTTTAGTTCTCTGCGTGTGAGCAATAAATTCTGGTTGAAATGTTTTTTGTGAATACAGCAGTTCTTACTAGTTTCTAAATATTCCTTTTTTATCTATGGTAGATTAACACTGAAATTTCAGTGACTCTTATGAGCAATTCTTTGATTTTCATTTTGTGGCATCAGGGCCACTAGGATGCCAGTTTAGGGCATTGTTTTCCCCATGCTAGAGGTCTGGTCTCTTATTTTGGTAATTTAGGGAACTGCTTGGTTGTTCACATTCATTCAAACAATGGCCAATTCTGATATCAAAGCATTTCTTTTTGTTACTCTTTGCTTGAAATAAAAATTTCAAACCTCTAAAACTGTTACACACAGAGCAACACTTTCCCAGAAGGAGATTAACATAGCAATGGGTTCATCGGAACTGCCATATACTACCTTTCAAATGAATGTCAAGTTATGCTGGCCAGTGCGTTCATATGGCCTAATCACCTCATCTATTCTGTTTTCTCCTTTCAGAAACTAAAATACAATTCTTAGTGTTTGTTTCATTGTCACACTGTCACCAAGGATACCTGGTGCAAAGATTCTCAACATTGTGGGATTACAACAAAAGGTTATAGATCTTCATTACTGCAGTACAGATAATCATTACAGATACTAAAGCTCTGAATGTTTTAGTATGTAAGATTTTTTTAAGGTGATTATCTTAGACAGTGTTTACCTTATGTGTGTAGTACATAAAATAAACTGAGGATTTTGACAAATCACTGTAAATCCATTCTTAAGTTGTCACGTTCTGTAGTGTATGTAGCTAGTTGATTTTATTGGTTCATGCTCAATATTTGGAACTTATGGATTTTATTGTTAAAATACAGTGTTACTATTTATAGTTAACCTTCTTAATTATTCTTACCTACTTCAATTTTCTAGCTATAGTTGGATTCAGAGAATTCAAAGTTCCACCATCTATTCACATACTATACTTTGCTTTAACCGACACAAATACAGATCACAGTTCTGATTTAAGAAATGAATGGATTATTCACTAACTTGACCAAAAGATTGGCACTGTTTGATCTTTGGCATTTAACAGATTATGGCATGTAGAGGTGACCAGAGTAATCAAACTCAGCAGTTATAAAGCTCATTGAAACCAGGTGGCAGAAAGGCCATTTAATAAAATTGTAGATTTAAATTGAATTCAGAATTTGATATTATTTACTGCTCTTTTCTATATCTCACTGGTTTCTCCACTGTATTTTTTATACATCTTTATTAGAGTATAACTGCTTTATAAATGTGTGTGTTTCTGCTTTATAACAAAGTGAATCAGTTATACATATACATATGTCTCCATATCTCTTCCCTCTTGCATCTCCCTTCCTCCTACCCTCCCTATCCCACCCCTCTAGGTGGTCACAAAGCACCGAGCTGATCTCCCTGTACTATGCGGCTGCTTCCCACTAGTTGTCTGTTTTACGTTTGGTAGTGTATATATGTCCATGCCACTCTCTCACTTAGTCACATTTTTACATGTAGCTGTCCAGTTTTCCCAGCACCACTTATTGAAGAAGCTGTCTTTTCTGCACTATATATTCTTGCCTCCTTTATCAAAGTTAAGGTGACCATATGTGTGTGGGTTTATCTCTGGGCTTTCTATCCTGTTCCATTGATCTACATTTCTGTTTTTGTGCTAGTACCATAGTGTCTTGATTACTGTAGCTTTGTAGTATAGTCTGAAGTCCAGGAGCCTGATTCCTCCAGTTCCGTTTTTCGTTCTCAAGATTGCTTTGGCTATTTGGGGTCCTTTGTGTTTCCATACAAATTGTGAAAATTTTTGTTCTAGTTCTGTGAAAAATGCCAGTGGTAGTTTGATAGGGATTGCATTGCATCTGTAGATTGCTTTGGGGAGTAGAGTTATTTTCACAATGTTGATTCTTCCAATCCAAGAACATGGTATATCTTTCCATCTATTTGTATCATCTTTAATTTCTTTCATCAGTGTCTTATAATTTTCTGCATACAGGTCTTTTGTCTCCTTCAGTAGGTTTATTCCTAGATATTTTATTCTTTTTTTTGCAGTGGTAAATGGGAGTGTTTTCTTAATTTCACCTTCAGATTTTTCATCATTAGTGTATAGGAATGCAAGAGATTTCTGTGCATTAATTTTGTATCCTGCTACTTTACCAAATTCATTGATTAGCTCTAGTAGTTTTCTGGTAGCATCTTTAGGATTCTCTATGTATAGTATCATGTCATCTGCAAACAATCTCCACTGTATATTATAATTGTTACAATCTTCTGTTATTTTTAATTGCTTCTAATGTTTCTGTTATTCATGCCTAATAATTAACTGTATAATATTTAGTAATTATCATTTATAGAGTTCCTTTCAGGGCATTTTAAACATCTTGAAGATAAAATGGTCTACTAATAGGCTCTGACCTTAAAATTCATTGAAATCCAAGTTTATAATTAATAGGTTTAAGTTAAGGTTTTTTTTTTTTCAGAGTAATTCTCTATGGCACAACTAAATTCTTTATTCTTTATATGTCCTGTTGATTTTTATATTCTATTTAATACTTTAAACTTTAAAAACATACTTGCAAAGGATAACTCATTTATTCATTCAACTAATATAAATTGAGTCTATATGATGTGACAATATATGCAAAAAGCTAGGGAAACAAATATGAAATCAGATAAATTACAATGCACAAAGGTGAGTAATATTTCAAAAATATGATGAAAGTACTGTAGGAACACAGAATAAAGCAATGAACTTTACCTTGGAAGACAGTAACAGAAGTGATTGTTGCAAAACTTCCAGGTGAAAAAAGCAGCATAAAAATTAAGAAAATTCTAGAAAGAGAATAAATAGTGTGTGCAAAAATAAAGATGGATAGAAATCTCTGACTGGTCAGCAGAGAGTGATTTATCCTGATGTCAGAGGATAATATCAGCTCACTGGGAATGGGAGAGACTGAGTTGATTCCATTGCCAGAAGGCTACAAAAGCACCTACGAACACTACCTCTAGTCTTGCTACCAATAGTATTTTATTTTATTTTATTTATTTATTTTTTAAACATCTTTATTGGAGTACCAATAGTATTTTAAATGAGATACACCTTTTCTTTTGGAAATAAACATTCTTTTCCCTGCATAGGGCTATGTTAGAGGCTTGACAAAGGTAAGCATTCTAATACATAAATCTTAGACAAATTACATTTTACTGTGATGATCTCAAGGATAGTTTTTCAAAAAAAGTTCTCAGCATATATTGTTTCTAGATTTTTTGATAATGGCCACTCTGACGGGTGTGAGGTGATAACTCATTATAGTTTTGATTTGCATTTCTTTAATAATTAGTGATGTTGAGCAGCTTTTCATGTGCCTCTTGGCCATCTGTATGTCTTCTTTGGTAAAATGTCTATTTAGGTGTTCCACCCGTTTTTTAATTGAATTGTTTGTTTTTTTGATATGGAGCTCCATGAGCTGTTTGTATATTTTGGAGATTAATCATTTGTCTGTTGTTTCATTTGCAAATATTTTCTTCCATTCTGAGGGTTGTCTTTTCATCTTGTTTTTGGTTCCCTTTGCTGTGCAAAAGCTTTTAAGTTTCATTAGGTCCCATTTGTTTATTTTTGTTTTTATTGCCATTACTCTGGGAGGTGGGTCAAAAAAAGATCTTGCTGTGGTTTATGTCAAAGAGTGTTTTTCCTCTGTTTTCCTCTAAGTTTTATAGTGTCTGATCTTACATTTAGGTCTTTAATCCATTTGGAGTTTATTTTTGTGTGTGGTGTTAGGTAATGTTCTGATTTCATTATTTTACATGTAGGTGTCCAGTTTTCCCAGTACCACTTATTGGAGAGGCTGTCTTTTCTCCACTGTATGTTCTTGCCTCCTTTGTTGTAAATTAGGTGACCATATATGCGTGGTGTAAAGGGAACCCTCCTGCACTGTTGATGGGAATGTAAATTGATACAACCACTATGGAAAACTGTATGGAGGTTCCCTAAAAAACTAAAAATAGAACTACCATATGACCCAGCAATCCCACTACTGGGCATATACCCTGAGAAAACCATAATTCAAAAAGATACATGTACCACAATGTTCACTGCAGCACTATTTACAATAGTCAGGACATGGAACCAACCTAAATGTCCATTGATAGATGAATGGATAAAGAAGATGTGGCATATATATACAAAAGAATATTACTCAGCCATAAAAAGAAATGAAATTGAGTTATTTGTAGTGAGGTGAATGGACCTAGAGTCTGTCATACACAGTGAACTAAGTCAGAAAGAGTAAAACAAATACCATATGCTAACATATATATGGAAGCTAGAAAAAAAAATGGTATTGATGAACCTAGTAGCAGGGCAGGAATAAAGATGTAGATATAGAGAATGGACTTGAGGACACAGGGTGGGGAGGGGGAAGCTGGGGTGAGGTGAGAGTAGCATTGACATGTGTATACTACCAAATGTAAAATAGCTAGTGGGAAGCTGCAGCATAGCACAGGGAGATCAGCTAGGTGCTTTGCGATGACCTAGAGGGGTGGGATAGGGAGGGTGGGAAGGAGGCTCAAGAGGGAGGGGATATGGGGACATGTGTATGCATATGGCTGATTCACTTTGTTGTACAACGGAAACTAACACAGTATTGTGAAGCAATTATACTCCAATAAAGATCTATTAATAAAAAAGTAAAATGTTCTCAGGACTCATCTTGTTGGAGTCTGCTAAGTGGGAGTAGCTTCTTTAGTCTCTGTTTTATCCGCAGAAGATATGCTCAGTGTGATCGCGGTGGTATTCTGCCTGGGCAGACTGAGGTCTTGCCGGGTTGTGAGAGGCCTCAGGTGGTGGCAGAGCACAGCTCTTATATCCCTAAGAACAACATCCTGAAATTCCAGAATACGTATCTTATATACTGACCAAACTGCCTTTTATAAGCCATGCCAACTCTATCTCAGAACTGTGCCCTTAACATAATTTCTTGCTCTGTCACCAGGGAATCAAACATGTTGTTCTTACTTAGTGATAAGATGACCATCAACAGTTTATATGTATATTCTGCCAGCTTAGAAATTCCTATAGAAGGAATACACCTTTCCCTATAGTTCTAACAGGAGAGTGGGGGGAAGTCTCTGATTGGGTAGATGAGGACCAATGGGATTAACAGACCTTGCTCCTTTTCACTCCTGTAGTCTGGGTGGGCAGAGCAAGCTCGGCCCATGTAAATCTTATCACATGGCATAGAACCCCTAGAGGAAGAGGAATTTGAATAATAAGGGTGTATGTATGTGTGTTTGTGTGTGTGTGTTTGAGATGGTGGTGTGTTGGAGGGGTACAGGTTGTGACCATAAAAAGGCAGGTGCCCACAATATTTGTAAACGCTGTTTGCTTTTGCTATTTTATTGCTTCATTGTTGATAGATTTTATTTTTAACTATTCTAAAATGCATTTAAGTTGGTTCTGAGAGCAAAATCTATGTAATGCAACAGATAGAGATATTTCTTTTCGGTATTATTTCCATTGGAAAAATACCTCCCTGTTCTACTGAGAAAAATTTTTCTTTTTTAAACCTTTTTTTTTTTAAACACAGCTTTAATTGTGTGGAGCAAAATAAATTTGTTCCCTTTATCAAGCAGGCATTAAGCCACTCTTCACAATTCTGTAAGTTTGACTAATTTACCTAATGCTTTTAAAACTGTCTCTGAATTATAGTGACCTTTGCTTCAGGTTTTTTCTTTACCTGCCTGCTGCTGTCTGCTAATGTTAATTAGATTATAACCACTAAATTAATATACAGTAAAGTAAACTAAACTACATGAATAAGAAGTAGAAATGTCATTGCTTTCCCACATATTTTATGTTTTTTTATTTCAGGCAATGACCTAAAATATTATTATCAGAAAAGTGGCTGTGCAGTGGGGGAGGCTTCTACTCAAAAAATTTTAAAGTTTTAATCATTTCAGTAAATCATCATCAATCTTATTAATGAAATTTCTGCACTTTAAATGGTAATCAACAATGTTTTAGCTCTATAATATTTTCATAAATTTACCTGTTTCTAACCTCCCCTTCATTTTTTTATGTTACAAACTAGAGTGTGCTATTTATACAAATTACTTTCTAAGTTTAACTAGAGTATTAGGATCATCTGTACTCTGAGTGGCATGCATAAACTGTATGCAGTTTGAGTTTTAGTATTTTACATTTTAATAAAGTGAGTTTTTACAGCTTTTTCCATAACTCATAAATCCTAATCAGGAGACATTGTCAAGGAGAAATTAAAATCTGATTTCTACATGTGAATTCATAGCCAGTAAATGATTAATTACATTGTTATTTTTGTTTACATACTTAGTAGATTTTTCTCTTTTAGTGTATGGTGACTTGTTAGAATTTTCCATTTAAAGTGCAAATATTATGTCAATGAATTTAAAACAAATTTAATACAAATCTAAACAATGGAACTAATCTTATTCCTTCCTATGTATATAAGCTATTCTTTAAGGAATAAGTATCTAGTTCTTCATTTTCATTTTGTTAATGTACTTAGCACATACTGTAAATATGTTGGCCCTTCTGTGAAATCATAGTCAAATTTTGTCTTTGTTTTTGTTGTTAAACATTATAGGTGTTGTTTATAAATAGTGCATTAGGTAGTTAGAGAGGTTTCTTTCTCCTCCAACTCAGCGCATAAAATGTAATCAAATATTTTAACAGAATTGTTTCTAAAGTAAAAAAGTAAAAGTGGCGGGGCTTTCCTGGTGGCACAGTGGTTGAGAGTCCGCCTGCCGATGCAGGAGACATGGGTTCGTGCCCCGGTTCGGGAGGATCCCACATGCTGCGGAGCGGCTAGGCCTGTGGGCCATGGCTGCTGAGCCTGCGCGTCCAGAGCCTGTGCTACGCAATGAGAGAGACCACAGCAGTGAGAGGCCCGCGTACTGGGGAAAAAAAAAAAAAAAAAAAGTAAAAGTGGCAATCAACTATTCTGATTTTAAAAATAATTGGATACTAAAAGTTGAACAGCATAAATTTTCATAACTCCACTTAGACTTACTTATTATTGAATTTTCTCTGCTTCATTGTAACATAATCATTCTGCAAGTTTAGCAAGTCTGGCTGACTTTCATCTGAAGTAAAACGGTGGAAAAGATAAAAGAAAAAGAAAAGGTATTTTGTCTTCAAAACCAATTCCCATTAAAAATAGTTTTCTTTTTCAGGCCTCAGTTACAACATGATATAAAGGAATCTCAAGTTTTTTTTACTTGGAATTTAAGATGTTACCAATATTTAGAATAGCATGAAACAGATTTAGGATCTTCCTTGGTAAGTATCTAACAAAATGAATAGTATGGACATTGACTACTAGTCACAGTGCTGTGACCTAGGAAGCCTTGATATCCTTTCTGAGCTGGCCTGGAGATGTCTTGTTAGTCAAGAAGTATTGTATATTATTCTTTGATAGGAGACAATCTTTAGCTACTCATATCTTCATAAAAGTAAATAGAGGACTTAAGGATTCTTGTTGTTGCTCCTTAGGCAAAGAGCTTTGGAAAAGTTTATTGGACTCCTTTGGGTATCCAGGGGCATGATGAAACCTTTCTCTGGGTTCTGATGTTTTAGCAAATTAGGTGATCCGAGTTGGTAAATTAACCTTAGTGCATCACTTTTGAACAGTTTCAAAATTGCCATCTTTGATACTCAGCCACTTGGCCAGTCAGTATGTCATTTTAAGTTCACAGATCCCTTAGCTTGTGGTCTAATGGAATAGACTTGCTTTATAGCGCATTAGTTTTAATAGAAGTCATTAACTTGATTGCAGAGGTACACTCTAGAGATTGAAAAGTGCTAACATTTCATTTTCAAATATCTGTTTAACAAGTAGTAGTTAAAGACATTATTAGATCTTGTGTTGTCTATTCTATTGCTATTGTCTCTCACCCAGCCTCTCATATTCTACATTTGTTTCTGTCCAAAAAAAATTCAGTGCTCTTTGAAAAGACATAAAACCTATCATGGCACAGCAGATCACAACTTCAAAGTCCTTCACATTACATTTAGAATAAAATTCAACCTCCTTACCTTAGTTTTGCATGGTGTGGTCGACAACAGACTATCCTTTAAGTATTAGCTCCTGGCATTCACTCATTCATGAGACTCCAGCCATACCTGCCTTCTTTCAGTTTCTCTAACCTGCCAGCTCTCTCCTGTCCTGATCAGATCTGTATACATAGTGTTCTCTGTCAGTGTGACTTTCCTTAGTGTTCACACGACTGAGTTCTTCTCATCCTTAGGTTTCATTTTGTCACCTACTCAGAGGTACCTTGGGTCTGATTGGGTGCTTGACCACTCAATCAGTAATAGATGGCTTTCTCCCTCCAATTAGCTTCCATCATAGTACTCTTGATACCACACTTCTTGGATGGGACTCAGACCCAGCTGCACCTTCAGACTGGGACTTAAACCCACAATCCCTGACTTAGGAAGGGACTCGAACCCACAGTCTTTTTGAAACCACACAGCTGGTCTCAGGACTTACTGAAGCTCAGGTTCTTTTGTCTCAGTGCAGAAAGAATTGAGCAAGAGGCAAAGTGACAGGCAAAGAGTGAGTTTATTAGCATAGGATGCCTGTGAGAGATACAAGCAGGCAGGCAAGGGAGCACAGCCCTGAGGACAAAGAGGGCTACATTTTTATCATCAAAGAAGACCACCCTCTTCCTCACTTTTGGGTAGACATCAAGGCTTATGTCATTTCCTTCTTTGACCCCATACTGCTTAACTGGGGCTGTCATGGCACTATTTAAATCATACGTATATTAGCAAAAGGGTGGTAACATATACTAAAATATGGTAATTCATCTCAGGTATACGTACAGTGTCCCCTTTCACCTAGTTTCTTTCCCTTTCACCTATATTCCTGTCTTGGCTATATGCAGGAATGCAGTTTCAGGGTCCCAAGGCTGAATGCAGGTCTTATATCCATTTTTCTGTGGTAGTGGCCTGAGCAAGTGTGTTTAGTTTCAAAATGTTCTGATTGTTGCTTAGCTGCCAGATGTTCTGGGCATTTTCTGGTTGGTGTCTAGCTTATGGTCATCTCCTGAAGTCCCTCTCTATGTATCTCCCCCTTGTGCCGTTTCTAGCTGTGTAACTATCTTATTCTATCCCTATTACCCTGGGATTTTGCTTCATAACATTAGTCACAAGTTATAATTAGGATTATGGTTGTTTGTATGTTTCACGACTGTCTTGCTCACTTTCAGCATCTTGAGGGCGGGGACCATATGTATCTCTTTTGTTCACTAATGTGTAACTGGAGCATGGGTCAAAAATATGTTTGAATACATACTTTGTTACCTAATAAGTTTTGTAAACATGTTTCTTCACACAGACCCTCTTAGGGCCTTCAATATTTAACTTGTATGTTCCTACACTTATGTGACCTTGGAACCCCCCCTTTGATGGAGCATCTCAAGGGATTCGTGTTTCTTAGTTTACACATATATTTTCTTTTATGACTGGAGATGATTCCTCAAGTGAGCATTTAGGTATATCACAAACACATTGTGATTTTAAGAATACGGTTCATCGACCTAGGTGATCGGGATTTTTTGCATCGTTGGTGCTCTGAGAAAAATATAGTCTCAAAGAAGAAACTAACGTGATATTTGTCCTTTGGGGACTTGCTATCAGTTAGCAACCAGGAAATACTCCTATGATCAACTAAAAAAACAGACACTGTTAATGAGAATGTATCAATTTACTAGAGTGAATTAATAAGCAAACTAAATTTATTCTCTTGTATAGGGTGTTGAGTTGTGAAATAGAGTATGTCATTATCAACAGAATAATACTTGTATATTTAGTCTCAGTATTATTAATAAGCTTGGTGTTTTTTTGTTTTTTTTTTTTAGCATTGAGTTACATTTATGTGTATGTGTGTGTGTCTGGGTGTTGTTTTCTCAGCCAAGCTATCTTATGCTTAAGAACATTATACCACAGTATGTATGCATGAAGACTAATCAATGGTTTAGAAAAACTTAAAAAAAATGTTGTTTTGATTTACCTCATACATATAGGAAAGTGTATATATGTGTACATATTTTAAAAATAAGAATCATAAAATGAAAAAATATGTACCCGTACTGAGTTTAAGAAATAGAACATTAGCAGTATTTTTTTTTTATTGAAGTATAATTGCTTTTCAATGTTGTGTTAGTTTCTGCTGTACAATGAAGTGAATCAGCTATATGTATACCTATATCCCTCCCTCTTGGACCTCTCTCCCACCTTTCCCCCATCCCACCCATCTAGGTTGTTATAGAGCACCGAGCTGAGCTTTCTGTGCTTTATAGCATGTTCCCGCTAGCTATCTGTTTTACGCATGGTAGTGTATATATGTCAATCCTAATCTCCCAATTCGTCCCACCCTCCCCTTCTCCCCTGTGTCCACATGTTCTCTATGTCTGTGTCTCTATTCCTGCCCTGAAAATAGGTTCATCTGTACCATTTTTCTAGATTCCACACATATGCGTTAATATATGATATTTATTTTCTCTTTCTGGCTTACTTCACTCTGTATGACAGACTCTAGGTCTGTCCACATGTCTACAAATGACCCAGTTTCGTTCCTTTTTATGGATGAGTAATATTCCATTGTATATATATACCACATCTTCTTTATCCATTCATCTGTCATTGGGCATTTAGGTTGTTTCCATGTCCTGGCTATTGTAAACAGTGTTGCAATGAACATTGAGGTACATGTGTTCTTCTGAATTATGGTTTTCTCTGGGTATAGGCCCAATAGTGGGATCGCTGGGTCATATGGTAGTTCTATTTTTAATTTTTTAAGGAACTTCCATACTGTCCTTCACAGTGCCTGTATCAATTTGCATTCCCACCAACAGTGCAAATGGATTTTTGCGGTACGCGGGCCTCTCACTGTTGTGGCCTCTCCTATGGCAGAGCACAGGCTCTGGACGTGCAGGCTCACCAGCCGTGGCTCACGGGCCCAGCTGCTCTGCAGAATGTGGGATCTTCCTGGACCGGGGCACGAACCCGTGTCCCCTGCGTCAGCAGGCAGACTCTCAACCACTGCACCCCCAGGGAAGCCCTGTTTGTAGATTTTTTGATGATGGTCATTCTGACTGGTATGAGGTGATACCTTGTAGTTTTGATTTGCATTTCTCTAAAAATTAGTGATGTTGAGCATCTTTTCATGTGCTTCTTGGCCATCTGTATGTCTTCTCTGGTGAAATGTCTATTTAGGTCTTCCACCCATTTTTTAATTGGGTTGTTTGTTTTTCTGATATTGAGCACCATGAGCTGTTTGTATATTTTGGAGATTAATCCTTTGTCCGTACTTCATTTGCAAGTATTTTCTCCCATTCTGAGGGTTGTCTTTTTGTCTTGTTTATGGTTTCCTTTGATGTGCAAGAGCTTTGAAGTTTAATTAGGTCCCATTTGTTTATTTTTGTTTTTATTTTCTTTAGGAGGTGGGTTACAAAAGATCTTGCTGTGGTTTATGTCAAAGAGTGTTTGTTCTGTGTTTTCATCTAAGAGTTTTATAGTGTCTGGCCTTACATTTAGGTCTTTAATCCATTTTGAGTTTATTTTTGTGTATGGTGTTAGGTAGCATACTAATTTTATTCTTTTACATGTAGCTGTCCAGTTTTCCTAGCACCACTTACTGAAAAGGCTGTCTTTTCTCCATTGTATGTTCTTGCCTCCTTTGTCATAACTTAGGTGACCATATGTGCGTGGGTCTATCTCTGGGCTTTCTATCCTATACCATTGATCTATATTTCTGTTTTTGTATCAATACCATACTGTCTTGATTACCATAGCTTTGTAGTGTAGTTTGAAGATGGGGAGCCTGATTCCTCTAGCTCTGTTTTTCTTTCTCAAGATTGTTTTGGCTATATGGGGTCTTTTGTGTTTCCATACAAATTGTAAAATTTTTTGTTCTCATTCTGGAAAAATGCCCTTGGTAAGTTGACAGGGATTGCATTGAATCTGTAGAAGAAATCAAAGAGGAAATTAAAAAATACATAGAAACAAATGACAATGAAAACATGATGACCCAAAACCTATGGGATGCAGCAAAACAGTTCTAAAAGGGAAGTTTATAGCAATTTGATCTCACTTCAAGAAACAAGAAAAATCTCAAGTAAAAAATTTAACCTTACACTTAAAGCAACTAGAGAAAGAAGAACAAAGAAAACCTAAAGTCAGTAGAAGGAAATAAGTCATAAAGATCAGAGCAGAAATAAATGAAATAGAAATGAAGAAAACAAGAGCAAAGTTCAATAAAAGTAAAAGTTGGTTCTTTAAGAAGGTAAACAAAATTGGTAAACCTTTAGCCTCACTCATCAAGAAAAAAAGTGAGAGGGTGCAAATCAATAAAATTAGAAACTAAAAAGGAGAAATCACAACAGACACCATAGAAGTACAAAGGATTATAAGAGAGTACTACACACAAGTATATGCCAATAAAATGGACAACCTTGAAGAAATGGACAAATTCTTGGAAAGGTACAATTTTCCAAGACTGAACCAGGAAGAATTAGAAAATATAAACATACCTATCACAAGAAATGAAATTGAAACTGTAATTAAAAATATTCCAACAAACAAAAGTCCAGGACCAGATGGCTTCACAGGTGAATTCTATCAAACATTTAGAGAAGAGCTAACACCCATCCTTCGCAAGCTCTTCCAAAACATTGCAGAGGGAGGAACACTCCCTAATTTGTTCTGCGAGGCCACCATCACCCTGATACCAAAACCAGACAAAGATATCACAAAATTACAGACCAATATCACTGATGAGAGAGATGTAAAAATCCTCAACAAAATACTAGCAAACAGAATCCAACAGCACATTTAAATGATCATACACCATGATCAAGTGGGATTTATCCCAGGAATGCAAGGATTCTTCAATATATGCAAATCAATCAGTGTGATACACCATATTAACAAATTAAGGAATAAAAACCATATGATCATCTCAATAGATGCAGAAAGAGCTTTTGACAAAATTTATCACCCATTTATGATAAAGGTCTCCAGAAAGTAGGCATTTGAAGGAAACTACCTCAACATAATAAAGGCCATATATGACAAACCCACAGCAAACATCATTCTCAATGGTGAAAAACCAAAAGCATTTCCACAAAGATCAGCAACAAGACAAGGATGTCCACTTTTGCCACTCTTATTCAACATAGTTTTGGAAGTCCTAGCCACAGCAATCAGAGAAGAAAAAGAAAAGGAATACAAATTGGAAAAGAAGGAGTAAAACTCTCACTGTTTGCAGATGACATGATACTATACATAGAAAATCCTAAAGATGCCACCAGAAAACTACTAGAATTAATCAATGAATTTGGTAAGGTTGCAAGATACTAAATTGATGCACAGCAATCTCTTGCATTCCTATACACTAACAACGAAAAATGAGAAAGAGAAATTAAGGAACCAATCCCATTTACCATCGCAACAAAAAGAATAAAATAGCTAGGAATAAACCTACCTAAGGATGCAAAAGACCTGAACTCAGAAAACTATAAAACACTGATGAAAGAAATCAAAGATGACATAAACAGATGGAGAAATACACCATGTTCTTGGATTGGAAGATTCAGTATTGTGAGTATGACTATACTGACCAAAGCAGTCTACAGATTCAATGCAATCCCTATCAAATTATCAATAGCAGTGTTATAGACTAGTGGTTCTTCAACATTTCAGTACCAGAACTCCTTACACTCTTAAAAATTATTGAAGAGCACAAAAAGTTTCTCTTTAGGTCAGTTATATCTATTTGTGTTTATTATGTAAGAAGTTAAAATTTAGAAATTCAATATATTCATTTAAACATAATAATGAACAAAAAATCACACTTTATGAAAACATTTTTTCCAAAAACAAAAGTAGAAGAGTAACATTGTTTTGTATTTTTGCAAACCTTTTTAATCTCTGGTTTAAAGGGGATTTTTTATCTGCTTCTATTCAATCTGTTGTAGAATGTTGATTTAGTTAAAATAAGGATGAGAGTGGGAAAATGCAAATAACATCTTATTATGAATATAGTTTGACTTCACAGAGTGCCTGAAAGTGTCTCAGGTACTCTAAGAGGGTCCCCAGACCACACTCTGAGAACTGCTGTTTTAGGTGCCTTCTGTGGGCCTTATCTCAATCATTTGTTGCCCAGAGGTAATAAATATCATGAGTTTTATATTGATAACTTTCTTATTTTTCTTTTTGATGTTAACACCAATTTATTATCACTAAAACCCCCATTTTGTTTAGTTTTCCTATTTCTGAATACACATACAAATATTCTTCTGTTAATTGCTATTTTCATGTAGTATGAAATTTTGGGAAATATGATGGCGCATATAGCTATAGTTTATTCATTTTACTAAGAAATGGTTTTCTTTTGTACAAATACAACAATTTGTATAATCATTGTTCTAATAAGTATTACATGGGGTAGTAGCTGCTTGTGTAATTATAGACAGTACTTCTACAAACGTATATGTTCATGCCTGCTGATACATGTTAGCAAGAATTTCTTTGAAGTATACACTGAGGTGTGAAATTACTGGGTTGTAGAACATGTACAGTTTACCAATGAAATGTCAAACTGTTTTCCAGATTGGTTATATCAGTTTATACTTATATTTACAGGCCAGGGATATTCCCATTCCTCTATATTCTAATCAGTAAATTGTGTTGATTCTAATCAACAAAATCTAATCAGTTAATTAAATTTTACTCTTGTGGTGGATATAAAATGTTATCTCATTGTAATGTTACATTTCAGCTCCCTTATTATGAGCTGGGTCGTGCACTTTTTAAAAATATGTTTTATGGGTTATTTGTGCTTCCTCTTCTTTAAGATGCTTGTTTATTCCAGTAAAGAGTTATTTATACATTGGGATATTGTAGTTTTATAAGTATATGTGTCACAAATATGTTTGTCAAGTTTGTGACTTGTGTTTATGGTATCTGTGGATGAACTGGCATCTCTAATTTTATTATAATAAGTTGTTAATAATTTCTTTATTGTTTGTACCTGTTCTTACTTAAAAGTGTCTTCTCCAAAGTCTCAAAGTTATTCAACAAAATTTTTCCTAAAGATTTTGGTTTAGGCTTTCACATTTAAATTTTCAGTATTCCTGGAATTGATTTTGATTTATGATAGGAGGAATGGGTCCAATTTTAGAAGTCACCTCTCCCCATCAGATATCAAGTTTTTCAACATCTGATTTTGTTTCTGAATTCACCATTGTCTTCCCTCACTCAATTCTGCCGTAGTGCCAATATTATATTATTTTTAATTAATTTAGGTTTATAATCTTGATATCTGGTTCTAATTTAATATAATTTTTACCAGAGAAGGTGGTCTTTCTTATATCATTAAAAATAAAATCATTAGAGCTTCTTTTATGGTCTAGCACGTTGGGTTTTTAAAAAGTGTTTGGTAACTTAAAATCATGTATATTCTCAAATATTGAGTATAATATTGTTTATATGTCTATTGGATCAAACTTCTTATTTAATCCTATTCAAATTTCCTTTATTTTTCAGATTTGTGTCCACTTGGTCTTTCAGTTATTGAGAAGGATTTGCTAGACTTTCCCACCGTAATGGTGGATTCGTCAGTTTCTTCTTCTTTTTTCTTTTTTTTGGGTCACTTTTTGCTTTATATACTTGGTGTGCTTATATTGGGTTGGCCAAAAAGTTCGTTCGGGTTTTCCCCTAAGATGTTATGGAAAAACCTGAACGAACATTTTGGCAACCCAATATTATTAAGAGCATAAAGATATTGAATTATAACAACTGTAACAACTTACTGGTGTCTGTTGGTCTTAAGTCTATTTTGTCAAATATAGACATGTCTACTCTTTTACTTAGACTAGTATTTTTCTCATATCTATTTCTTTTCTTCCAATGACTTTAATCCCCTGATGTCCTCTAGTTTTAGGTGTTTTTCTTATACTTAACATATCCTTGGATTTCTCTTTCTTAAAAAAAAAGAAATAGTCTAACAATTTTTGTTTTAAAAGGGTCCTTTAGTCATTTGCGTTCATTCATATTACTGATATATTTGAATTTAGACCCAATATTTGAATTATGGGCTTTCTATTTGTCTTTTTTTCCTTCTGTTTTTTTTTCTTTCAGTTTAGCAACATGACTGCCACTAATAGCTTTACTAAAAAAACTATATAGAGTGATGAGAGCAGAAGCCAAACTGAAGTGAATTGCATAGTAAATGGTAGGTGAAAAAATGGAGACAATGAATATAGAAAGTGTCTCTTGAATTAATCTTTATGTAAAGAAGATAAAAATAACTGGAGGGAGATATGGGAATCAAGGGAATGCTTTTCAGATTTTAAGATGTGAGAAATTTAAGCATGTATAAATGTCATTAGGAGTAATACAAACGAGAGACAGTAGTTGAATATACATAAGGAAGAAAGGTTATTTGATGGTGTAAATTCTGTGCAAAGTAGAGCAATTGCTCTTTTATGGGGTTCTCCACAAAGAGAGGAGAGAAGCTGTAGAGGACATGTATGTAGATGTAATAAGGGCTGTAGATTTGTAGCAGGTTGTTAAGGGAGATCTCACCTCATGGCTGCTGCTGCTTTCTGTAAGTAACCAGTTTGTCTGCTGAGAATGACAGTGTTGGTAGTATGGTGGGTTGGAGGTGTGAAGGCATTTGGAAGTTAATATCACAATGTTATTGGCAAGTTCCAGGGTGACAAGCATGGAATCCCAATTTGATTTTCTAATTTTGTATGTGTTTATCAGAACATACTATATGAGTTTCTCTTATCTGAAGTTATCTATTTTAAATAAATCTTTCAAAAAATTAACTCTAATATTTTGGTCTTTTTCTAGGTACTAGTGACATAATTTTGATCTTATTCTCAAGGGGACTAGGTGGTTCAATGTTACAAAGTTGTAACTGAGAGAAGAATTTTATCTTCCTTTTCTCTGTCATCTCTTAACTGGAGCTTATTTCAAGTTCAATATGACACAGAAACTATAAATATTGAGCAATTGGGTCATGATAGTGTAGTGTATACTCATTTTCTTTACTCTCTTTTGTACTCTCTTTACTCTTCCTAACTTTTGTAATCAAAATCTGTGTATTCTAAATGCATTTATTTAGTTCCAAGGACTGTGAACTCTTCTGGGATTAAAATGATATATGACTGATTACGCTTGCATGGGAGGTAGTTACTGGAAGAGAGAGAGGGGGTTGGGACTTGTGGGTGGCCAGTAATGTTCCTTTTCTTGACCTGAGTTCTAGTTACATGGGTGTGTTCACTTTGAAAATTCATTGAGTGGCAAGCCCATGTTGTGTGCACTGTTTGTATTATGATATACATACAGAAATACAGATATATGGGAGCCAACGGTACACTCTATATGTGGGTATATAGGGATGTATAAATAATATTTATGTAAATATAATCAGTGTTACATTAGAGAGATGTATAGCATGCCTTCAGATTACTCTATTGAAATTGCTATCTTAAATGTCTCCAATAATCTCCTAATCATCAAATGCAATGGCTTATTTTGAGTGAATATTGCCTATAAACTTTTTGACCACCACCATCTTCAAATGCTGTTTACTTGGATCCTGAACTCTGCTTTTCTGGACCTATGTATAGTGAACTTTATCTTCTCTTTCAGTGTCTAACTCATGAAGAACCTATTTTCTTTTTCTGTATTTTTAGTTGTCATTGCTGCCTGGATGACTCCTAAGGTCATCTTTCTTGTCTTGTTCTCTTACCATGCCTCAAATCAAAATTCAAAGCTGCCAGCTGACCATATCTATTTGTAATGATAATGCATCTCATTCTCTTGTTCTTTCTCCTTGTACCTTCGTGTAAAAACCCTATCAGTGTATCCATTTCTGATATCATGTGAGGCTTCTGCCTTTCTTTTGCAGAGGGAGATATTTTTAGTAAGCACTCAGAAAACGTTAGTTTTTCTTGGAAGTCTTGCCATCTGCAAACTTGTTGCTCTGTTAGTAGCCAGTTTCAAGGAACAAAATATTAGTGATGGTAAGTGATTGTGAGTGCTAAGTATATGTCATTATCCAGTTGTTATACTTTTAGCTAGTAAAAAGGTTAGAATCTTTGGATATATATTTTTTGTGATGAAGGCACACCCTATTTGTTTTGCATTTTGAGGTCTATAGGTATCTGAGTATAATTTTTTTGGTAACTTTTAATAGAATACTGTTCACAGATTTTCTATTTTTCAATCTCTGAGTACCATCTTGACTTCTCAGCAAATCATAAGCTGATATATGGATGTTATCTCTCATATTCACCTTAGCTTTCAAGGTAAGAAGTCAGCACTTGTTGAAAATCAGAGATAACTTCTCGTGATTTTATGAAAAATATGAGTCTACAGCATTACCCGATACTTGCTTATTACAGTTCCATATGCATTTGAAATACAGTGAGAAGATACTTCATGAAGGGAACACAAAGACGAGAGAACACCTTTATTCTTGTTTTAGAGGACATTACGGAAAACAATATTCTTGGTGTTTTCAAGGTCTCTGTGATCACTTTTCGAAATAATATTCAATATAAATCTTAACTACAGAAAAACTATTTCTTGTTAATATCATGAGGAAAAAATCTTATTAAAGTTTAGTTTGTGTTTGACCATCACAATATGATTATTATCATTTTCCAGGCTTTTGTATAAAATACTACACGTTGACTTAATGATGAATCATCTACTAAACTAAATTTTCTCTTTTAAAAGACATACTAAACCCAAAGTCTGGGGCACGACTGAGTGGGGATCAAATATCTCCAGCTGTGGATAGAGGAAAGATGTAGGGGCCAGTGTATCTGAAAGGGTTCTCATACATCATTTTTTAATATATATATATCCTCTATATTTAAACCTTGCATGAAAACACTAGAAGAGAAAACTAAACCAAACCAAACCAACGTAATGAAATAAATCCGACCTCACTGTCTGCATACTTTGAAAGAGATCTGAAAGCATTACAGATTTCCTTTTGCCCCTGATTAAGTTAAACAATTTGCTTAACAAACTATTCATTTCCTTTAAAAATGATCAGCTTTCTGCTAGGTGATTTTTGGTGTATTAGACAGAATTCCTGTTTGCAGTGTAACTGTGGAGACTAAAATGATACAGGTGACAGTAATAGACTAAAATAACGTGATGTAGTAGTTTCTTATCATTTATCTGTATATAAAGCATTAGTTCCTGAATTGGTTTCAGTATTTAAATGATTGTATTCATAAGGTAGCATGTATACACAGTCAATGACACACACATGGAGGCAATAGCCATTTGTGGAGTTAAACAGTAGCTTTTATCTTAAGAGTTGCAGCTTAATTTGTTCTGCTTGGGTGGGGGGAATTAAGAGTTCTGAGAAATGAGTTCATTAGTTTGATGCTATTTAATTACTTTATTTTTTAATGAGAAATAACTGCTGTAAAATAAGTCTAGGAAACAAGCATAGATGATTATACCAAATGTGAAAAAAGTAACAAAGCATTTCGAAGGTCAAAAGACTGAGTATCATTTTCTAGAGGAAATGACAAGGACAAATGGATAGTAAAGATCATAGGTCCCTCCTCCCCACATTCAGCATCCTAAAATTACCTAGGAAGCCTCATTCTAAGGAGACAGAAGACATATATTGTTCGGCAAGGAGAGAAAATGCAGTATATTGGGAGACTTTCCTTTCTTTACACTGTGATAAACTCCTTTTCCAAGATTTTCTGTCATATCATCTCCTGAGTCAGCCTCTAGAGCACAAATGAAGAGAAGCAGCTGTATTAGTGCTGCCGCCCTGAGAGGTGAATGGGCTGCCATTTTCAATATTGTTGCCACTAACTTATGTAGCTGAGTGCCAGGATCCATGGGCATTGTTATACAGTGATAGGATTATATACTGCCATGGAGAGACTCATAATGATGGTGCCTGGTAATCTCTTCAAGATTAGGTTTCTGTCAAGACAGTAATTCTTATAAAATTGGCCTGAAGAATTATAGTCCCCTAAGTTCTAGATAAAGTAATAATTAATTATAGTCAGTAGAGTATATAGAAAAGTGACAGCATTATTGCTGAATACACACAAAAAAGGGAATTTGTTTAATTAGGTGACAGGAGAAGAAATCATGTTTGGAATTTTAATGAGAACTACAATTGAAAACTTGGCCTTTGGCCACCTCAGGTAAAGGCAAACTTGAAGAGTGATTTTTAGAGATGAAAGCAGAAGAATTTAGTAATGAGGTAGAAGAGATTGAAAGGGGGAAAAACAACTCATATTTCTAAATGAGGTAGGCTGTATTCTTCTATTTTCATCTTTTTTCCTTCCTTCTTTATTTTGAGTCAGTAACAAAGACATCTTAATGATTGCACTGACTCTGTTAGTGCAAAACAGGCTAAGGATTATGTTTGGAGCTAGATTCCTTGATCATATTACTAGACAGTATAGAGGTATCAGTGGCTTAGGTTATGCTGAAATAATAAGCAGCTACCCTTCCTGCCCCCTATATATAACTTAATATAATGTTTTTTCCCTTTATTATTAGTGTAAGTCCACCATGGGTTTGGGTGACCCTCCAAAGCAAGTTTTCCTGCATACTCAGTGATCCAGGCTTTCACTTTTTTGGCTTCACTATCTGGGCATTTGAATCATCTTTCTTGAAAGAGATTATAACCCCAAGATTCTCCATTCATTTCCTCAAGTATCTATGTAGGATGGTTAGGAACTCTGGCTTCCCACAGGGTATAATGTAAACTACATATTTTCAAAAGTCTGGAATCAGAAAATGTTTAAAGTAAAATTGCAAGAAGTCATCATAGAGATTCACTATCTTGCATATAGAAAAGTAGAGAATTATGATAATTTAAAGAACTATTTAAAATTAGTAGATCTACTATTATTCCTTTAGATACTGTATCAGTTTTACAAGTAAGGTTGTGCTAAAGCAACAACCCCCAAATTCTCAACAACTTAAGACAACAAAAGTTTATTTTTTTTAAACATTTTTAATCTTTAATTTCTTTTAACAATGTTTTATAGTTTAAAGAGTTTAACTTTTCACTTCTTTTGTTAAATTTACTCCTAAGTTTTTCTTTTATTCTTTTGCATACATTCAAAACAAAAGTTTATTTTGAAGGTACGTAGCTATGAAAAAACCTAAGGATAGGTAGTTTGGGAGAAAAAAGACTGATAAAAGAAACTTGTAAAACATAAAGTTGTATACTGTTGTGGCTTCACTAAATTAATTTTGTTAAGCAGAGCTCTGGAGTGTCAGATGGTTCAACAAAAGACCACAAGGGAATTGAAAGAGCAAATTACTCACAGGTCCTAGAAAGAGTACACCGCATGCCTCCAGGGGCCCCACAGGGAGGTCAAAGGACGATGAAGGCAGAGAGAGTGGTAGGATCTGGGGCATATGCCTTTGTTATGGTCTATGGGTAGAGTGTTTTGGGATTCCTGGGCTAAGGCTGGACTGGTCAATTCAAAACCAAAAGAGTGGGGTTTTGGGAAGCTCTCTGGGCAGCACAAGGGAAAGACCCTGGGAGGCAGAGAGACTGTTTATCACCAGGGCTTTTGGAGAAGTAATACCAGAAATATACATTTACTCGTGACTCTGCAGGCTTTATTTAGGGCAAAGGATTGCACGAGGAGCTCGTGTGAGCTTAAGGCCCTGGAGGCTCTCTTGGCCACACAAAATGGATGCTAAGGCAGCAGTACCATGGAGTAGCTTAGCTCAATTCTCAACACATGCTTAATTCTTCTCCTTCCCATTCTATTTAATGATTATAACAGTTTCTGTTTTTCTTGGCAAAAATAATTTGTAAATCAAATCCTTGATATAAAAGCTTAGGCATCCTAGATTCATGTTAGGATTATTTATGTGTTTAGTCAAATTCTAAGCCTTTATTTGCCAATTAACATTTTTTTCATGTGTTCTTTCCTTTTAATAAGCACTAGTTTTTAAACACTGATCATTGCAGCATGAGTAGAAGTAGTTATTTTCTGAGAAAATGGATATGATGCAGGTATTGACTTTTGTTGCAGAGAACATAGAGATTTATTGACCTGGAAGATAAGGTCAATATTTGCCTGGAGGGACAATAAATCTAGATGTTCAACAAAATATAAAGTCAATATTTGTATTAATCCCTATGTTTTGAATACCTGTCCAAAATCTCTGGAAATTTCTTTATATAGTAGTGGAATTTCTCGATCCTTGAAGTGTGCAGTTGTAAATAGACCTTGAAAAGCTATCACAGAGTTTGAAACTGAGATCAAAATAAACCAATGAAGATGTTAAAGGTAGAATGCATGAATTTTGTAGCAGTCTCTTTTGCAAAAGAGTTGGATTTTCTTTAAAATGCGTAAACTTTAAAAAATACGTTATTCATTAAAGTGTGCACTTTTTTTGTTAACAGCATTGCACTGAAGTACTTTTTAATAGATTCAAGGCATATATAACAGACCTAGAACTCTAAAGTGCGTAAATAAAATGTTGCTTCTCCTAGATTCTGATTGACAACTTCTTTTGTCTTTTTAGACTTCTAGGGCATTTCTTTGCAAATATATCACTGGCTTTTTAAGTACAGTACAGTGTTCATAATGTTACTGCATTGTTTGTTCCCTTAGGCATAGCTGTTTTATTATTACAGACACATGATTGATGAGAGTGCTTCCTCCATTGAGATACCTGTTACATAAAGACTGCATAGTATTGATTTCAGAGACAAATTTTCTAGAAAGGACTGGCAATCATCAAAACAAAACTAGGTGTCTTCCACAAAATACCCACCCTGTCATCTTTCTGGCAGGGGCTGGTCTACCTTCCAGATCACCTGGACTAACCATTGCACGGTTCATTGAGTTTTTTCTGTCTTTAATCTTCCATGTTTAATTTACAGTGAATGTCTGAGCCCATGCACTTTATCCTCTCCCTCTGCCATTGAAATAGCCAAAACTTATTTTAATAGGAACAGAATAAAACCGGAATCTAGCATTAGAAACAAGGCAAGGAAACTCACAATAACAGGGACTGAAGGCAAAGTGAGGCCATGGACAATTAGTATGAGCAAATGTTGAGCTTGCAAATACTTTTGAAAAGTATACTGCTGCCATAGTCCATAAGGAATGAAATTTCTGTGAGAGCAGCACTGCTTGCTTACATTTGTCTTGGAGGATGTGCTGAGTGAAGTGAAGACACTGCTCCAAAAGGCCTCTGAGGTAGGTGGACATGCTTGTTCAGAAAAGTCTATCGCAGCCAGCTTTCAGAAAAATAATTTAGTATAGCAGCTGGACTCTGCTTCTTACTACTTGCCATGGCAACTGGACCTGTTATCTTGCAGATTACAGTTCTAAAAACCAAAAAACTTCCTTCTTAAATCTGAGTCTGATTGTTCTTTCAGATAATGTTCATGTTTTATCTTGACAAACCAAAGCAGACATACATTGATCACCCTCTGCTTGCAGTGAACTAAGAAAAAGTTTTATACTTTTGAGACTCAGAAGATGAAACCAAAGTCAGGGTTCTAAATTATCACATCACAACATTTATGTAAGTAATGGAGAAAACTTACATCGTCCCTAACTTATAAATGCTACTTGACAGGTATTTATTCCGTCTATGAAAGGGAAACCGTCTGATATCAGAAAATACTGCTTTTGGATGGAGAAACAGGTTTCTGGATTTAAAACCTCACCACTATCACCACTGCTCTGAAGTCTATAATTTATATGTGAGAGATTCAAAAACAAGTAACTTAGAACTGTTAAAGGTGAAAAGGCAAGCGAAAATTCCAGTTTAGTGCAATGAACAGGAAATATCAGTGGCAATATAACCTTCAGATAAAATGACATTCAAGGGCAAAAGCATTCAGTGAGGCAAAGATAACAGTGGTGATCAACCTAGATTTCATGATTCCACAATTATAATCGCTCATTTCCTCCTAGCCTCTATTCTTTTGTCCCTTTTTCTTTCTCTGTTACTGGATTTAACTTCAAACCTGGTTAAATACATCCACCTGCCTATTCCAGGCCTGAAAACTTGCTGCAAGAAAAGCAACATAAAAATATTGTCTAATCTCACGTTCAATTAATAACTACAGACATCAAGACAGGTCTTAACACTGCCACGGAATAACCTACTTTGCTGTAGTCTGCTCCTTGTGTCCTATTCTCCCAAAGAACTCTTTTCATACCTTTTCCTTGCTTCTCATATCTTCATCACATCCTCCTTTCTCCTTACTCTCTGCTGATGGCCTCCCTTCTTATTTTGTTATGAACAAAGAAGCAATTAGAAGAGAATTTCTATCTCAACAAGTGTGGTGACTTTTCTGTCTGGTTCCATGTCCATATACTCTGCATGCTCTCCTGCTTTTGTGGAGTTACCATCTATGATCCTATGTAAAGTAGTGATCCCTCCAATTAAGCTTATCTGTAATTTAAAGGAGAAGACCAGTGGATAAATATACATTTGAGAGTTTTCAACATACAAATGGTACTTAAAAATAATATAGTGGTAGGAGTATTTACATAGGGATTATAATATACCATGTTCTTTTCTAAGTGCTTTAGGTATATTCACTCATTTAATACTGAAAACAGCTTTATGAGATAGGTATTATTATCATCATTTTGTAGTGATAAGCCTTGACATGAACATCAAGAGAAGGCAGTATAAAGAAAAGCTATCTGAAAATTGAGATCTGGTATACTCCACTGTAGAGGTCAGGGAGGTCAACAGGAATGTGCAAAAAAGACCGACGAGGGTAAGCCAGTGAGATTGAAAAATACAGTGTATAGTCTGGAAGCCAAGTGAAAAAGTGTTTCAATGATGAATATTCTGTCATATACTAAGGACTGAAAATAGACCCTAGTAAATTGATGATAATTGGTGATATTGAAGAAAGCCATATTGGTGGAGTAAGGAAAGACAAATTGAAGTAGGTTCAAAACAGAATGGAAGGTGAGAAATTGGAGACAATGAATATTTTAGTCTGCTCAGGCTGCCGTAGTAAAATACCATAGACTAGGTGGCTTCATAAACAGAATTTTATTTCCTCACAGTTTTGGAAATTTATTTTCTCACACTTTCTCAAAGTTAAGACCAAAGTTTGAACCAGTTCAGTTTCTGGTGAGAACTTTCATCTTGGCTTGTAGACAGTTACTTTCTTGCTATGTTCTCACATGACCTTTCCTTGATGCATGTGCATGTGCATGGGAAGGAGGTGAAGAGAGGGAAAGAGCAAGATGTTTGGTATCTCTTCTTATAAGAACATCAGTTGCATTAGATCAGGACTCCACTCTTACGATCTCGCTTAAACTTAATTGCCTCCTAAATGCCCTATGCTCAAATACAGTTATATTGGGGTTTAGGGCTTCAAAATATGAACTTCGGGGGAGGGGGCATGATATAGTCTGTAGTAATGAGTATAGACAACTTTGTATCACGTTGACAACTCTATTATGTAGAGAATAAATTATAGAGGGTGAAAGTTTTAATGCAGGGATGAGGCTATTACATTGAGTCTGATTGTGGTATGGGGTCATGTAGTGGTATGCGGTTGGGTAATAGCACTGGAAATGGACTCTGGATTGATGGGGGATATATTTTGAAGAATGGGAAACACTTTTTCTTAAGGACTAAGTACAGTGTGGGGAGTGGTAGGTTATACTGTCAAAGATGGTCACATCATTTCCCATCATACATACTCTTTTGCAATGTGCTCTTGCCACTCCCCCATCAAGAACTGGTGTCCGGTCTGTACTGCTTTATATCTGGGTTTTCACTGTGACTGCTTCTATTTAGGGAACATGGGAGAACTGATGCTGTGAAAGCTCTAGGAATAGCCCTTAAATGGCCTGTCAACTTTGGCTTCCCACTTCTTGAAAGCCAGCTACTATATAAGACCATGATTCTGTGAGAAAGCAAGCTGCTGCATGAAGTAGCCTTGGAGGATGAAAAATCACAGGATGAGATTGGGGGGGGGGGGGGGACGGTGTTGTGGAAATGGGGAGAGAGGCCAAACAGCACCAAGGCGTCAGACATGAAACTAAAGAAACCATTTTGGATTATTTAGTGCTGTCAAGTCTTCAGCTGACTCTAGTCCCAGCTGCTATCTGGCCATAATCACATAAAATATCTCAAGTGCACCTTGCTCAGCTCTGCCTAGTCAATCTACAGAACACTGAGAAATAGTAAATTGTTTTGGGGTGGTTTTTCACGCATTAGTAGATAACTGAAATGGGAGTGGGTGGTGGTAAAGGAATGTAAAATCCAAGAGAGTATCTATGTTTGGCCTTGAGTAACTGGGTGAATTGTGCTGGTGGCACCTGAGAAGGAAAAACTGTAAGAACAGATTTGAGAGTGAAAACCAAGAGTTATATTTTGACTACTTTAAGGCGGAAATCACTGTTACATATCTCTGTGGGGGTGTCAAGTATGTGGATGAAAGGGAGGAGTGGTAAACTACATCAAAATCTTCTGAAAGGTTGAATGAGAAAAATAACAGTGCTCGTTGGATTGATCAGTATGGACATTATTGAACTTTGTATAAGTTTCTTTCTCCCCATCCCTGCAATCTCTATACCAGTCAAGAGAATCTCAATATCTCATATCAAGAGCAGCTCTGACCATCTTCCATTCTCCACTCACTCTTACTGCCTCTAAGCTATTTTTTTCCAAAAATCACTTTTATCATTTCACATTGGTGCTATAAAATCTGTCGTTTTCATATAAGATAAATTTCTTCATTTTCATTAGTAGATAGCACCAAAATATGTTTATTCTATCTACCCACTTTATCTACTATATTAAAGGGGTATATCTCTAGTCATGGTAGTACTCTCCTTTTTCTCTAACCAAATCCTACCTGTTCCTCTGTCTCAAGTGCCCATCTCTTCTTTTTCCCTATCCAGATCCTTTAATATCTAGGCAAAGGCCTTCTTCCATGGTGCTTTTTACATTTCTCTGGAGCAATGATTTTAAACTATAGTTTGAGATGTATAGTGGGCCACAAAAACAATTTACTGTATCCTGCCTTCATTTAAAGAAATCAAATAGAACAAGTAGAAAATGATAGGAAAGAAAATATAATTTAGTGATGATTAGCATTGCTTCATGAAATTTTTGTTTCTGGTTGTATGTGCTTGTGTGCTTTTGTGTGTGTGTGAGTGTGTGTGTGTGTCTTTGAGCATGAGTATATGTGTGTTATGCATATATGATCAGAACATAAAATGTTTTTGTTGTGGGTCACATTAAAAATTTTAAAAGCCACTTACCTAGTGTATCTAATTCTCTTTACCTAATCTCCTATTGGCCTTTTAAAATCTAGTTCATTTTAATAGTTTACAGTATGCTGAATATTGAATTGTTATTTAATTATTTAAAGTGTATATATTCCTGGAGAATATTCACTCATCTGTCCATTTCTCACTGAAAAATATGCATTTATTGCCTGTTATGAGTCATTTCTGTGCTTTTCTCTGGGTCTGTAATGATATGTTTGATAGACCCTTCCTCATGAAGCATATATAGGGAAAGACATTAATAAAGCCATCAGACAAAGCCATCATTGATAAGATATAATGAAATTAGATGAGGAAAACATGTAGGGGACTTTAGAGCATCTAACAGGGCAACTTGGGCTTACCTGGAAAAGTGATACTAGAACTGACATCTGAAAAATAATTACAACTTAGTTAGGCAGAAGAAGTGAGCTGGGAAAGAGTATTACAAGAAGAAGAAATATATTATTTAAGACCCTGAAGTAAAGAGAACAGCTAATTAGAGGAACTGAAAGAAGGGCTCTTTGGCTGGAGCAAAGTGAGTGAGGAAAGAAAGATTGACAGTGAAGCTAAAGAAGCAGACAGGGAGAAAATCATCCATAGTGTCCTCATAGGTTGTGTAGTTTTTTTCCTTTATTCTAAAAGCAATGAGCAAATCTCTAAAGCAATTTAATCTGAGGAGTAACATGATTAATTCTGCATATTTGACAAGTATACTCCGTGGAGAATGGATTAGAGGGGAGAAGGAGTGGTCGTGGAGACCTAAGGTGGGAGGCTGAAGCTCTAGCGCATGCTAGAGATGATAATGAATTGGGTTGGGATGGTGATAGTGATAGTGGAGATGGAGAAAAGTTGATGGGTTGGAGGGATATTTAGGAAATAAAATTGATATGATTTAGTGGTTTATTGGAATGGAAGGTAAACAAGAGGGATATGTCAAAGAATGATTCCCTAATTGTTGGCCTGAGGAGATGGTGGACTAATTAGAAGAAATGAGCATGAGTACAATTTTGGGTATGTGGAATTTGGGATTGATTTGAGATATTTAAGTGTTGGTGGATGTTTGATACACGGGTTGATACTCAGGGAACAGTTTTGGGCTGGGGATAAAAACGTGGATTAGAACAACCAAAAAGGAAGAGTAGATTCAGAGCAAGCTTTGAAAAATTTAAACTTTTAAAGCCTAAGTTTAAGAAGATGATTTAGTAAAAGAAATCAAAAAGAGTGGATGAAAAAGAGGAGGAAATGTTCCCATTGGGTTTAGCAACCTGGAGGTTATTGGTGGACTTAGAGTGGCTGATTTGAAAACGTAGTGGCAGGGGAGGCATTGATGGAGTTGGAAGAGTAAAGGGAACATGAGAGAGTAGAAACAGTAAATATGAACAACTGAGAAAGTTGGGATGTTCCTGCTGAAGATTAGGGAGCATGTACATTTTATAGATGCTCAATAAATTCTTGTCGAATGAGAAACTGAACAACTATGTTTTTATACACAGTTTTCTTCAAATGATTAATGTAATGTTGGAGGAAGGAATTGACATTGAATTCTTACCACTTAGTAGGACTTTCATTTAATCCTTAGTCCATCCAGTAAGAGAGGTGATATTGTTCTTTAAAAAATCAGAGATGCAGAGAAGTTATACAGTTGTCCAAGTTCACACAGCTAAGAAGTGGCAGAGCTGGAATATCAATCTGTGTCTGTCTCACAGTCTGTTTTCTCCTAGAAAACGGCAACTTATTTGACCACAGAAATCTATTTTTCCATAGCTGGGGAAGTCCTAGTAATATACTCTTTGGAGCTAGCTTTCTCTGGCCTAATAAACTATGTGTGAAGGTCCACTTTAGATCAGAGATTCTCAACCATGGCTGAGCATTCATTCACCTGGAATGCTTTTCAAAAAGATGGATGCCTCAGTCCCACCTCAGAAATGTCTGAGAATGGTACTAGGGAATCAATATTTTTTAAAAGTGTCCCAGGTTATTCTCGTGTGCCATCAGAATTGAGAAAAGATAGATTTTCACCAAATAACTAATTAATAAAAGCCTACAAGCCTAAATAATATGTTTATTCTGATGATATTTTACTAGCTTTGACTCTGAGTAAGTATAAATTTGGGGGAAGTAGTGGAACACACATGAACATATCTGGCAGTGACTGCTGAGAATCAGGATGACACCAAAGGCCTCATAAATCTTGGTGTCTCCTCTATGGATCGTTTTGATTCAGTAGAAGCATGTCTTCTGGCCCTATTGATATGTTGCGTATTCAAGACCTGCTGATAGAGCTGCTTCTCACTTGAAGTAAGGAGAAAAGACCCAGTCCTAACAGATATGGAGGATACTAAGTTGAGCACCTACTGCCCTCCCCCCGCCCTTATTCCCATTAGTGTGCATGAACTCTTAGAGGGGCAAGATTGTGGGCATTCCTTCTGGACAGAGATGTTCATTTCTTCTGATTGCCTGAAGGATGACAAAAGTTGTCAGTAAAATACTCCTGTGGTGTTTAACCTAACAATTTATGTATCTGTATTTTCCTAATAGTTAGACAAAAGTAAAAGTAACCTAAAATAAACTTCAATACCAAGACACAAAATATTTTCAATCTTAGTTCAGAATTCATTTACCATGAAGGAAAAATTCTCATTGGGTTACACAGGTGAGATTAAAGATTTTCCATTTTCAGTTGCCATTCTCTCTCACACTGCTGTGCACTGCAGTGGCTGCTTTGGGACTAGAAGCTACAAAGTTTTACACTTTTCAAAAGATGAAATATATCTGACATCATAACACAGCAACCATTGTTAAAAATGGTAACTTAAATAAATTGTCATCATTCTTCCTTACAATTTCAGTAGATGTGGATTGTAACCCGTCGTGAGCTTGGTAAGAAGAGGGTGCATACATAATCCACTTTTAATAGCAAATATATCTTTGATTTCCTTCTCCTTATCGTTAGAATCTTAATATACTGTGCATGTACATTTTGAAGTAGCTGCTACTCTATTGTCAAGAGAATTTTTTCTGTTCTCAGGGACCAACCAAAAATAGTGCTCATTTCTTTCTTTTTTCTTTCTTTCTTTTTTTAATTATATATTGGTTTCCATCTCTTGTAAATCATGGGCTAAATGAATCCTGTACTTGGAAGTGGGAAGATTCAGAAAAGTCTCATTTATATGTCTGTGCAAACTTTAAATTTTTAGTCCTACCACTAGACTTTACAATGTTTAACGCATATGAAAAAAAAAGCATTTTGCCTTAAAATTAATTACCTTAGATAGGTGAAACCTTAGATAGGTGAAACCATATAAGTAAAGGACAGTTGTAGAGAAATGCAAATTTGTTTAATATCTGAAAATATAATGATCCCCAACAAATCCATAAGAAAAAGTTAAAATCCTCTAAAAACCGAACAATGGATATAATCATAATTATAATTATGGAATTTAGTAGTATTGAAGGAATAGTACATTAAAACAAAGTTAAAAGTAAATGAAAATGTAGCTGTCATTTTATACCCACAAAGTTGACAAAAATTTAAGAGACTGGCAAGTAAGGATGTGGAAAAATGGAAATTCTCATCATTACTGATGGTGTTGTAAATGTTACAGTCACTTTGGAGAGGAATTTAGCATTGCCTGGAGAAGATGAGGTTTGAAGTGTGACTATGCAAGTCATCATCTTTGACCCACAGATTTCATTCAGAAGCAAATCTCCTAGAGAAACTGGCATATCACACAAATAGATATCTGTTAGGAGCTTTGCTGCAGCTTTGCTTTTCATCATTTAAAATTGGAAACAACCGAAATGCTCATCAACAGAGAATGGGTAAATACGTGGTGGTATATTTTCAGTGAAATACTACACAGAAGTTAAGAATATTTGAATTATAGCTACATGTATCACTAAGGATAAATGCCTACATGTTTTGAATAAAAATGCAAATTACAGATATGTGCAGTATTATTTATATAAGCTTTAAAAACTGGAAAGCAAAACTGCATATTATCTATGGGTAGATGTATATGTATAGAAAGATAAAATTAATGTGTCTTGGGAAGGTTATGCCCTTACTTTAGGGATAGATACTTCTGAGGAAAGAAGGTGAGGAAAAAGATCTGGGAGGAAGTGGGAAGGTAGGCTTTGATATTCTAGTAACATTTATTTTTTACAAGAAATATTCTGGAAAAATATGGAGAGTTGCTAAATATTTTAAAATGTGGTTGATGGGCAAAAGCAATTTCATTGTTCTTTATGACTTTTTATATGGTTAAAATATTTCATAATGTGTTTCATAAGAGAAAAAGCCTTATATATTACTCCAAAGGAAAATGATTTTAAGACACTACAAAATTTTCAAGTAAATGTGATATTATATCTTTCATTTTAATTATTAATGGAAAGTTAACCTTAAAACTACTAAAATAACTACAAGCAGTAATTTTTAAAAATCAGCCTGCAATAGTAGAAAGGTGAGAAAAATCTTCATTATAAATGTGGCTTTAGCTTTTGGAAAAGTTTCATCTGTGATACCTGCTGCCCTTACTGAATTTTGCATGGTAAGCAAAATAATAAAAATGAAATCTTCAGTGTTCTGAGCATATGGAAGTGAGGGTTAAATAAAGTACCATCCATCTTGTTGGCAATGATATATAATATTCTTTTTATTATTTAATTGATTTATCTATTTGATTCTATTTTCTTTGTATTCTTTGAATAGTCTCTTTCCATACCGCTAATATACTTTCTTTTCCTTTCATACTTTCTTAGAATGTTGTAATTTAAAAAGTATGCAACTAAACCTCTTCCCTTTTTTAACTTTTCATTTTTATGTTTACAACATTCATTTATGACAGTATAGTTTAACACTAAATCTATGTCATATATATCCAAACATTGTATATAATTTAACATTATTTCATGTTGATTTTAGAATATATGTTTTGTTTCCTCCTAAATGATATATGGAATTGCATTACTGTGCCATAAAACAAGAAAATAACACTGTGCCCATTTTTAGATGTTTGGAAGCAAACTGAAAGGGCATGTATGTTAAGAATGAAAAGCACAAACCTTATAAAAGAGAAGTTTGTAGAAATTACTAGCAAAACAGGAGAACTTCAATTAATTTTGAAACAATTTTTTGTTAATATATTTTCAGTTAATGAAAACAACACAGAGTGGAAAACATATTTCATGGATAAACATTACTTTTCTTAAATATGGGGAAAAGTATAATAGCCATGTGGAGTGTTTAGTCTATGCCAGACACAGTGCTTTACAAGTACCAGATGTTTATTTAATCTTCTCCAAAACCCTTTGAATTAGGTATTGCTGTTATTCCCATTTTACCGTTCCAAAACAGGCATAGTTGATCTCATTAATTTTACCCAGTTTGAAGAGCTAGACAGTAGTAGAAATAGGACTTGGGCTTGGCAATTTGTTTTGAATCCACATTTTACCATTATATTAAGGACGATGGTGGTAAGCAGTTCCATTTTCCTTGCTGTAAGCTGACTTGTCTTCATTGAATTGTCTCGTGCACACAGTGAAATAGAAACATTCTGACTGATCAATATTTCTGATTTGATCTTCTTCATTTTCTTGCTGCTGGAAGTATTGCTCTTGTAAAACCTCAATCAGGTTCTTATATTTTATATTTCAACAGCAGGTATCTGATTTTCACAAGAAATACACAATAACCATTTAATCACTGGTAAATTCAAAACATGAAATACTAATTCTTGGTTCCAATTTGTTGAAATATAAATATTCAGCTTGTTCTCTGTTTCAGAGAGTTGAAAAATATTAAACGCTCTTTGCCAAAAATGGATACTACAGGGGCCTAATAGAGTCCTACAGATGTTTCACAACTATTATAGGCATAGTTCTGAGCCCTCTCCCTTCCACAATAATCTGCAAAGAGCTGACTTTTTCTCTTTAAGGCTGAATGCATGGCCATACATTGTATGATGGATTTCCTACTGTTTGTTTATTTTTCCTGTTGCTCTGATAATTGTGTACAGGACATCTATCTGTTCATTTATTCAGACATTGAACAACTATTTATTGATCGCCTGCTATGTACCAGTCACAGTTGTGATAACTGGTGAATATAAACTGGGGATACTGTGATGAACAAGGGTGGATATGGGAAAATGTATTATCTCCTACATCTCCTCCATTCTTACCTACTTCTCCAGTGGAAATTAGCTCAATTAAGATACAAATTTTAGGTAAACCTTTAACAGCAAATGGTGGCTTTTTCCTGAATGTTGTAATTCTTGGAATACCTATGGCAAGAGATCTCCTTGAAAGATAATGTTAGAAACCTCCTTCTTGACCATTTTTTATGTGGGTTGCCATGATGCTGAGAGAGTAACAAAATATAAAAAAATTAAGGAAAGAAATTTTACTATTTGGCTTCTAAAAAAAATTTGAGGACAAGGTGGCATAAACCAATTTTCCCTGCTCTTCCTCACTAAGAACAAGTATAAACCCTGGTAATAACAAAAGAGACAACCAAAGGGAACTCCGAAAGGTTGTAGGAAAAGGACGAGCTGGTTTGGGACACTCAGGACTGGAGGAACAACACAGTGGCAGGACATCTAACATCATTGCCCCACTGAACAGAAGTATGCTACCCAGACCTGGCATTTCTTAACCCCCAAACTCAGAAGTAAAAACAATGAAAATATGCTAAATAAAAGAAATTATATGTAGACTGAAAGCTGTATTTGCAGCTCATTTATTTTACAAACTATTGTAAGATGTGCACATTGTATATTTTATAGCACAGAGCAAATTATATATATTTTGTTGAACAACTCTGTATTCTCACTGCATATTAAGGAATAAGCTGATAGTATGGACATTTACCAGTGATTCTGGTTTATGGGAGAATCTAAGGTACAAAAAGGAAACCTACATGGAATATCATCTTCAATTTGAGTGTAAGCTTTAGGAAAGCTACTATTTCTCTCATATATATATTTTCAGACTAGTCTGTTTTGATACAATAAGCTTCTGTTATATTTATTTTCAATAATATTCCATTTTTTACTGAAAATTTCAAACTTTAAATATCATTGTGGTTGATTTTAAGATAAATCTTAAATTTTAAAAAATTTATTACTTATATTACTGTGCTCATCACACACAAATCTATACTTTGCCTATTTCTAATATATGGATTCTAATGAGACGTGAAGTTTATGTAAATTTTGTCTCATGTTTAATTTTTATGAGAGCCATAGGGGTGCTTTAAAGATTTTGAAAGCATCTTTTTGCCTTCTTAACTAACATTTTTGGCATTGCTTACCTTCCCTGATGTTTTAATATATAATTTCTAGAAGTAAATTTGTTATTGAAATTTATTAATCCCATTATTTGATTAAAAAAGTAGAAACATGAATTCAAAGTTCAGTTAAAATTCTTAAAGATAACAGAGAAGTGATTCTCAGAAGAAACCTTAGGAGCATGGGTTTTTCTCACAATTTTTAGTAATTCCTCTTGGTGTTTGAATGCCTTTATTTGAAATTCATTTTTAAAGGAATCAAATTAGTGTAGGAAAAGGTGAAATGCCAAGGGGATTTTTTTGTGCATCATTATTACCAAATTACAAGAAGAATGTGGACACATTCAAATTGAACTTAAAGCATGTTCTTATATTGTTTGTACTAATCCATGCACAGTTAAGCAACATGAGGTGGGATAGGTGGCAGAGAGCATGGGCCTTTCTCATCTTTTGCCTTGGTGCCCCAGTTCCTCGAGTTCCCTCCTTTAATTGGGTCAATGTTAAGTTAAAAGGAAAATTGGTCTCTGAGATAATACCATCTGTAACAACTGATTTAGGGATCTTTTTGTAGTCCTGAAAAGCTTTTAAAAGGTGTTGGTTGTGGCCTGTCTTGGAAAATGTTAACTTGTGTATATGGAAGAATCTCACTCTAACCTGAGATTTGTCCCTAAATCAAATTCTGTCTTGAAAGAACTCGAAAGGATTGCTGAGAGAGGAACGAAGCAGGCAAGTGACTTTCTGCTTTATTATTCCCATGGCTAGATTTTCTCTGCTTTAAACAGGATTTTTCCATCTTCTTTTTAGAAGGGCATTCCTCAGTAAACAGAGCATGCTGAGCATAATTTACCCTTTTCTTGATGACTCAGGCTCATCATAATGAGCACTGGTTAGTACACTCAACTGTATTAGAAAGATGCCCCTAAGAGCTATTAAGATATGTAGTACTGTTTGTCCCAACTAAACTAACTGCTCCCAGATGACTAAATGTTCCCGGCTGCAGTAGCTCCTCAGTACAATGTATGCTAAATAGAAAATATGTTTTTGTGGACTGCAGGGAGATATCTGTGCTGTGGGGCTAGATCTGAACATGGTGCTGTTATGCTTGCCTCTGTTCTTTGAAGTAAAGACCCTCCCCAAATTTTACCTGCTGCGTGGAGCTCTGTGTTACCATTCCAAATTTATTAGGCTAGGCATAAATGACCATTGCCATGAGTAATATGATAATTGGGTTTGAAGGCCAAATTTAATAATATATCTAGGGGACAGGATCACTAAGATGAAGGACCTAGTGCTCTCAGCTTAAAGAGCATTCCACAGTGAGTCTCTGTCCCCCAAATCATAATCTTACTTGGAAATTTAGTTCTTCATTGTGACATATTCTCTTGAGAGAATAGTTATCAAAAATCCTCTTTAAAAATACAAACATCAAATGAAGGGTTAAAAGTCTGTCATTTATTATTATGAAGTAGATTAATTGAATTATTTTCATACTGATGTCTTCTTAAGTCCAACTATGTAAAGAGACTAGGATTTTTGATGGATGGCCCAGATCAGAGGAAGAGAGAGGTCATTCTGAAGGTTCAAATATTTTGGGAAGGGGGTAGTTTAAGTAGAGGCATCTCCGTGGAAGACTTTGGACTTCCATTAAAAGGTGACAGGAGGACATTGGCACTTGAGAAGCAAAGATGAGTAGAAACATAGGAAGGAGAAAGCAAGAAAAAAAAAGGCAACACCTCAGTGCAGTCTTTTTTTTTAATTTATAAAATAAAGACATATTTCAGCATATACAATTTTTTATATGAAGTATATGCACATTGCAATTGAATAAAATAGGCCATATTTGAATGCATGAAAAGAGTTCTTTGAAGGGTCTCCACATTTAATTTTTTATAATTCAATAATTATTTTCTAATTAAGTTTTCTTTGGAATACCAATGTAGGCATTTTTTTCAAATGTATGGTACTTTTATATAGATCCTATCTCACAAACGTTATATATACTGTATTAAAGTGGTCAAGATGTTCTAAATTTCAAATTGGTTATTATTATAAGCTTTTCTGATTATTCTTTAATTTTTCTAATGCATCTGTGCCATTAGTTAGAAATGAGTATCTTGGTATCATGCTGAATTTTTAAAATGTTGAAAAAAGATAATTAAAACAATGTTTAATGTCCTGAATGAAAATAACAACAAAAACAACAGATTATTGAGAACACAGTTCAACAAAATCTTACATTTGTGTACTGGTTTATAGTTTTGAATGTGAATTTACAAGGTATGTCTTTTGCTTTTCATAAAACCTTGGGAGGTGGGAAAGGAAAACCTTATTTCTCCCATTTTATAGGAAAAGGTAACTGAGGCCAGGAAAATCAAGTTTTTGTTAAAGGTGACACAAGTAGTGCATTCCGAATTTAGAACTATAATTTAATTCTTAGTTTTAGAAAACTGATCTTGTTATTGGAGATGAATCAAAAGACTTGGCCTCTGGATACTTATATCTGTGCCCTAGTGCATGCTAGTACTCGTACATAAAGCCAGTAACACTAGTACATAGTTTGTAAAGCTTTAAATGTGAGGAAAGAAGTTTAAATACAAAAATGTGAAATGTAAGAAAAGGCGGGAGGAATATTACTCATCCATTGTTAAAAATACAAACTGATTGTTACTATTCTAAGTTTGCTAATTACTCTAAATATTTTAGATAGCTTTACATTTGACACATCTATCAACAGAAATAAAATCATTCTTTTTATTTTTCATGGAAAAAAGTAATTATTCTGTTCACATGCTATTTATGTTGCTTCTTTTAAATCTGTTTCTAGCTCAATGCCTAGAAACAGTGGTGTTAACTGTCATTGTGATGCTAGTAAAGAGATTAGTCCATTGATACTCATTCCAGGGGTCTACTTATTACTCATTCATATTCCACATTGATAACATATATTCTTCAAAGAATTATACAGTCAGACTTTCAGTGCTTTTGGCATAACTAACCACCCCCCCGAAAACCCGAAAATTGATTTAAAACTAAATGTTAATATATGTTGTCTACAAGAGACCACAGCAAAAGACCAAAGTAACTTAATATGGCTAAAAGTAATAGGATGCATAATGATCTGACAAACAAATATAAATAGAAACCAAAGATTGTAGACAGAAAATTCAAGCAAAAATAGTTACAAAGGGCAAGGTTTTGTCATTTTTGTATGAAGTGTTAATTAGGTTAGCCCTTTTATACTTTTAAGGAAGAGATTTTCATGCAGTATACAATTGTTCTAGAATAGGAGTTGGCAAACTGTGGCTTGTGGGCTGACTACTTGTATTTGTAAATAATATTTCATTGTAACGCAGTCACACCTATTTATTTATATACTGTCTATGACTTCTTTAGCTCTCCAGTGGCACAGTAGAGTAGTGTGACAGAAAACAGGACCCATAGTCCTAAAATACTTATTTTCTGGCTCTTTAAGGAAAAGAGCATAGAGGACTAAGGGACTTTTTGTATTAAGAAGTTACATATCTGGTAAGGAAATCTGGTCAAAGTAACATTTAAAAGGTATAGACCATAGTGGACATTAATCATTCATGGCTGGCCAACATCTTTGCATTTATTTTTATTTTTCTGTTTGTTTCTCACAAGGGTAGAATCTAAAGTCTTACTTTCAGCTACTGAATCCATTCTACCAATCCAGTTAGACTGGTGTGAGAGCTGAATGTGAAAGAATTTTCGTTTGCAACTAAGGACACTATTTGATAAATAAAGCAATCATGCTTATGAATATAAAGGAAAAATTCTAAAGCAAATATGATTCAGCATATTATTAATGAATAATTACAGTTTGATCAAGTATTGCAGGAATCAAGTATGGTAAGATCAAATGTCTCCAAAAATCCAAAGATATTTTAATATCAATACAAACAAGAGAAGGACATGGCTTCAATATGATAAAGAATATACCTCAAGGTGGGGGAGATCTACTTTATAATGAAACTCTGGAGGCATCTCTACCATAATCACTAAAGATATAAGAATTAACATTATTCTTACACTTTAATAAACTAATATGAGAATAAAATAACAGGTACATACGTTGGAAAGGAAGGACTGAAATATCAAAGCTGGTAATGATATGTTTCCAAGGAAAAATCAACTGAGATACCAATAGAACAGTTAAAAAGTTTAATAAAGCAGGAGGTCAAAATGCAAAAATTTTTTTTAATTATATTTTCTATGTATCAGTATATCAGTGATAATTCTATCAGGAAAATAGACCAGCTACAATTATGGGGAGACAGTATTTAATTTAGGGATTAGGGTTTACATAATCTGGGAGAAGATGGAAGAGGATGAGGTGGGTGAGGGTGAGAGGTCAGAGGAACAGCAACTAATCCCAACCCACTTCAGCACTAGCAAGGAGGGGTTAGTGAGAGCTTAGGGAAAATCTGAGAAGTTGTGTGTGACTGGACACCAAAGTGGATCGGCCAAAGGGAAACTTTTAGAGAGGTCTAGAAACTGCTGCCTGCATAGAAGTTGTTGCCTCTTTAAAACCATCTGTCTCTGGAGGAACTGCTGCTTCTTCGTGAGATCTGTCCTCTCTCCATGGGCTTGTGTCGGGTGGCAAGCATGGGTGGTTGGCCAGGCAAGCAGCTGGAAAGATGAGTAGGGAAGAGAGCACAGACAAACTATGCCTTTTAGTGAGCAGTCATCACTGGATCTTTCAACCGTGATCCATCTGCAAATAAAGGTCAGTGCTTCAGTTCAGCTTTCAAATCTCATGCATGACCTTGTCTTTAGAAAACTTTACTTAGAATAATATAAGGAAGAGGTTTCGGGAATGAATCTCCCAGACTTATTTTGAAGCAGTAATGCCAGTTTGACAACAAACAATCCAGTACAATCAGCAATAACACCACGGAAAGTATAATGAAACAAATTTTTCTTCCTGCGAAGAGAATTGCGTGTCCACGTGGCTTTACTGATGATTGATATCAAATACATTTAAATCATGTAAGAGCCATATCATAAAAACTTTCAGACAATAGAGAAGGAACGAATAATTCCCAAATTTTTTATAAGTCATAATTCTGGTACCCATACCAGACTTAGATATTACAGGGGAGACGGGGACCCCTATGATCCAATATCTATCATGAACATAGGCACAAAAATCTTTAACATATTAGCAAATTCAACCCAGTACTATATAAAAAGGATAATACATTATGTTCATGTAATGTTTTTTTCCAGGAGAGCAAGACTGGTCTAATATCCACAAATCAAGCAAAGTAGTTCACCATATTAACATAGAACATTTCTGTGATCATCTTGATAAATTCAGAAAAACATTTCTCAAAATTCAACAGCCATTTATATGTAAAAGAAAACCTCGCAGAAATGTAGATCAATGGAACAGGATAGAAAGCCCAGAGATAAACCCACGCACATATGGTCACCTTATCTTTATAAAGGAGGCAAGAATATACAGTTGAGAAAAGACAGCCTCTTCAATAAGTGTGGTGCTGGGAAAACTGGACAGCTACATGTAAAAGAATGAAATTAGAACACTCCCTAACACCATACACAAAAATAAACTCAAAATGGATTAAAGACCTAAATGTAAAGCCAGATACCATCAAACTCTTAGAGGAAAACATAGGCAGAACACTCTATGACATAAGTCACAGCAAGATCCTTTTTGACCCACCTCCTAGAGAAATGGAAATAAAAACAAAAATAAGCAAATGGGACCTAATGAGACTTAAAAGCTTTTGCACAGCAAAGGAAACCATAAACAAGACCAAAAGACAACCCTCAGAATGGGAGAAAATATTTGCAAATGAAGCAACTGACAAAGGATTAATCTCCAAAACATATAAGCAACTCATGCAGCTCAATATCAAAAAAACAAACAACCCAATCCAAAAATGGGCAGAAGACCTAAATAGACATTTCTCCAAAGAAGATATACAGATTGCCCACAAACACATGAAAGAATGCTCAACATCATTAATCATTAGAGAAATGCAAATCAAAACTACAATGAGATATCATCTCACACCAGTCAGAATGGCCATCATCAAAAAATCTAGAAACAATAAATGCTGGAGAGGGTGTGGAGAAAAGGGAACACACTTGCACTGCTGGTGGGAATGTAAATTGATACAGCCACTATGGAGAACAGTATGGAGGTTCCTTATAAAACTACCAATAGAACTACCATATGACCCAGCAATCCCACTACTGGGCATATACCCTGAGGAAATCATAATTCAAAAAGAGTCATGTACCAAAATGTTCATTGAAGCTCTATTTACAATAGCCAGGAGATGGAAGCAACCTAAGTGTCCACCATCGGATGAATGGTTAAAGAAGATGTGGCACATATATATGATGGAATATTACTCAGCCATAAGAAGAAACAAAATTGAGTTATTTGTAGTGAGGTGGATGGACCTAGAGTCTGTCATACAGTGTGAAGTAAGTCAGAAAGAGAAAAACAAATACCATATGCTAACACATATATATGGAGTCTAAGACAAAAAAGAGTCATGAAGAACCTACGGGTAAGACGGGAATAAAGACACAGAACTACTAGAGAATGGACTTGAGGATATGGGGAGGGGGAAGGGTAAGCTGTGACAAAGAGAGTGGCATGGACATATATACACTACCAAACGTAAAATAGCCAGTGGGAAGCAGCTGCATGGCACAGGGAGATCAGCTCGGTGCTTTGTGACCGCCTGGAGGGGTGGGATCGGGAGGGTGGGAGGGAGGGAGATGCAAGAGGGAAGAGATATGGGAACATATGTATATGTATAACTGATTCACTTTGTTTGTAAAGCAGAAACGAACACACCATTGTAAAGCAATTATACTCCAGTAAAGATGTTAAAAAAAGAAAAAGCTCAGCAAAATAGGAATAGTAGAGAACTTTCTCAGCCTGATTAAAAACGTTTACATAAAACACTTTATTTACTTCATCCTGTAGGATGATGAATACCATGCTTCACTACTTTTATTCAGCATTGTACTAAAATTCTAGTTGGTGTAAAAAGGCAAGAAGAAATGAGAGGTATACAAATTAGAAAGGAAAAAGAACTGTCTTTATTCATAGGTGGCATAGTTATATATATAGAAAGTTCTAAAGAATATAAAATTATTAGAATGAATAAATTAGCAAGATTTCAGGCAATGAGATCATTATAAAAAGCCAATTTCTCTATACCCAGCTATCACACTTGAAAATTAGATAAAATACCATTTACATAAGCATCACAAATACTTAGAATTAAATTTCATAAAGTACTTGTAAGACCTATACACTAAAAATTAAAAAGCATTGATGAAAACTTTTAAAAGACCCAAGTAAGTGGAGAGGGACAGTATTTTCATGGATTAGAAGATTCATTATTGCTCAGCTGTTAGAGTCTCCAAATTGATATAAGACTTAATCCCATTCAAGATCTCAGCAAGCTTTTTGTAGAAATTGCCAAGCTGGTAATAAAATATATGGCAATGTTAAGGGCCTTAATAAGGGCCAAGTAATTCTGGGAAAAAAATCAGATTGGAGGACTTACACTACCTACTTGAAAATTTACTGTAAAGCTACAATAATAATGTTGTGTTCTCATGAAGACAGACTTACAAATAGTTCAGGGAAACAGGACAGATTTTAAAAAGTATATATATTTAGTTAATTGATTTTTGATAATGGCACTGAAGCAATTTGGTGGGGGAACGGAAAGTCTTTTCAAAAAGCTGTCCTGGAAAAACTGATCGGGTGAAGGGGGAAAAATAACTTGACGTCTGTCTCAAGTCATAAACTGTATTTATTAAAGATGAGTCATAGACCTACATATAAAAGCTAATATAAACTTTCTAAAAGTATAGGATTATATCTTCCTAACCTTGGAGTGGTCAAAGGGTTCTTGGGATACACACGCACGTAAACTATTAAACACAAAAGAAAAAACTTAATAAATTAGATTTCATGATAAGTAAAAAATTCTGCTCATCAAAAGACACACTTAAGAAAATAAGCCCCCCATAAATTGGAAGAATTGAACAGGGGAGCCACAGACTTGTAGTCTAGACTCTCATACATTGCTAATGGGGGTGTTAAAATTGTAGAATTTTTTTTCAAAACTGTTTTGTCAAATGCTTTTAAAAGCAACTTTTAAACACTGTTTTTAAATATGTTTTCTCTGTAACCCAGAGTACAGTCAGAAGAAACTACACAGTAATTTGAAAAGGGAAGGCTTAATGGAATTAATGGGCTTGGAGTAATGGGGTTTGGCTAGTGAGAGGTAAAGAAAATTTTCAAGAGTACAAGAATAGTAGATATATGGAACAGCTATTACCCCTAAGGCTGAGGTAGCTCCAAAGAATCCCTGTTCCCTCCCACATCCCAGGCTGAGATCCCTGCTTCCTTGGGGAGCGCAACTGTGGCTCACAGGATGGCTGTGAAGCTTGCTGAGGTACTGTGCCAGGGGAAATCACGGGAAATATGCCCTTTGGAGTGCCAGGAGAAGCCTTCCCCAGAGAGGTTCTGTGTTTCGGAAGTTTGCTGGAAAGGCTTTCAGGAGAGTGGTAGGGGAAGCTGCCCACAGGAAGGTGCTATGTTTCATTGCCACTGAGTACTGCAGAAGCCACGCGCTCTGTAGGTGCCGGAGGACAGGTGCTCGTTGGAACCATGAAGAGAAATTTTTCTTCAGTATCCTCTACTGACAAACTTAACTTGGTGCCAGCTGTCAAAGGACCACATATTTACAGCCTCCCACTATGTTGCTGCAGACTTGGAAATGACGGACAGGTTTGGAGCTGAGTGGCAATAAATTGATAACTGACACAACAGCCACTTTACTCCTAGGTATTGAAGAGAAATGTTTAAAAACTGACTTTACGAAGATGACTTATAGAAGAATGTTTGTATCAACTTTATTCTGAATACTCCCAGATTGGAAATGTCATACAGTGGAAAACTACACAGAAATAAAAGGGAATAAAATTCTGATACTCAACATGGATAAATCTTAAAAATAATATGCTGAATTGAAGTGACCAGACATAAAGTATACAGAGTATATGATAAAAATTTCAAGTATAGGAGAGGCAAAATTTATCTATGGTGCACAGCTGGTGAAATGGCTTTCCCATTTATTGAGGTGGGAAACACTGAAGAACAGAATTTGAGGACAAAATCAAGAAATACAGATAAAAATATGACATCTGGGTAGGAAAGTGTTTTCTAAGCAAGGAGGCTGTGGAAGAAATTATGGAGGAAAATATTGATAGGATTTTACTACATTTCTGAATTATTTTAGGAAAACACATTTCTTTGAATTTCGTTGGATCAAAAATAGTAGACACATATTTTGAGAACTCTTCCTTGCTGTGGTCTTTCTTTAGGAATTATGTATGTGCTGGGGAGCGTGTGAGCATGTACATGCACATATTCTTCTTATATATCAAAAAATTTTTCTTATACATCAAAAAATTGTAGTAAAGATCATGTTCCACTTACAACATAGTGAATTTAACAAATGTTTTATTACCTAATGAAAGCATTTAACCATCTTTCCAAAAGCATAATTCTTTTGCATAGTAACTTGATATTTGGTGAAAAGCACAAATAATTATTATTGTAATGAGAGCTTTTCTTCAGCTGTCCTTGTAGAAGTGGTGAGGTATTCCTATGAATTTACCCATCTGAAATATGCCAGCCCAGTACAGAGCCTTAAACAGAGATCTTTTCTCTGAGGTGGTTTCTTGTTTAATGATCTGTAAATGAAACTGTTATTGCTTCTTTGCCTCTCATTTATGAGCACCATTATTTCTCACAGTGGGTTGTCTTTGTCAGACAATAAAGGTAGAAGAAGTTTTTAAGTTTGTCAGGGGATTTATTGATATAAATGAGAGAGAAGTTCAGTCAAAATTAATGACAGTGGTTTTCCATGTAGGAAAAGGAGAACAAGTTTTTAAAATGACAGCTCTTTTTAAGATATATGATTCTACCTTAGAACGATATATTCCTTCTGTTACTGTACTCTGGGTTTCAAGTTTTCACATTCATTTACTGCAGTTTTTTGCTATGTGTAAGACAGGTAATAAGATTTTGACTACATAAACAAGCAAAGGCCATCTATCTTGAAATACAGCATTTAAAGAATTTTGTGGGTACAGTTCTGTGATCATCAAAACATAGTATTTGGATTAAAAAAACTTTTATTCATTATCAAAATGAACCATGGTGGAAGGCATGGGCATGATAAAACAAGTGATTATCAGAAACCAATTAGGTTTGTATTGTTCATAGTAATTTTAGCAAATATTCAATTTGAAGGCTTATTGCTCCCTTGTCTCTCATCTGCAGAAAAGAAGCAAATTGAATCTGCAGAAAACATAAGTTTATTTGATACCTCAAATTTTAAAAAGCCCCTTTGGAGTAATTAGGTGATAATAACCAAGTTTCTCTAATTGGAGAAAAATCGCCACTTATATAGCTAATTAGCCTGAGAAATATTGTTGATGTTTAAGTTGAAGCGGGAAATATTGACTGGAAGAACCATGTACCTGCTAACACAGAAATACTATAATCCCTGGCATTTTAAATAAGTCTGTGACCTACATTCGTATTTCTTTTCATTGTGACTCATGTGATCAAACACTAAGCTATTGATTTTTATCTATGTTCTTCATTTTCCTTGTTTATAGGAAAACTTTATGATCCAGACTTTATAACTGATGGCATTATAGCTTCTAATGCTTTAATAGCTTTCAAAACAAGAAAGAGAGGAATGAAAGTAGAGTAAAATGCATTGTTGGTTGAAATACCACCTTGGAAAATGGGGTTTGATTTATTTCAAGGATAGATTTAGTAAGAGTGAGGGAAAGTAGGCTTAAGAACTAAAACTATTTTAATGACCCTTTAGCAACTCCTGTTTTTTTGTGTGTGTCGGGGGGGCGGTTATCAGGAAGTGATTGCATGCTGAGAATTTTGATGGCTGATCTTGCTACGGCAAACTTTGCAAATTTGAGGGCCTAGAATTTACCTTTCTCCTTAGCTGCTGCAGTTGCTGTCTCTTGCTTAGCATCCACTCTGTGTTTCTTATCGGTATTGACAAATGTGCTTATGAGACAAACAGTGTTAAGAGTACAGCTTATGTGACCCACACAAAAAAACGAATATATCTTTACTTTCATGCTGTGTGATTACTGACTTACCTTTCCAAGATAATTAACTTCAGGAAAAGGTAAATATCAATGTGCTATTTGTTTTGAATTTTTGTTCAACTAACATAATTAACCAGTGAGGTGTTAAAAGTTGCTGGAAGATAGATTTTTAAAATAGAAATTAAGCTATTTTAGAAGCTAATTTGATGCCTTGTAAAAAAAAGTTTGTGGTAGAAGAAAAAAATGAGATTCTTTATTATGGGAAGTATAAAAACCAAGGAGCCAATTTCTGAAGTTTTATCCAGTGAACTGTGTACATGCAATAGCCGTAAGCAATTATTCATATGTGGTAGGGTCACCTGTAATGTTGGCAAACTGATTTTTATTAGCTGACCTCCAGACCTTTAACATAAATTTGATAACTTCATTTTACTGTTAGGAAAAGGATAGTGTGATTACACTAGAATTAGAACATATTTGTTGTTGCTAACATAAAACAGTGAAGAAGTCAGTAACAGTTACTAAATTTCTATACTTTGCAGAAACATGAGTTCTGAGCTCGGCCTTGGGTAGTTTTCACAAAGTAAAATTATACAACGGATACTGTGGTTTTCAGACTGGAAAGCTGTACTGATTGATGAGACTCTCCAAGTATTTGGGAGAAAATTGAATGTCCTGATGGTTTTAATCTAAAATATCAGTTCAGAGTCTCTACCTCTGACTCCAAACCCTTTTTATTTCCCCAAAGCCCTCTCCTTTCCACCAACAAATGTTTCTGCTTGGAATTACTAGATTCTCATGTGGCAGTGAAGACTCCGGATGAGAATAAATGAAGAAATCCTATTATGTTTCAGATTTTAGCTGTTGAGTTTCCTGGGAAATTGCATTCCAGGTGTTTTTGAATTCCCTTCTTTTAGTTTTGATAATTGACTATAGTTTTAGCAATCTACTACAACAAAATATTATTTAAGATGTATGTTAATGTGTGTAAATTTGCATTGTCATCAAACGGCTATATTTTCCTATTTATCCCTTTTCTCTTCCTGGCTTTGTGTTTCTTATGTGACAGGAATGGCTCCTTTCAAGATATAATTCTGTTTAACCAGACGACGTCATTATTAATTTTGAAAAAGATTGTTATAAGAACCTGAACATTTTAGGCTTTAGTGGCAGGTATGGGAGTTAGTTACATTTTAAAACAATAGATTCTTCTTTCAAAGCTCCGGATGGAAACAAAGACATATATGTATGGTTTTTAATTTTTGTTATACGTTATATCCTAAACAAAAGACACTTCTCTCCTTTTAAAAATATCATTTTTTTCTTGAACTTCTAAAAGTTAATATGTGTATTATAGTAAAACTGAGACCCATAAGAAACAAAGAACACAAAATCATCCATAAACGTAAGGAGTTTAAAGTTTGACGTGTCTTTGTGAGTCCTTGTGTATGTTCATACACGTAACTGAACATACACTTTTATGTGGTTGAGCTTGTCTAGTGTGTATTATGCTTTCGCACATTATGAATATTTACTAATTAAGTCCCAAACCTATGAGAATTTTGATAACTGAGAATGCACTTCACCAAGTCAGTCAAAAAAAAAAAATGTAATCCTGTCTTTTACAGAAACAAAATTTCATAAAGACGAAAATGGCAACAGGCCTCTGGATAAAGATGTTGGTAGAATTACATTAAAATACTGCATTCCCTTAATACTCAATTTAAAAATGTAATGTAAAACAATAGAGTACAATAGGTATAATCCTTCTGAGATAATTCATTATCAGATCTAAATTATTAAAATATTAGCAAGAAAGGGTTTCCATCAAATTAGTTAAAAGTGTATTACAACCATAAGAGATACATTCATTCATCAGTGGATGTAATCAAATTATAAATGTGAACGCAACTGCATAATAACTTTCCTTGTACTTCTAGCCCTCTGCTGCCAGCCCGGTTAATAAGCCCTGAAGGATGTACTGAGCTGGTTTAACAATTCTTGGTTCAAGATGCTTCTTTTTCTATATAACAGTATTACAACTATAACAAAAGATATCTAGAAACTGGCTAATCCACAAACTATTTTTCTTGTTCATTGTCACCTTAAGAAATCTAAAAATCTTAGATGAAAGTAAGGACTGCACATTGTCCACAACAAACATAGGTACTTTAGAAGATACCCGTATAAAGGACTGTGGTCTATACTGTCTTATAGATATGGATATGCTAACAAAGAGCTATTCCTTTCACCTTTCTTCCTCCTCCTTCACTATCCGAATGACTTAGTATAGAAATATGTCCAGCTCCAAGACGTTGATTAACAGAGAGTATTTCCAAAAACAATCTTTTCTGTCAATGAACAAAATATATTTATAGAAGGGTTATTTCACTACCTTTACTTTTGGTCACTTAGGACTTGTCTATCCTAAAAATACATAGCAATGTTAACTAAAATACACATAAAGAATATGTTTAGATATCTGATCTTGTCAAACAACTCCTGAGCATACAACTCTTCCCTCCTCACTTCTTTCTCTTCCTTCGCCCCTGCCACGCAGTGAAGTGTCACTGTGCTGTTCTAAGAGATCAAATTCAACGGTCCCTTACCCAAAAGATAATCATCCTGTGGATCCCTAAGGGAAAAAAATGTGTTATTTTATATCCTTGACTTTTAGCATATGTTGTGCACTTCCAAGCAGCGAGAAAGACTAGATATTTAAGCAGGACTTAAGTTTGTCCACTACACATATTGTAGCATTGAATAAATTGTACACAGGGAATAAAGACTATAATACTAAAGCATCTGGTAAATAGGAACATTCTGACCTAGGTCCCTTCCTCTTCCTGCCCCTATCAATCCACCGCACAAATGTAACCATCTGTAATACTTAGAGGTGATTTTAATCATTTCGCTTCTACAAGTGAATTTCAAGAAAATGAATTTTAACCTGAAATGTATTTGTCTACTTTTGTTATTTGGTGGCAAACTCTTAAACATCTAGAAAGACCAGATGTTGTAAAATGAGGTCTCATTTTTCTGTTACATCTGCTATGTATACAGCAAGTACACAGGCATATGGGACAGCGGTTAATCTTTGCTCCTGGGAACATAGTGGCATAGAGCCTTTTACACTCCTTTCTCCTCCCACTCCCCTGAAACCCATGCACAAACACAGTGTACCTCTCACAGGTGGTTGGACCATTCCTTTTCCAAAAGATAGTATTTCACATGAATTTTAAAAGAGTAGTTATAAAATGTGCTATGTTACTATCTCAACTTTCAATGTAATCTGTGTACTTCTAAACATCTAGAAAGACTATATGTTTAAAATAATTACTTACAAATGTAGTTATTCAGCACTACAATACGCCTGGTTGTGTTGAAGCAACTACACATATGTGATTATATTGATGTCTGAAAGTGTCTTCTAAACAGGAACATTCTAGTCTAGTGCCCTTCACTTCAATTCTTTCATTCACCCACCAACCCAGTGGTAGAGTACAGGCACACATGTCACATAAATGTGGTTTTACAATTTTATTTCTAAAAGTCATTTTTGTGAGTTTTAATACAAAGTTATAGAATGTGTTAATTTACCAACTCTACTTCTGTCTTACGTTGGCCACCTCTTTAATACCTAGAGAATACATACTATAAATTTAAGACTCATTTGTCTAGTGCGTACATAATATATACAGTACAGGAAAGTTAAAAAATCATATAATTTATATGACGTTGGATCATATACTAGAAAAAGAACTTCTGCAATTTCTTCCCTCCCACCTCTTCGAACCTAATGAACAAGTAGAGACAATATACTGCTCAAAGAGGTAGTTAACAATTCCACTTCCAAAGACAATTACTCATCAATTATAAAAAGCTACTTACAGGGCTTCCCTGGTGACTCAGTGGTTGAGAGTCTGCCTGCCGATGCAGGCGACACGGGTTCGTGGCCCCATCCGGGAAAATCCCACATGCCGCAGAGCGGCTAGGCCCATGAGCCATGGCCACTGAGCCTGTGCGTCCGGAGCCTGTGCTCCGCAACGGGAGAGGCCTCAACAAAGAGAGGCCCGCGTACCACAAAA
>NW_020172316.1:2189986-2250005 GCF_003031525.2 Neophocaena asiaeorientalis asiaeorientalis | reverse complement strand
AAAAAAAAAAAAAAAAAAAAAAAAACTACTTGCAAAGTGTTATTTTACCACCTTTACATTTATTTTTTTAAAATTTTTTATTGAAGTATAGTTGATGTACAATACTGTATAAGTTGCAGGTGTACGACATAGTGATTCACAATTTTACAGGTTATACTTCATTTATAGTTATTATAAAATTTTGGCTATATTTCCCGTTGTATAGTATATCCTGATAGTATATTTTATATGTAATAGTTTTTACTGCTTAATCCCCTATCCCTATATTGCCCCTCCCCCTTCCCTCTCCTCACTGTAACCATTAGTTTGTTCTCTACATCTATGAGTCTGTTTCTTTTTTGTTATATTCACTAGTTTGTTGAATTTCTTTGGATTCCACAAAAAGTGATATCATACGGTATTCTCTATTTGACCTATTTCACTTAACGTAATACCCTCCAAGTCCATCCATGTTGCTGTGAATGGCAAAATTTCAAAATTTCATTCTTTCTTATGGCTGAGTAGTATTCCATTGTATGTATGTATGTGTGTGTATATACACATACATAAATATGTGGTGTGTGTGCGTGTGTATGCGTGTGTGTGTGTGTATACGTGTGTGTATGTATATATATATATACCATTCATATATATCAACTGTCATCTGTTGATGGACACTTAGGTTGCTTCCATGTCTTGGCAATTATAAATAATGCTGCTACGGACATTGAGGTGCATGTATCTTTTTGAATTAGTGTTTTTGTTTCTTTTGGATATATAGCCAGAAGTGGAATTGTTGGGTCATATGGTAGTTCTATTTTCAGTTTTTTGAGAAACCTCTATACTGTTTTCCACAGTGGCTGTACCAATTTACATTCCCACCAACAGTGTACAAGGGTTCCCTTTTTTCCAAAGCCCCTCCAGCGTTTGTTATTTGTGGTCTTTTTGATGATGGCCATTCTGACCGGTGTGAGGTGGTGTCTCATTGTGGTTTTGATTTGCATTTCCCTGATTATTAGCAATGTTGAGGATCCTTTCATGTGTCTGTTGTACCTTTACTTTTAAATACCTTTTGCACTTCTAAACATCTGGAAAAATTACATATTTCAAATAGGAACTTGTTACTATCTAAATAGTACTATTAAATAAAACTACATACATAGCAATGGTTCTAATCTACCAGGTCTTTTAAATATTCCCTCACTTCCTTCTCTCGACCACCAACACAGTAAACAAGTACAGACATCTGTAATGCTTGGAGGTAATTGAGCAAATTCATTTCCAAAAGTCATTTATAGGAGGTAAGCTTTCCAATAAAGTTCAAAACAAAGTGTGCAATATGTGTTCATTTTTTACTCAATCGACTTTTTCATACATTGGCAAGTTTTTTAACATCTAGTTGCTACATGTTGCAAAACTAGGACTCATTTGTCCATTATACACACTACACAGCAAAACAAGATGCACATAACATACAGAAATATGGTTTATTTGAAACTATGTCTATAAACACACTAGCAAATTATCTTTTGTAATTCTTTTCCTCTCACTCCAGACCATTGAACAATATCAGTAGTAGCCTATGGCTCGTATACGTGGTTTAGCAATTCCATTTCCAAAAGACAGTATTTTCTATAAATTTTGACAAAAAAAAATTATAGTGATATTTTACTACATCTGTTTTTAACATAGACTAGCTATTTCAAGTAAGAACTTTGATATATATATATATATATATATGTAATAGTTTTGAATAAGCTGCACAAATAATCATTATAACCTGCAAGTGTCCTTTAAATGTGAACGTTCCAGCTTAGAACCCTTCCCTTCTCTCACTCCTCTACCAATCCAACGGATTATATGGCTCAAATTTTCAGAAAACCGTCTTTCCTATGAATTTTAACACAGAATGTACTAGTTTTCCAATTCTCCTTTTGTCATATGCTGGCAAACCCTTAGCCATCCAGAAGGACCAGATACTGTACAATTAGGACTCCCCTGTCCATTACACACACCATGTAAGCAGCTGGGTAGAACACAGCACACAGATACATGGGACTGCAGTTCACTCTGAACACACAGGTGTGGAGTCCTTCACGCCTCATTTTCCTTCATCCTCACTGGACAGCTGTGCCCACGTACAACGTGTACTGCTCGAAGAGGGTGTTTGGCCATTCAGCTTAACAGCAGTATGTCAAAGAACTTTAACAAAAAACACTTTTAAAGTTTATTTTACTACATGCTTTTGATATACATTTTAGAGTGTCTAGAAAAACTAGCTATTTCAAAAAAGTACTTTGCACCGCTAACTACATATACAATAGTGAGGAACAAAACGCACCACGGAAAGATGGTTATAATATAAATATGACTTCTAAATACAAGCAGTCTGGCATAGGAACCTTTTCCTCTTCATAGCAGAATCATCTCTGAAGAGTCTCATTTCATTTATGTCTTTGTGTTAATACCGGGATATATATTTTTCTTTTCTGGTGTTTATAGTTATATAGATTTTTATGAACCTAGGTATTATACTAGCTTTTAGCTCTCTCATATATGAATTGAGTATACTAGGCATTCTTTCTCCTAAGTCCACATACACCAATTATAGATGAAGAATGCCTTCAGTTTTCTAATCAGCCTCTTCACGGCCTCCTGCTCTAACCCATTGATCAAATGTCAAAGTGTCACTTATGGAGATGGCCTAACAATTCCATTTCCAAAAGTTATTCCCAGGAGGTATTCCTTTTTATGATTAAATTTTTCTTTTCTTTTTTTCCTTGTACAAAAGAGTGTTTACAAGCCAGGTGATTTTTAACTCTGTTTTATTGTGTGCAGTTGACTTTACATCTATAAGGCCTAGATGTAGAGAAATAGGTTGAATTTTAGAAGGTTGGCAGGTAAAGTTGAGAGAAGCTTTTTTCATATTATATACACAAGCCTTCTATAAAGAGCAGTGAATCTTCCCAAGTGGTGGTGTGCATTTTCTGTTGGCCAAACATAGCCCATTATTCTTTCCTGTCTCTCTTCTAATACCAAGGTCTAGCTGACCATTCCCTGACTTCCCCTCGTCTTTCAGGGCTCCACACACCTGCTGGGCCACAAAGCCTTTGCCTATCCTTGTCAGGATGCAGTAGCATCTCCCCCAGGTGGGACAAAGGTCCCCAGGTCTGCGAGGATCCTGGCCTGAGGCAGCCAAGCTCTCCATGCTAACTGACTTTTTTGGTCCGAGATGCCCCAGGCTTTCAGGGGCTGCTGTTCTTCTTACTTCGCCATCGGGTTGCCATCTGGTCGCCATCTGGTCCCAGAAACGGTATCCATGGCTGCTTGGGAGAGGCCACTGATGGCTGTGGAAGGCTTGAGTCTAGCCTCTACTCACCTACTCGGGGTGAGAGGCAGGGGTTAGGGCTGCTTCTTACCTCAGTCTCTTACTGAATTTGTCTTCCTTTTTTTGTTGTTGAAGTTTCTTTCTTTTCCCCCCAGCTTTATAAGTGACAAATAAAAATTGTATACATGTATGACGTATAGTGTGATGGTTTGATATATGTACAAACGGTGAAATGATTACTACAGTCAAGTTAATTCACACATTCCTCACCTCACATAGTTACCTTTTTGAAGGGGGATTGTGGTAAGAACACTTAAGTTTTAGTCTCAGCAAATTTCAAGTATACAATAGAGTATTTTTATTTTTTTCAGCTTTATTGAGGTATAACTGACAAAATTGTAAGAGTAAGTGTATGATTTGATATATATATGCATTGTGAAAGGATTCTGCCTACTCCTCTGAATTAATTAACAGATCTATCACCTCACATATTTCTTTTTTTGTGAGAGCATTTAAGTTCTACTTTCTTAGCAAATTTCAATTATATAATACAGTGTTCTTGACTGCAGTCATCACATTATACATTAGGTCCTCAGACTTTATTCATCTTATAACTGAAAGTTTGTACCTTTTTATCAGTCTCTCTCTATTTTCCCACCACTCAGGCCCTGGCAACCACTTTTCTATTCTCTGTTTCTACGAGTTTGACTTTTTTTTTCTTTTTTTTTCTTTTTTTTAAGATTCCTCATAGTATAAATAAATGGTGCAGTGTTTGTTTTTCTCTCTCAGGCTTATTTCATTTAGCATAGCGCACTCCAGGTTCATCATGTTGTCACAAGTAATAAGATTTCCTTCTTTTTGTGGTTGAATAATATTCCTGGTGTGTGTCTGTCTGTATTTGTATGTGTGTATGTGTGTGCATACACACACACACACACACACACATTTTCTTGATCCATTCATTCGTTGACTTATGTTGTTGCCATACCTTGACTATGGTCAATAATGCTACAATGAACATGAGAGTGCAGACATCTCTTCGAAATAATGACTTCTTTTGCTTTGAATACATTCTCAGAAGTGGAATTGCTGGATTATTTTGTAGTTCTGTTTTTAAATTTTTGAGGAACCTCCATACTGTTTTCCACAATGGCTGTACCAATTTATATTCCCATTAACAGCATATAAGGATTCATTTTCTCCACATCCTCGCCAACACTTGTAATTTATTGTCTTTTTGATAATAGCCATCATAACAGATGTGAGGTGATATCTCACTGTGGTTTTGATTTTCATTGTCCTGATGCTTAGTGATGTTGAACACCTTTTCCTGTTCATGTTGGCCTTTGTATGTCTTCTTTAGAAAAATGTCTTTTCAGGTCCTTTGTTCATTTTTTAATCAGGTTATTGATTTTTCTGCTACTGAGTTAGATGAGCTCCTCATATATTTTGGATATTAACCTCCTATGGGATATATGGATTGCAAATAATTTTTCCCATTCCATAGGTTGCCTTTTCATTTGGTTGTTTCCTTTGCTGCACTATCTTCCCTTTTAAATAAATATGTTAGGCATGCAGATATATATTTAGTAAAGTCCTCCAAATAATAGGTACATTAAAATTGAGATTGATTTAAAAAAAGCCTAAGCCTTTTTATGTTTTTCTACTTATTCATAATCTTATATTAATATTATAAGGCTGAAGAAATTGCTTAAAGCCTTGGAGAATTCCATGAGAACTATTCATTTAGACAATTCATTAATAAAATATGCATCAGAAAAATATGATAAATTTTAAGCTTGAACATAATAACCTTTTGGTATTTTGTAAAGTAAAACTTAGTGTCTCTAAACATGTGTGATTCAATAATATATCCAGATGGCTTAATTTCTTTATAGTTCCAGTTTAAGTAAACCAAGTTTGTATGACATCAGTTAAGCTAGATGATCAATGTATCTTGGAGGTTAGACATAAGAGTCTACAGTACAGTGTTTAAAGTTTCATTATTAAGATTTTTGAAAATATTTATATACTAGTGACATTTGAAGAATCTATAAATTTGTCTTCAACAATGGGGTAGCATCAGTGGTTCTACCAGCCATCTATCAATTTTTCCAAAGAACTTAATCAACAGAAAGTGCAAAGATTATTCAGTCCTTGAATAAAATTTAATTTGCCACCTTAGCAGCAAACTCTTATTTAATGGCAACATAGAATATTTATTTCATTAGAGTGGAATACAATTAAAATAGTTTTGGTGTGGGTTGAGGGGATGGGAATAGAGGAAATGAGTTCATTTTGTTAAGATAGTTTGGAAATAATAATAATAATAATAATAGATGGAGTAAATATTGGATGCACAGAGAAGCAGCAGCCAGATCTCATAGGGAACAATTTTGTATCCTGCGACTTTACCTAATTCATTGATGAGCTCTAGTAGTTTTCTGGTAGCATCTTTAGAGTTTTCTATGTATAGTATCCTGTCATCTGTAAACAGTGACGGTTTTACTTCTTCTTTTCCAATTTGGATTCCTTTTATTTCTTTTTCTTCTCTGATAGCCATGGCTAGAATTTCCAAAGCTATGTTGAATAAAAGTGGTAGGAGTAGACATCCTCTAAGATCTCTCCAGATCTTAGAGGAAATGCTTTCAGCTTTTCACTGTTGAGTACTATGTTAGCCATGGGTTTGTCATATATGGCCTTTATCATGTTGAGGTAGATTCCCTCTATGCCCACTTTCTGGAGAGTTTTTATCATAAATGGGTGCTGAATTTTATTAAAAGCTTTGTTCTGCATCCATTGAGATGATAGTATGTTTTTTATTCTTCAGTTTGTTAATGTGGTGTATCACACTGATTGATTTGTAGATACTGAAAAATCTTTGCATCCCTGGGATAAATCCCACTTGGTTATGGTGGATGATCCTTTTAATGGATTGTTGGATTCGGTTTGCTAGTATTTTGTTGAGAATCTTTGCATCTATATGTTCATCAATGATATTGACCTGTAATTTTCTATTTTTATGGTATCTTTGTCTGGTTTTGGTATCAGGGTGATGGTGGCCTCAGAAGGACTGCTTTCTAGAATGGGTGCTTCCTGCCACAGCAAGATTTCAAGATGGGTAGGAGATGGCTTGACTAAAAAGAGGATAAATTCCTAGAGAATAGGGCAGTTTGAGAAAGGTTAGAGTGTGGGAAACAATTCCAGGAACAGTAATATGTCTTGAGAGGCTAGAAAGGATATGTGTATTGGGAGTTACCTAAAAAGAAGTGTGATTTTTGTGTTAATGAAGTATCAAATAAATTCAGTTTGAAATGATAGAGAAGTATTAATTAAATAAGAATATAAAAGCTTCATTTTTAAAGCTGTGATTGAAGCTATAAAGGAAGCATTCCCATTTTGAGGTGCTATAAAATATAAAACAATTGCAGTCACAAGCCCTGGATGTCAAAAGTTTTAAGGACAAGAGGTGGACATCAGGACCCTCCTGGCAGCTCTGCACACCACAATTCAGCTTCCACTTAGAATGGGCCCCGTAGTGCTACTCTGGAAATCCCAAGGCACATCTTTTCATGTTCTGAAAAGATCTCATGGCTGTCTCCTATATAATGGGAGAAAGCTCCCAAGGAAGTCAGTGACCTCATTGATATTCTTCACATTACAGGGTAATAATATGAGACTGTAGTTTGCTTTTACTGTTTTAAAACATAAGGGAGTACTGGCTGAAATGAAATTTTTTGCTCATGTGGTCTCAGAACACAGAGAGACAGGTATTATATTGTTTATAATTTATGGCTTATTTGTTATATTTGTAAATTAAAAATACTTCCATATAAATATTGTTAGCTCTGTGTGAGTATGTATGTAAGGTGGAGGTGGTGACTTAGTATTTGAAGTGTCATAATCAGGCATTAATACTGTAGAAGTAACAATTTCATAAATACTTCAAATATGTAACCAAAACCTATGCAAAGAGAAGATTAATGTATTTTTTCATTGGTGAAATAAGCAGTGCTCAGGGTACATGGTGGGCTACTACTCCTGCCTTAATAAAATACAAGTGTCACACAAGCTCCATAGCCCAGTGGGACTCATTCTCAAGTTCTAGAGCTTCATTTGTTCCTGTGTTCTCATATTTACTGGAAAACTCTGTCCTCTCATTCGACTTAGAATGTTGACTGGTCCTGACATCAAAATATCTTTGTTTCCATGGAGGGTGAGGGTGTTAGATTCACAATATCACATAATCTCATTGGCTAAATTTCTCTCTTAGCACACTTTATACTGAAAGTTTTATGCTTCTAGGACCTGTTTTTTCATATTTTTGTCTTATTGCTTACTAATGAAATTCTAATTATCTTCCTAAAATTTTACATCATCTTATTTGCTGATGAAAACAAATATCTCAAACCAAAATTTAGGTGGTATACTCTTTTCCTCTATAGCTACATAAAAGCAGATACTTTTTGGTAACCCCAAAGTAATTCTCACAAAACGGTGAAGTGATAATGTCACAAAAGTATTAATCTTACTCCCCTATTCATTGTGGAGACTTGCATGAAAATGAATCATCAACTTTCTTGTCTGTTTTGTTTTGTTAATAAAATTATCCTTGCAAGTCTAATTTGTAAAAAGAAATCTGTGAAGATTTCAGAGTTGTTGCTATGTCCTCTGAAATATAACCAATAACTTCAGAAAGTCTGATTGGTGATTTCATTATTTTTTTTTTAAGAATGTTTAAATTGATATCTCGGTGTTCTAGATGATGTCAGGTATAGGTAATTGTGAGGTTCATTTTTAAATCCAAAATAAATTCTTTGGAATTTATTTTTCATTTATGCAAAAACCATAATAATTTCCACTCTTGGATTCCTTATTCTAAAAACAAATTTTAGAATATTTCACTCACTTAACTAACTAGAGCAAATCTTTTATGCAAAGACCTGTTGCAGTGCCTGAGGATAGATAGTGAAGACTTCCTTAATCTTACAAAAATAAGTTGTCTATGTATTTGGCAGAATCTGATCTGAGTTTTTATATATTTTGAAGCAATGAATGGCAGGATGTGGAAGGGTCATATGAATAGGGTGGTCACATTTTTGCCTGGGACAATTCTGGCTTATATTTTTGTGCCAGCATGATTATTAATAATACCCTTTTTTCTGTCTCAGAAATGTCTCCTTCTTTAGATGGTAAATTAGATGGTATATGTATAGTTCTCTGTACTCTCCTCTGCCCTCATTCTTCTGATCTCCTGAAGCTTCCCAATGTTTAAGAAGAAAACCTGATAAGAGTTGAATAGCCAAATTGGTTTAGGGTCTAGTCACAGTAATGGTAGTGCAGACATTTGAGGAATACAAGAATCAAAGAAAAAGATGTTTCTTCTTATTTTTAAATACCGGTTCCAGTTTACCTTGGCCATCCTTCAGTCAGGGTGGTACCTCAAGTTTGAAAAGTTTTTGTCTTTGCTTCCAATTGGAAATAGTATATTATCCTTTGAAGGTTAAATTCCTTACGCATGACCCAGTCTTAGTGTCCAGTCATGCACTCCACACTATACAAAAGAATGACTTTTCTAAAAGGCAGATATAACTGTGCCACTGTCTTGCTTAATAATATTTCAGTGTCTCACCATCACCTTTAGAATTAAGCCTAAACTACTGAATATTATCATTTAAATTATTTCAATCTCTAAGGTTCCATCTCCTTTACGTTCAAATGTTCAAGTGTCTCTTCAATATCTCATTTGTATTCATCCCACAGATACCTCAGTACAGAATGTGACAAACTGATCTGTCATCTTTTCCCACAGACCTGTTCTTTCATCTGTGTTATTTCAGATGTCAGCACCCTATTAATCCATATTCAAGTATCTGGCTGTTTTCCTTTATGGTCATTTCCCAAGATAATCCTACCGTGACAACAAACTTGGAGTGTGTACAGGCATACTTCAGAGATATTGCAGATTTGGTTTCAGACCACCACCATAAAGCAAATATTGCAATAAAGCGAGTCACACCCATTATTGGCTTCCCAGTGCATACAAAAGTTATGTTTATACTATACTGTAGTCTATTAAGTGTGCAAATAGCATTATGTCTAAAAAAAAATGTTAGTACGTAATTAAAAAATACTCTATTACTAAAAAATGCTAACCATCACCTGAGATTTCAGTGAGTAGTAATCTTTTTGCAATATTAATATCACTGATCACAGATCACCATAACAAATCTAATAATAATGAAAAGTCTTTAAATATCATGAGGATGCCCCAGATGTGATATAGAGACATGAAGTGAGCAAAAGCTCTTGGAAAATTGGTGCCAATAGACTTGCTAGATGCAGGTTTGCCACAAATCTTTGATTTGTAAAAAAAAACACAATTTCTGCAAAGCACAGTAAAGGGAAGCACAACAAAATGAGGTATGCCTGTAGTCACTCAAACATAATAGAAGTTGGTTTCCCATTCAATGTAAAGTCTTAAATGGTGTTACATATAGGCAGGGCCATCCCTTCTAAGAGGTGATTTAGAAACCAGTCATTTTCCATCTCAGCGTTTCATTATCTTCCATTACAGGGCGGGTGGGGGCAAGAACATGGAGGATCAGGCATGGTGGGAGTGGCCTGGACTAGATTTTAGTAACACGTTTACACCAAAGTCATGCAGTCCACCTGAGTGCCTAGGACAAAGAGGAAATAGGTTTGGTGAAGAGCTGGCTCATAATCTTTGCCGTATTTGTTTATAATCACCATGCTGCCCATTCAAACTTCTACTGACATTGCGGAGCACAGGCTCCGGACGCGCAGGCCCAGCGGCCACGGCCCACGGGCCTAGTCGCTCTGCGGCATGTGGGACCCTCCCGGACCAGGGCACGAACCCGTGTCGCCTGCATCGGCAGGCGGACTCCCAACCACTGCACCACCAGGGAAGCCCCAGCTAATCTTTAATCAGACCCAGAGGCCATCCTATAAGTGCTTCAACAGTCCTTACCTCCCATCATCATCAGAGGTATATTCATTTTCATAATGAATGTTAGAAATAGGTTTTCATTGGTGAAAGAAATGACTCGTTAATTAGAATGGTTATTGGAAATGAGTTTTTATTGGTGAAGTTAGTAGATTGGCTACAGTATTGTAGGGGGTAGGTACACTTCTTTCCTTGCATAAGAAGAGTATAAAATCTGTCATCTATTCTGAAGCCTATATCTTTTAGAATGGATCTTTAGGGGTAATTCGTAAATGGTCCTATAATCCTGCTCTTAATGGGAAGGTTTCTTGATCTACTTACAATCAACTACATCTGATACTAGAATATTGTCACATTTGTCTCAGATAAAGGTAGTTTTAGAACACACAGAGGGATAGGAAGCTGAGACATCTTCAAGAGTTCAATGTATGACTTTGTGTGTGTGTGTGTGTGTGTGTGCTTCAGGTTGCTGATAGACAGTGGCTTATGTGGTAAAATTTGGGCTGAGATTTGCTTCTGTTACGGGAGAGTAGCCAATTCTTAACTATTTCTATTACAGGCCCCCCAAATTGAAGGGTATGTATATTCAAATTGAACTAGACCAGTTTACCACACTAGGCATTTGAAATTCTAAACCCAAGAATTGATCCTTTTTTTGTTTCTTCTTTGTTAACCTTTACTTATGGCAATTAATGAGAATTTCTAGCCCCTTAAGTGGGGAAGAAGTAGAGAATATAAGGAAATACCAAGAACACAAACTATTGCTTAATAATTTAAAACTATAGCCCCAATACAAATGTTTGCTGATTTAAATCTTATAAAGACAACCCCCTATGCTATCTATTTGCCATGTAAAATCATTTTGAATAATTTTTATGAGAATAATTTAAAAGGCACAATAACTTATTCCAATTCTCAAACTCTCCCAGTTCTTATTCTTAATGCTTGTATTCCTAAATGTCTCTAATAGGCACTTTTAAAATCAGAAAATATATTTCTGAGGGATTCTCTCATTTCCTCAACATTCTGAGAAATGTATAATATATGGGTGCTTTCACACCTATGGTTCAGGTTATGCCCTGCAAGCATTATGGCAAATATTGTTTTATACTTGGCCTCCTTTACACGTTCACATTGCCTGCTTGGTCCCTGTAGACATTTGAATTAGCATACTTGCTCAGAAAAGTTACCAGGCATTTCAAATATATTGCAATCATTTTAATTGTGAATTATTTTTCATTTTTAATTTAAAATATATGTACTACACAAGGTAGGGCAAGAGCTGAGACTGGGAAGTCACTGACTTTAGGTACATATATATCTATTGCAGGGAATTCTTTTAAATACTATTTTCAGAACTGAAGAAATTCTTCCCATACATTGAACTTCCCAGCTGGGAATCCCGTACACCCCACCAAGCAACACAAATGTTTTTTTCATCATTATAGTTTTAATCTTATTGCATGCAATATCCTGGTAGGTAATATTAGTGGTTCTTCCCTAATTTAGGAGAGGGTCAGAGTTTATGTTATTCCCTTAAACATTTAATATATAAACTGAGCAACCTCCTACTACTGTTGGCATCAATTTAGACATTTTCATGCTTGTTTCTGGTACGTGTGCTGCTAATGCACAAGGGATGAGAAAAGATTCAATTTCCTCATCTGTAAAATGAGGATGATGGTATTAGGCACTCTCTAAGGTCCCTTCAAGCACTAAAATTTTATGGTTCTAATAATGTAAGTTTAAACCACATTAGTAAGAGTAATAGCTTTTCTTAGCCTAGTCAGTGGCACAGTTTTCTTAAATGGCCTACTTTGCTTAGAAACAATCCACTAAGCTTCTTTTCTTACCCAAATTAAAGTTAGTCTAACCCTCCAGCCCTGAAATTCCAATGCTTTGTAGAATATTGAAAATATTATTTTTATGTGTAGCCGATACCCGCCTCCACCCCAGTGAATAAGCCCCCTGAAATATAATTTGTCTAATTTACTTTCAGTTTTTATAGGATATTTTCTTGTCCCTAGGAGATGTTTAATTAAACCTGTTAATGAATGAACATATAACTTTTGTATCTCACCACATAGTGTACAAAGTGTTATCATTGTCCATTATCTAATATGGAATTATGAAATGTTAAAGTTGACGGGACATTGGGGAGAGCTCTAATCCATTAGTTTCCAACTGGGATGATTTTGCTTCTAGTAGACATTTGGCAAAATCTAGAGACATTTTTGATTGTCTTAAGTGAGGGGTGGGTGTTACTGGCATCTAGTAGGTAGAGACTAAACATCCTATACAATTCATAGTATGGTCTCTACAACAAAGAACTATACATCCAATATGCCAATAATGCTGAGATTGAAAAAGTGTCCTCATTTTATAAGTGAGGTATGAAATCCTGAGATGTCAAACAAATTCTTCAAGATAATTCCTCAGTTCCAGTGCTTTTGACTAACGTGTTGATTCAAATCTTGCAAAGGAGATGGGGATATTTTCCCACTTCGTAAGTGAGAAAACTGGAGATTTGGAAAAGTGACAGTCAATGTCACACAAGTAGCAGGATTGGGAGTTGGGACTAGTGCATGTCAGCTCTGTATTTAGGAATATAATAGGTAGGCCCAGTGTGACTCATAATACGCAAGGGAAGAAATTTCGCATTATTTTTTTTCTAAAGGTCCTGGTCATCACTTACCAAGCTCAGCCAAATTCAGTATCATCTGTTATTAATGACTTGCAATCATCAGACTATAGAAGAACTTCAGGATCTATATAATCCTGAGAAAACTGGGTAGGCAGGTTTGCTTTTAGTACAGAGTGCCTGGTATGTAGAAAGTACTCGTTCAAAAATTCAGTGACTGATGGTTACATGCTGTTGTTCTTCAGCTTCCAGCTACTGCTCTTGAATGACTGTGCTTTACTACCTTAGGCATTGATTCTCTAGGAAGGCTGAGGTGTGGCTTCTTCCCAGAGCTTCACAGCCCAAATAAGCACAAGAACGTTCACAGAAATTTTTACTAAATGCCCACGCGTCACATTTAGTGACCAGTTCTTTTGTACACCCATATAGGCTTTTCCATCAGAGGTCTTGCCTCTTCCACAAGAATGTGTCCCAGGAGGAACCTAGTAGAGCAGAACCTATAATCCCTGCTCCGTTTCCAGTCTAAAGGAAACATAACTACTCAGTAACAAATGTTTCATTCTCTCTTCATTTTATCTATTCTTGCCTTAACCCTCTCAGATAAATGCTTTTGAAAACAAAAGATTTGTTACCTCTCTCGTGGGGCAAGGGAAACCCAGATCTCAAAGACACAAACCTGGATAACCTCTTGGGACAGACACTAGGGAAAGGGAATTTCCATTATTTTGTAGTGAATCCTAGACCTCCACCCCCCTAAAACATGATGTGGCCATATCTTTGCCAGGTTATTTTGTCACATTCATCTTTTAATAAATCGTAGGAGAAATGAATTTAAAGAAAACTCTTGTCAATTCACGTTTTTTGCTTGTTTGTGTGTTTGTTTTTGTCATACTACTTACATGGTCTACAAGCTTAAACTTGTACTTCTATGTGTGTATAGCCTGACTGTATCATACTTAGAGTCAAAAAGTATTATCTGCATAGGTAGATATGTACTCTCAGACTGCAAAAGAAAGCTATACTGGTTTTCAGACTGCTGTAATGACAGGAAAGAAAATAGTACAGGAAGAGTGATAAAGTGTGTGAAAAAAATATAAAGAAAAATTTTGGAGTAGGTAGTAAAGAAAAACAGGCTATTTCACAAATACTTAGCATTTCTATACACATTGATTTATTAAGAAGCTTATTTTTTTTTTATTAGACTTAAGGAAAATACCATTACAAACAACCTTCCTGAAACTACATTAATGGGATTTCCTTGAACTCTAAAGCGTCCTCTGGAGCAAATATATTATATGTACATTTACTTGAGGATAACCATATTTATCCTCAAATATTGAGAAAATATATCTTTGTAGCCAAATGTTTTCTTGTGACTCCATGGTTTTTTTTAGTTTCAATATATAATTTTTATACAAGAAATTATGTAAAAAGTCCAATACTTTACATTATACTCATCAGTTTTATAACCAGAAGTTATTTAATTCCTCATAAATTTATTTTAAAAATAATAAATATACAATTTCCCTAAATATGTTTTTTTGTAAATCTTTCTAAGTAAAATATTTGTCCTGTGCTTTTGTTCCTGTCTGTTTCTATAACTCAGGTGTTTTTTGTTTTGTTTTTTCCTTCCGGCGCTTTATGCAGAAAATCTTTTTCAAGTGGGCAGTAAAGAAGAAGAAAACATAGAAAGCATATTAGAAGTGAATAATGTTCCATTCTGTCAACAATGTGATTCTTATAATACTTTTCTAGGGCTAAATTGAAGTATTTAATGGAAGCATAATTATATATTATTACCACTAGAAACAAGTTGGCATTTTTCTCCTAAAATTTTATGGTGGATACAAGTGGAGGGAGAGTCAACAATATGATAATACATTTTATTTGTTCACAAATCTCTTAGCTATGCTTTGGTTGATAAATACCTAGCATCACGTACAAGATGGGCTTCAAGTAACTATAGATTAAATGACAGGCAAGTGAATTTTTTCTTTTTCTGTTTCTCCCAGGACATATTACTGAAGTACTGATTGCTCAGCACCTACCAAGATATCAGACATATTGTCTCACAGGCAATATGTTAGAATGCTTTATTTTAAAGGCAGTAACAATTTTTTCATCAATAATATTACTTTTAATAGTCTTTCTCCCTATGTTCATATCATTAAAAATTTCAGTCTTTCACATGAAATTGAAGATTCCTTACAGATTGTATTTTATATGCATTATCTTTGAGAAGACAAGGGCAACAGAGCTATATTTCCACAATTTTTGTAGGTCCTATGCATGATCCCATAAGTTGCTGTAGTTATATGTATCCTTCAGCTTAATTATTTATGACCTACTTTTGTGATATCTTTTTGGTAACAAATAATAACACTACTTTTCCTAATTGAAAATTTCAATTTAATATAACTTAAAAATCATTTAGAATTTGCATTTCAAAACAGTGCAATAAAGTCATTAAGATTTATCTATCTTTTAGCTATCCCAATTTTAACTAGCAGTTATCTCAACATAGATGCTAAACAGAAGCTCAGACATGCACGTATTAGTGATTCGGTAAGGTTTTTAAAAAAATTGTTGATATATTGCCCAGCTTATATCTCCCTGCTCACCCTCACTTTCCTATATATATTTCCATTTTTTTCAGGCAATCTCATCTTATCCACTCAGTCCAAGTCTCTACTATCCAAGGGAAACCCCGTTCTCCTTGCCATAGTGCAGGAACCCAGGCCCACGCCTGTTTGAATGGGGGATTTTCCTCATCTCAAGATGTTAGTTCAGGAATGGGCACGTTTCTACATAAGTCAGTGAGCTTCAAGGGAACATTTACTGGAGGCATCTGCCAGTGGTAGTCCTTCACTCTTGAGGGAGAATTATTAGACAACATGGTTTCTCTTTATCTCTGGATATTGTTGCATGCAGAGATCAAGCCTCTATCTGCAAAAGCAATCTTGCTACTGGTCAGAGAATGGAGGCACTAGGCAGAGAAGTGCAAAGCTAAGAGGCTTCAAAGTAATAAAATAAAAACACTTATTAAATCGTGTCTGAGTTGAGCCCTATGCTTGGATTCTTTACAATCACATAAGCCAGTAATTTTCCTTTATTTTTCAAGTCAGTCTGGTTTGAGTTTACCACTAAAATGACATCTAAAGTGAAACATGTGGGGACATACAACTTTTCAAGATACTTCTCAGCATTTAGCTGAATTAATTTTCTCATTGGTGAGTAAATGGATTTTCTGAGGACATATAACAATGTTAATTGTTGTTGAGGGTAACGTTGCTGCATGTCAATCTGAGGAAGCGGAACTTGGGAGCCCACACTGGGGTGGATGCAATCATTTTAAAGATAAGGCAGGGCTGGCTTCATGGGCATGCAGCCTATAGAGTTTAGAAGAACTCCATACTTGGTTTAATGCTTTGCTGTCATTATCTTCAAATTCTTAACTTTTTTTTTTTAACAAAAGGGTCCCACGTTTTCAGTTTACACTGAACCCTGCAAATTATGCTGCAGATCCTGCATGGGTTGCTGCCTAAACTCTGCCATTCTAGGTGGAACACAGATATAAGTCTTGATAGATTGAAATAGGAAGATGTCTATTTTTTCAAAAATGTTTTCAGTTGGGAAATGGCAGGAAATGCTTCCTTGGGATCATGGCTTGAGGAGGAGTGAAGCTTGGCTGATTTAACTACTGATCTCAGTAGTAAGATTCTTCATGTTCTTACGACTCAGAGCCCATATTGGACTCAGAGGCTACGATTGTCTGAGATTAAGGTTTTTCTCTGAAAGCCAGAGAAATCCAAGAAGAGAGAATCAAGTAGGTCATTAAAGAATCATTTCGAATATGTAATTTTGCAGTTTAGGACAATCTACACTGCAGCATGAGAAAAGAACCTGAAAATTGAATCTGTTCTTTAGCTAAATTTTGCCTTGCCAAAGACTCAATTTTTCTAATTAAATGAGTGTGTGCATATCTTAAATTTGTAAACCTATAGTTTTAAATGGGCAAGATCTAAGAGTATACTACTTTTCCCATTAAAAACATAGTTTTTAATGAGTATGGGTAGCAGGCCAAATGGTAACCCCAAAGATATGTTCATAACCTAATCCCTAGAACTTGTGACTATTACTCTATATGGCAAAAAAGTGATTACCTTACATGGCAAAAGATGAGATTAAGGATCTTGAGAGGAGGTGCTTATTCTGGATTATCCAGGTGGGCCCTAGATGCAGTCACATGTGTTTTTATAAGAAGGAGGCAGAGGCAGTTTTGACACAGACACACAGAGAAGAAGGCAGTGTGAAGATAGAGCAGACAGATGTTGCCACAGCCAAAGAATGAAGGCATCAGAAGCTGGAAGAGGCAAGGAGCAGATTCTCTGCAGAGTGTAGTCCTGCTGACATCTTGATTTCAACTTGGTGAAACTGATTTTGGACTTCTGAACTTTTGGCCTGTAGAACCGTGAGAGTAAGCTTCCGTTGTTCCAAGCCACCAAATTTGTGATAAATTTATAGCAGCCACAGGAAACTAATACAGTATGCTATTCCTAATGATGCACAATGATGAAATTTAATGTTTTATTTCAAAAAGGATAAATTGTTGATAAGGTATGAGACAGGTATGTTAGATGAATGAAAGTTACCATTAAGAGGTCAATACTTAGTAAGAAGCCTGAGCACTATTAAAAGCATACACTTTAAAGTCCGGGACTTATCCTTAGCTTTGCTAAAGGTAAAAAGTACCACATTCTCAGCTGAGGGATCCAGTCCAACACTAGAAACTAATCATGACTCTTTGGCAATGGCAAAGAGCTTATTGGTGTAGTAAATGTTTTCAGGATAGCTATACAGGAAGTTGATAGTTATTAATATTTAATGATTCATTTTATGCTTGGCAGGCTACCTACCTGGGCATAGATAAGTTCACCCGCAGAGTAGTTTTATGCTCTTGAAAATATTTTTATTGTTTTGTATGCAGGTAATGGAATCATTTTTAACCAAAACCTTGGAAGCTCTGACTTCATTTAGACCTAGCTAGTCTGAAATATTTATATCAGTATCCATTCTTACAACCTCAAATAAACAGACATAATTAATTTTATATTTCACTTTATTGCATCATAAATTTGAAATGACTAGGAGATATCATAAAATCCAATATATTTTTTTAAACTGAGCATTAAAAGAAGTAACTCCTAATTGGGAAAATGCAGGATTTATTTTCAACACTATGACAGTTTATATAACACAAATGCCTTAGCTGTTTAGTTCACACTTTCTTTTACACCTTATCAAATTGTTCAGTTAGTCTCTATATTTTTTTAAACTGAGCATTAAAAGAAGTAACTCCTAATTGGGAAAATGCAGGATTTATTTTCAACACTATGACAGTTTATATAACACAAATGCCTTAGCTGTTTAGTTGATTTTTCACACTTTCTTTTACACCTTATCAGATTGTTCAGTTAGTCTATTTGCTTTGAAACTAAACTTATTTCTACGTATGTTGCTGTAGTTCTATCAGTATTTCTTCTTTTAATTATAAAAATGGGAATTGAAGATATTCCTAAGATATCAGGGGGAATAATATTCTGGTAGCTAAATGGGAAATAAGACAGTAGGTTCAAATGGATATCTGCTTGGTAATACCTTAAAAGAAAAAAATTAGTAAGTATTTATTAAACATCTAAAGAATGTTGGCAACAGAGATAAAGAAATGAAAAGAAATGAACCAGTCACTGCCCCAAGGTTCACAGAGCAGTGAGTGGGTGTGGGAGAGGTGGAGAGGATCAAACAAACCAGTATGGATGCTTGGGTTAACTCTCTGATGTTGTTTCTTACCACACTTCTCTCATATGTCAGCCACACTAACCTCCTTTTTTTCCTCCAGTGTATCAACTATATTCCTTCTTCTTCATTTCTGTATTTGCCATTTCTACGCCTGGAATGCTTTTTTCCCTTGTCTTAGGTCAGGTTCTCTTAGAGGTACACTCAGAGTCAAGGATTCAAGTACAGTAATTCCTTAGTGGGAAGGAAGGCCCTGGGGAGATGTTCTTCCCCCCTAGAGCATGAATTGCATCTGAGCAAAGGTACTGGACTTTTGTATCCTCACACCATTCAGTAATTGGCTTTGGATGCCTGAGGGAGAAGAAGGGGTCAGTAAATACAATCTCACAGGCACTTGCCTCTCTACATCTATAATCCTCTAAAGAAGGTGTGACAGTGTGATTTATAATAAGAACTATATATTTGGTATTTGTCCATAGTCCTTGTTACTGGCACAGAATTGCTAATACCCTTGGAATTTCCTAAATGATAAGAGTGATAAAGTTGTCTTGATATTCATAAAAAACCTCTTTCAACTACATCTGTGTTCACGTTAATGAGGTGACTTTCAGAAAGTAAGACTTGGGGCTGGTCACCAGAGGAACCAACCATATAATGAGAGGGTTATAACTTTCAATCCTATCAAGCTCCAGGGAGGGGAAAGAGGCTGGAGATTGAGTTCAGTCACCAATGGCCAGTGATTTAATCAATCATGCTTATGTGGTGAAGCCTCCCCAAATCCCTAAAAGGTGAATGTGTGGAGATTCAGGGAGAGTGGCTGCCCAGAGCCCATGGAAGTTCTGAGCCCCTTCCCACATGCATTTCCTTCTGTACGTCTTCCATCTGGCTGTTCCTGAAATATGTCCTTTAATAATAAACTGGCAATCTAGTAAGTAAAATGTTTCCCTGAGTTCTGTGAGCCACTCCAGCAAATTAATAGAACACAAAGAGGGAGTCATTGGAACACCAATCTATAGCCAGTTGGTCAGAAGCACAGGTGACAACCTAGACTTCTGACTGGCAGCTAAAGTGACAGTGGGGTGGGCTGGGGACGGGAGCAGTAGATAGTATCAGAATTGAGTTAATTGCTTGGTGGTGTGGGGGAAAAAACCATACATTGAAACTGGTGTCAGTCTCGGAGAAAGTCTCTGCTATAAGCCACATATGGTAAAGTGCTAAGAAGCTGGGATCTGGGCCCTGATCCAAGGACACCACACAGGTCTGCAGGGCACACACTGTCACTGCCTCTGGTCTCTTCTCCACATCTCATAGAGGATTTCTTTTACGCCCCTCCTAAAGGTACCCATTCATACCTTATATTGATTGACCTTGCTTTGTTTTTACCATAGCACTTGTTGGGGAGGAAGACATTTTCCACTGTCTTTTTAAGGTTCTTCTTCTTTTTTTTTTTTAATATTTATTTATTTGGCTGCACCAGGTCTTAGTTGTGGCACACGGGATCTTTGTTGCAACGTGCAGGATATTTAGTTGCGGCATGAGGGATCTTTTAGTTGCGGCATGCAAGATCTAGTTCCCTGACTAGGGATTGAACCAGGACCCCCTGCACTGGGAGCATGGAGTCTTAACCACTGCCCACCAGGGAAGTCCTTTAAGGTTCTTCTTACTGGTCTAAGATTAAATTGACATGAGACAGATTAACAGGAGAAAAATCAAACAGAAGTTGAATAACATGTATACATGGGAGAGATGAAGGAAATTTGAGTAACTTGCCAAAATGGCTGAAACCCTCATTATACTATCTTCAGCAGCTAAAGTCAAAGGATGTTGAGGGTAGTGGTTTGGAACTTCGAAATGGAGGAAGGCAATTCATATGGAGATAGAAAAGCAAAAGTTTGGCAAACAAATGTTTGGCTAGGCTATGAAGAGACAATAGGACATGGAGAGGAATTGTAACAGATTTTGCTAGGTTTTTCCCTCTCTACCACCCTTAGTTCATACTATAATTATCTATGGTGATAGCTCCCTTCCCAGAATAGGTCCTCTATTTACATTATTTCAAGCAGTTAAGGGGAAGGTCAAAGGTTCTTCTTGAGTCTTTTGGGCCTGAAAAATAACCTAAATTAACCCTCATGCCAAAGAGACATATTTTGGGGTGGCAAATTTTGTTCCCCTACACACTTATATAATGTATAGCATTATATTAAACATTTATTTTCTGTGTCTCCTCTCTCCCCACCCTCCCCCCGCGAAGTTCCTGACACACACACACTGTAATGTAAGCTCCATGAGGGTGAGGATTTGTTTTGTTGACTGTTGTTTATGTAGTGCCTAGATCAGTCTGTCTAAAAATTGTTCAAAGGTAATTGTTGGATGAATAAATAAATGGACTGTTGTGGCACATAGCAGTTTTGAGGGTAGATTCAATGTTGTTAGAGAAGATTTCCAAGCTTCTTCTGAGTTTAAGAAATCAGAGATGAATAATGAATACAGTAGCATATTTAACTTTAGAGAGAAATAAGAGACCCCAGAGAACTACAAGTAGTTTGACATGGGTGGAGTCATCGACTAATCATCCATCAACTAATCATCCATCTTATCAGTAAGTGTATATTGAGTATTCATTCTGTGCCAGATGCTCCTGTACTCAAAGCCAGACATGGTCAATCCCTGTTCTCTTATGATGTCCATATTATGATGTTACTGGATCTCCTGGGTTGATCTTTTATCTTCATTGTCTCTCATATTGTCCAACATTTTGATGTTTTTTTGTGCTTTCTGGGAGAGGTTATTGATTTCCAACCCTTGTGTAGAATTTTTAATTTTGGAAAATACACTCTTCATTTTTAAGAGCTCAGTCTTAGTCACTGAGTTTCTGTTTTATAGCATCCTTTTCTTGTTATATGACTTTTCTAAATCATCTCTGAGGATACCAGTGTGAAGTTCTAGAAGTTTTATCTTCTCCCTTTGTTTTTTTTCTATCTATCTTGCCTCTTCCATTTTGGAGAATTTCATGAAATTCTGACAGTTCTGATGTCCACTCACAGTTAAGGGTAAGACATTTAAAAATTGTTGAAGTTATCTGGTACAAAGGTGAGACTTGTCAAATAGCAGGTTGCACTTTAGATGGTAGAGTGAAGACCAGCTATTAATATAGACACATCTAAGTTCTTGTGTAGAGAAGGGTTTTTCCTCTGGAGTCTTCAATCCCCCTAGAGAAGAGCTAGCCTACCCTAGAATTAGGATCTTGTCTGCTCAGTATTATGAATGGTGCTGGGGTGTGGGAGTGATTATTCCATATACAAACTTTCAATTAACACCATTGTTTTTCAGTTCCACATCTGTCTGACATGATGTTTACAAAGTGAAAGACTTTGAAACTTGTTCTGGGACCGTCTCAATCCACAGCTCAATTATCCTCTTCATATATAGCATTTGAGTTTGTGGTGTTGTGTGCTCTGCTTTCACTGACACTTCTCTTTTACCTTTCTGTCTTCTAGATATATACTGATATATCTTATCAGACTAGGAATATCCAGTCACCAGTTTATTTTTTTTTCATTGTTGTGAGTTTATATCCATTTTAATTCCTTTATTCTCATTTTAATAGAGTTACAGAAGAAAATAATATAATTTATGTGATCAGAGCTCCATTTTAAACCTGCAGTCCTCCAAATTTCTTGTTTAAATCTTTGACAAAAGCAAAGGTAACAATTACAATCATCTGTCCATTCAACAAGACAATAATTTATACTTTAAAAACAAACGTAACAGTAAAATGATAAAAATACTTGCTACAAAAACAAAATTGTCGATTTTATTTGTCAAATAAATGGAGTTATGGTTCTGATTGATGACTCAATGGATTTTCAAGGACTTGACAAATAGACCCTCTTTGTACTCAATGCTACAAGATCAATGTAGTTTCCTGCATTTCAAACATATAATTATTCCCTCCCTTCTAAAAATCAGTACTACTTTGTTTCTTAGGTCACTTTATCCCTTGAGCTACTTGACAAATGGGGCCATGTCATTTCTTTTTGTATCATTAATATCTACCACAGATTCTGGTTCATAGACACATTCAATAAAATCTGCGTTTCAGTTGCCTACCCCACCACCCTTTGTTTGGTGAAATTAGATCATGGGGAAAAAATGATCCCAATCTGCTGCACCATCATGGCACTTCTCCCTCATTTTAAAGGCATACTGTCTTAGCAGATTTAATTCTAAATTCCTATAAAGGATAATAATCTGATTTATTAAATTTAATATATAAAACATGGCAGCACCAAATGTCAGTCTTTTTTCCAGTGTCCCTCTGCCTATCTATAACTAGATGAGACACTAGGTTCTTTTTAGGTTCAGTATGTAGGATATCTGTAAAATATGGTAGTTCCGAGCAAAGGCAAAAAATCCTGCTGGCTCTCAGTGTGTCATCAGAGTAAGCAGGTTATGCACCACATCAATCCCACCAGAAAAAAGTTTATTTTTCTTATAGCATTTAGGAAGAGAGAGGTTAAAAGCTATAGCATGGCACAGATGAAAATCGGCAATTTTAAAAGGAGTCAATAGAGATGGAGTATGGAGCTGTGGAAGACAGGACACTGAATTAGTTTGCTAGGGCTGCTGTAACAAAGTACCACCAACCTAGTGGCTTAAACAACAGAAATTTATTGTCTCATAGTTCTAGAGGCTAGAAGTCCAGGATCAAGACACTGGCAAGACCACACTGAAGGCACTAGGGAAGGTTCTGTTCCATGCCTGTCTCCTCACTTCAGTGATTTGTTGGCAATCTTTGGCTTATATATACATTGTTCCAATCTCTGCCTTCGTATTCACATGGCATTCTCTCTCTGCGTGTCTGTCTCTAAATTTCACCATCTTATAAAGACACTAGTCAGATTGGATTAAGGGCCCACCCTATTCCAATATTACCTCATCTTAACTAATTACATAGACAAAGACCTATTTTCAAATAAGGTAATATTTTGAGGTACTGGGGTTAGGATTTCAGTAGATGAATTTTGGGAGCTCACAATACAACCTATAACAAGCCTGTACAATGAAGAATAAGTTCTAGAAGGATACTGGAGGGGTTATAATCATAAGAACGTTTGGAAACTTGGGCCATAACAGGAAGAGGGATACCTTGTTTTAATTCTGCAGGGCCAGGAACAAAAGAATGTTGCAGTGTGAAGAATTTTTTTTTTTTTTTTTTGGATTAAAGGAAGTGAGAAATTGAGAGTTCATGCCTGGAATTCTGCAGTGTGAGGATGGAATCTGTTAGGTAGAAGACCATGAGAATAATGGTTCATTCATATCAGAACTTTGGTGCTTTACCTACTTTGAAGAGTTATTAATTTAGCAGGTAAACAACAAAGTAGATGAAACAGGGGATAAGTTGTCTTCTGTTTCAACAAGTGAGTTTGATTTCAGATTAGACACCACCACCCACACCATGGAGGACAGCCATTATGAGGCTATGATTTTTACCACTGGTTAATCAAAATAACTGGCCTGAGGTTTTTTTGTGTGTGTGTGTGTGTGTTTTTAACATCTTTATTGGAGTATAATTGCTTTACAATGGCGTGTTAGTTCCTGCTTTATAACAAAGTGAATCAGTTATACATATACATATGTCCCCATATCTCCTCCCTCTTGCATCTCCCTCCCTCCCACCCTCCCTATCCCACCCTTCTAGCTGGTCACAAAGCACCGAGCTGATCTCCCTGTGCTATTCGACTGCTTCCCATTAGCTAGCTATTTTACATTTCGTAGCGTATATATGTCCATATATACACTACCACTCTCTCACTTTGTCCCAGATTACCCTTCCGCCTCCCTGTGTCCTCAAGTCCATTCTCTAGTAGGTCTGCATCTTTATTCCCATCTTGCCCCTAGTTTCTTCATGACCATTTTTTTGTGTGTTTTTTGATTCCGTCTATATGTGTTAGCATGCGGTATTTGTGTTTCTCTTTCTGACTAACTTCACTCTGTATGACAGACTCTAGGTCCATCCACCTCACTACAAATAACTCAATTTTGTTTCTTTTTATGGCTGAGTAATATTCCATTGTATATATGTGCCACATCTTCTTTATCCATTCACCTGTCAAAGCAACTGACAAAGGATTAATATCCAAAATTTACAAGCAGCTCATGCAGCTCAATATCAAAAAAAACCCAACCCAATCCAAAAATGGGCAGAAGACCTAAATAGACATTCTCCAAAGAAGATATACAGATTGCCAACAAACACATGAAAGAATGCTCAACATCATTAGAGAAATGCAGATCAAAACTACAATGCGATATCATCTCACACCTATCAGAATGGCCATCATCAAAAAATCTAGAAACAATAAATGCTGGAGAGGGTGTGGAGAAAAGGGAACCCTCTTGCACTATTGGTGAGAATGTAAATTGCTACAGCTACTATGGAGAACAGTATGGGTGTTCCTTAAAAAACTAAAAATAGAACTACCATGTGACCCAGCAATCCCACTACTGGGCATATACCCTGAGAAAACCGTAATTCAAAAAGAGTCATGTACCACAATGTTCATTGCAGCTCTACTTACAATAGCCAGGACATGGAAGCAACCTAAGTGGCCTGAGGTTTTTGTTTGATGATTGGCAGCCTTTTGAGAAAAAGGTACGGATAAATGGTGAGTTAAATGGGGTTAAGCTGACATGCTTTCTGTTTGGAACAAAATGCTCCTTCTATGTGAATATGTAAATACACTGTAAAAGTCAGTGTAACCCATGTGTTGTCTATGTCTGCAGCTGCAAACAGGGGAGGATACTCTATTTGATTTGCAATTAGTTCTTACCCTTCTTTCTCCTGCAACTGTACATATAACAACCAGTTTATATAATTTTATTTTTTATTTGAATTCTTAATCTGACTGTTTTCTGATTGCTATAGGAAAACCTTGAAGTTTCTAAATTTTTGCTTAAGAAACAGAAAAATCTCTCTTTAAATGGACCTATATACATGTCCTATTTTTAATGACACTGTGCGTGTACTATTGGACCAAATCCATTTAAAATTGAGAGGAAATAACCCATTGACAACCAAACGGTAACTTGGTAGAGAATTTTTTACCTTACCTTATGAAAGCAGTGCTCACCAAAATGTCATCTTCCTGCAACTCCGGCCAAAGGTTTCACTGTCTCAGAAGCTGGACTCTGCACCTGATTTTATTGACTTTTACTTCCTTCCCTAATCACACTTCCCTTTGTTCAGTCCACCACCATTTGGTCTTTTCCTTTTGTCATCCTTATTAATAAGAATTGTTCAAAAGCATGTCAATAAACACTAGGTTTATTCTTAACATTCATAATTCTGTTCTTTGAATTTTCTCCAGGGAATCCACCATTTTACATTGCCTTTAATCTCCTTCTTTGTTCTTTTCTCTGCTCTACTATATTTGATTTTCAGTCACTAAGAAGCTATTTATACTCAGGAATTATGGCTTAAGGGAATTAAAGCTAAAACCTTCCTAGTCATCAAGTCTGGCTATAAGAGTAATAGAGTTATATCTTTTCAAAATATTAAAATCAGATTCATTCTTTTTTTATCACTTATTTTGAGGTAGTCTAGAAATCAACCTTAGTGTCAAGATTCAGTGCTTCTAGTAAGAATAGCAGAGTACATGCACTTCCCTTCCCTGAATCATTTGAAATAGAAAAAAATACAAAAAAATAGGAAACAGCAGCCTCACTATCCTGTAGATTACGAAGAATATGAAATTTAGACTAAATCACTGAGATGTGGCAAGCACCTCCCACATCCTGCTATACTATGACATTTCTCTGTCTCAAAAAAAAAAAGCAAAACTGTATCCATAAGCATGTAAGTATGCTTGTGTACACACACACACACACACACACACACACAGAGGAAAGAAGAAAAAGCAAGAAAAGGAAAAAAAGAAATGTAAGGTTCTGGGGGCAGACCATCAGAAAAAAGACAGATAGCTTGAAGTTAATGTAGTGTGGCAGAAGAGGCATGGGAATGTGAAGCAGCCATGTGCTGCTGACCACAATTACCTAAGCAGAAATTTCTTGAAAATTATTACAAACTAACAAAATCAAAACACATATAGCCACTGAGATCCACACTGGCCTCAAGGGTGTAAGAGCTAAATTCTGAGGTGAGAGCCTTTTGGGACTGCATTCTTCTGAGTACCAAGGAACAAATAAAATTTAGTGACAAAAGATAAAAAAAATAATAAACTTGAATTGGAGCTGCTCAGTTCACTTAGTACATCAACCATTCTGCTGCCCCAAGCAAATAAAAAACTCAAAAATGATCATAAACCAACAATCTCCTCTCCTATGACTCAAATTCCGAGGATACAGTTAAAATAGTGCCCAGTCATGAAGTCAGGGATACCGAAGCCTCACTTTTCATGGGAGATAGCCATGCAAATATAAGTAGTAGAAAGTATCCAAATCAAATCTATCTATAAATAATTTTAAGAAAGTGAAGAAAATTTATATAATAAAGATAGATCTCAGAAACAGACATTTGGAAATATATTATTCCAGAAAAATCAAAGAATGCTTTAAATAATAAGAACGATGTTAAGGAAATTAAAAGGATTGTGAACTTTCAGAAATAGGAGATATATTAAGAGATGAAAAAAATAATCAAGGAAGAGATAAGACAGGGGAGGTGGAAAAAATTGGCAGAAAAAGAGTAAAGGATTCGAAAAAAGGAAACAATTACAGGAATAAAAACTTTTTTAGAAGCCATAAAAAGCAGGGTTGTTATAAAAGACAATATTTGGAAAATAAAATAATTTGGTGGAAAAGAACAAAGATACAAGTTACTCTAGAGAAGTTGACAGGTGTAAGAGCCAGAAAAGGACTGATCACCATAAACATATTTGGCATTTGTGAAGAAGAGTATAGATCAATTGGAACAAGCAAAATAAACACAATTTAGAAGAGAGCTTATTCAAAAGAATTAAATCGGTGCATAGAAAGAAAAGTTGAGGTTATAATATATTCTGGAAAATGACTAAGCTTTAAAGATAAAGAATCCTAAAAGCATTCAGGAAAGATCATTATATCATCTGCAGTGGAAGAAAAATACCATGTTAGTTTACTAACATCATGTTGGTAAAAATATATGGAAGAATCAAATTATTAGGTAAACATGATTTATATAATAAATCATATAATAAATCATTTATATGATAAATCATGTTTTGCCAAAGGTTAAATATTTAAAGAAAAATGTTGAGTTCCAAATTTACTTTCCTTACCAAAAAATGCATTACAAGTGAATGAAGTTTACTTTAAAAAATGAAATTATAAAAAACCTAGAATAAAAAAAATGTTGAGCAATTTTGTAAAATTATTTTTAGAAATTAAATTCTAGAAGACTTAGCATAAAAAAAATTGAGCAATTTTGTATGAGTGTTTTGTGGGGCAATTAAGTGGGGTTCTTTAAAGCACGATGAAATAACCAGAATCTAAAAGTGAAGAAATAGATTAATTTGATGACAGAAGAAATATTTAAAAATATTAAAATGATCAAAAGTTCTGTAAGCAAATTCAGTAGACCTATAGAAATACTATCTACCTCACAAATGACACAAAGGTATTTTTACTAATAGAAATCTTACAAATAATAATGAAAGAGATGAACAAGACAATAGAAAAACAATATAAATGAGCAAGTCATGGAAGAAGAGATACACATGACTGGACAACATGAAACTATTTAGTGTCCTGCATCTGACCAGGAGACTAAAGGATAGAAAACAAGTGAGGAATCTTATGGGAAATTTTAGGACCAGACATGGTTGGAACCTATACTATTTCTGCCAACATGTCCTGTTCCAGAATTGGTCACATGACCCCACCCAGATGCAATGGAGCTGCAAAGTGTAATCTTTCTGTATGGCTGGAATGAAAATACGTGTTTTACTAGTAATATAAAATTTTTACATGCCCTTTCATTCTAGAGGTTTATTTTTCTAGGGGAAATTCTCCCCATGTGAATAAGGAGGTACATAAACAATGATAGATAACAGAATTGTTCATTTTATCGATTAGAGTAGTTTTTATTAATTAAATAATAAACCTTAATATTCTTAAATCTTGGTACACTATGTGTATAGAAGTTTAAAAGAAGGCAATAGATCTATATTGAATATAGCCAAGATGTATTGTTGAGAAAAAGAACTGCGAAACAACATATGCCTCATGATCCCATTAAACTAAACATGACTTTCACAGATGTAGAACTTTGTCTTCTTTTATCCTTTGCTAACACCTCTTCAATGAAAGCCCTAGTGATTACTTTGTATACAGTATATATGAAAACTAGTCTAATTCATTCTCCTCATTGTTATCATCATCACCATCATGAGTACGATAAAGATAATCTCTTAACATTTGTAGAGCTATTCTTTTTATTATGTAAAACACCTTTTTTCAGTTCATATAAAATTTGCTGGGAAGAAACAGAAAATATTTTTATAATATATTAAAGGGACACTGTTACATTTGAGAGAAATAAATGACCTTCCCAAAGTCACGTGGTTGCCAAACGGTGATAATTATCTGGCTTTCTTAGCTGCTAATTTAGGGAGTCTTTGAACAAAGGATAATCGTCAGTCATCTGTTAAGAAGCAGCTCCAAATATCTACTGATTAAAATCTTCAAGTTTTTAGATATTATTGTAATCAGAAAGTGTAATCCTGAAAAAAAAATTAAAATAAGATGAAGACTAAATTCCAAAGTTATGTTCTGATATCTGTATTAATTGTATCTCCAACCCAACCCAACTTCTGGGGAATAGATATATGACCTTTTAACTTTTCCAAGAATTGAGTCCTGCTGGCCTTATTTTTTAATTTAAAGTTGTTAGCGTTAAGAATAACATACTAATTATTTTTATGTATTTTCAACTCTACTAACTGCACATCTTTTAGGCAAATCAATCAACATTTAGAAATAAAAATATTGTTATGCCAAGCTCATAATTTTCTGCCACATTTTAACAACTTCATTTCTTTGCTGGGACCATATGTCAACGTCATCATTCTATCACTCAGAGCCTTTTAAGCACCTGTTTGCAAATAGCATTATACTTGGTGCTACTTAGAGTAAGTTAAAACTTAATGGATCTTGCATTTGAGGAGTTTAAAACAGAAGACGGAATAATAACCCAGACAGAAAGTAAGAATTAGAAACTTAAGAGGGTGACAAATTGTGTTCAAAAAAACAAACAAAAAAACTCTTTGCCTTTTACAAAATACAGGTTTTCAGAATATTGGCTACAGGTCTAATGCTTCAAAGTGGGGGAAAAAAAGATTTTGAAAACTTCTGTTTCTGAATGTAAGCCAAACTGAACTTGCATGGGATATTTTTTCCTTATGTAACTGTGTCCTAAACTATTTCAATCAGTGGCAGATCTAGATAACTATTCATTAGCTATTCTAAAGACTTAGAAAGATTTCTAGAGATATGATTAGTAGGTAGAATGTTCCTATTATGGTCACTGAGAATGTAGATGTAACTGGGGAGCCTCACAGCTCCAGAGCTGTGTTTACTTCTTTCAGCTCTGCCAGATTCATCCCTCTTCATGTGATCAGCAAATTGCCACTTGTGCCCTGCTCTGTACTATACGAAATCTGATAAGACTATTTCACTTCCAGCTGGGATTTTTGTCGATTCCTTAAAAATATTATTTCTTCAGAAAATCTCACTATTTTTAACCACACAACTTTTCATACTTGCATAATTAAGAAAAAATATTCAGAGATAATTCTCTTGTATTTTTGCTGCATTTAAAAATGCATTTTGGGCAATTGAATTTTCCCAAGATTGAGTAGAAAAGGCAGAGCTAGTGATTGTTAACGACTTGCCTTTTTTTCCAAATTGTACATTGTACATAGAATATCTTTCTCTAAATAGTAATTCTATTTAGATGTTCATTTCCCAGCGAGATTTTTGGATTATGTTGAATTTAGCCTAGTTTTGTGAAATGATTCACAGGCTTTCAGACAACTCGGGACCAGGTTATCCATGGATCAGCAGTTGCTGTAAAGAAAATGCTGATATGTTGAAGAATGAGGTCAAGGTATCCTGAAATGGAAAAGAATACAAGCACACATTTTAAAATTTGCCAGTCGTTAAATATTTTTCCCAAATCCCCATTTATATTTTAGACATCTTTTATTGACATCTCTGTGAAAGTCAGTGTAGAATTAGAATGAAATGTTTTAGAGGTTTATTATTATTACTATATTATAATTACTATATTATTATTATTACTATATTATTATTACTATATTTTTTACAATTACCTATTTCCAATTATAAATTGGAAATAGATAAATTATATCTATTTTATAAATTAAAACCAGAGTTTCTGGAATTAATTTTAAGTAAGATTTGAAGTTATGACTCAGTTATTCATTTTTACATGTATTTATTATATATGTTATTTAATACTAAAAGGATGACTAAGTCTTGAAAAGCCAGATGTTTGGGATATCATCTCCTGGAAATCTCCCTATACAAGGGGTCAGTCTACAGCAGTAGAGCTGATAATGAGGTATTGTTATAGTCTTTTGGACCTGGTGTACTATAAGACATAGATTCCCAATGAGAACAATATCATCCCCAAAGGAATGAAAATTGGTTCTTGGTGGGGGAGAGGGATAAAAAAAATAGTATTCTTATTACAACGGTAAGTGGCCCTCCAAAGCTCAACTGTACCTACAAAGTTTTATTTCTTAGTATTTAATTTCTCTCATGGGATTTTCTTGGGTATCACAGCAGTGGCACTGATATTGAGTTCTTGTTAGGTACATAATATCTTTGCAAGAATATGCTACAAATTATAGTGAATGAATAGCTGCAATTGGAGGGTTTCCAATTCTTTGCTCAATCTAGAAGTCCTATCATGAGAGGTGGCCTGCAGGTGCCTATTGGTTGCCACTGTCCTCTGCCTTGTGGAAATGGTGGTTTATGTTTGATTCTCAGTGCTTTTGTGTGTGGTTCGCTCTGGGAATTAAATAAAAATAGGTAAAAATAAATAAATAAAAATAGTTCATATATTATTGTTTATTTCTACAACATTAGTCCAGAATTAGTCATGTAAAGTCCTAAAAAGAAAAAAAAAACAACTCTATAATATCCAAATGACTACCTGACTATCTAGTAGCTAACTGAAAGTTATTTTCTCTTATAAAGCAAAAGTTAAAAGTTAAATTCACTAAAAGTAATTTTAAGCAATTATTCTAGTTTTTATGTTGTTGCTTACTTTTGCTGGAAAAATAAGTTTTGAATTATCAATTTAAAAATCTTTATTACATTGCTATTAATATTTTATACCTATATATTCATAATTTAACATATAATTTCATACAATTTCTTTAAGTAAAATAATTATATTAAAAGTTATTCAGCAAAAACAGTATTAAATTACCAGGCTTTACATTTTAAAATTTTTGCTTGAAAATATTTAGTCAGTCTTGACCCTGCATTGAATAAAAAGCAGAAGCCTTGTATATTTATTCTTTTTTATGTTTACAGCTCAGACAGTGATACATTACATTATCAACAGATAAATGATATATCTGGTAATAAAATATCGTGGGGGAAAACTAGGAAAAAATGTCCATAAGGGCTCCTAAGAAAGGTGGTAACGAAAAAAAGGCTGGAAAACACAGATGTGGGAACACAGGTATTGTTTCCAGGCACAGAGGGTCTTAGTTAACAAGTAGTATGTTAGGTCCAAATAAACACTGTAACCAGATTCCGTCCTGTGGAAGAGACGAGGTAGGAATTAAGAGTTGAACAAACAACCAAACAAACAAAACCCACTGAATTCCAAGTGAAATAGAAAACAGCAACCTCAAGATAAGGCCAGTAATGGTGAGTAAAACCATATAAAAGCAGACAGCGATTTCTGTGTCTGGCTTTAATTATTCTCTCTATGTTGATGACTTCCAAATATATAGATCTCAGGTTTCTTTCCTAAGCTCCAGACTAATCATAGAGACTTTGATGCCTTAAAGACATTTCAGACTTTGGTACTTCAGAGACATTTCAAACTTTAAGACTGAATTCTTATGGTCTTTCCTCTAATACCTTCCTCCCTTGTTTTCCCCTTGACTTTCCCATCTCAGAATTTTGCAGAAATATTCAACCAGTTGCTTAAGCCAAAAGCTGGGTTGTTGAGTCATCTTTGATTCTGTTACTTCATTCCCATATCAAATTCAGCAGCATATATTTGTGTTGTCATAATACTTAAACAATTTCACCTCTTTTGTGGGTCCCTAAAGGAACCAGATTAGTTTCTCTTTCATTCTTATTCTCTTGCAGTCATTTTTTTCATTAACAATCAGAATTATCTGAATACAATTTAGGAAAAATTCACAGCTTAAAACCCTTCAATGGTTTCCCATTGCAATGAAAACAAATCCTAATTCCTTACTCTATGTTATACATTCTTTCATAATCTGGTCCTTGGTATCTCCAAGCTCTTACCTTGCCACCTTTTCTTCTTACCTCCAAGTTGCAAACTGTCATTCTTTCAGCTTCTTGCATAAGTCCAGTTCTTTGTTCTTCTATAAGACCTTTTTCTCAGGTTGTTTCCATTGCCTGGAATGTCCTTTCCTGCCACCCTCTCCATGGAAGTATCCAATTTTGCCCTTGAAGTCTCAGCCAGAAAGTCACTTCTTTTTTTTTTTTTTTTTGCGGTACGCGGGCCTCTCACTGCTGTGGCCTCTCCCACTGCGGAGCACAGGCTCCGGACGCACAGGTGCAGCGGCCATGGCTCACGGGCCTAGCTGCTCCGCGGCATGTGGGATCTTCCCGGACCGGGGCATGAACCCGTGTCCTCTGCATCGGCAGGCGGACTCTCAACCACTGTGCCACCAGGGTAGCCTGGATTTTTGATCCAATAATTCTTTAACATCTAATACAATCGTTTATGCAAAATTAAGATGCCATCAAGACTATAAATGACTATTTATTTATACAACCTCGTCATTATAGATATTCCCACTTTAGGGAGGCATTCATTTGTTCATTTCTAACTACTATGAGCATTTTTGTTTTCCATAGGCTTTAATATGACAACTTTTTCCACAACACTAGTTGTTCTAAGCATCAAATACAGACTCATCCCTTTTGCCATTAGAAGCGATTTTTGTTCCTTTCGTAAGGTAAAAGAGATTTTACTCCTCTCTTTATCATCTTCTTGCATCATCGGCAAAAGTGACCTCTAGAAAGGCATCTAGGGTGGAAGGAGATAAAGTGGTTTCCCTGTGATCCATTCCTGTGCCCCTAATTAAGGGCCCAGTCCTGAGGAAAGAATGCAGGCAGATGTCATGGTCTATGATAATTGAATCTCTGGGCAAATTTGGGCAAAATTTGCCCAGAAATTTGCTAGAAAAATCTCTTTCAAGGAATGATCTTAGCAGTTTTGTGGCTGATTTAGGGTTGCTTATAGTAAACAAATCTATGGTTCATGGGCATATGAATAAGAACTCCAAGAAGAATATCATACAACTCCATAGAGCTTTAAATGGACATGTTTTATAATCTGAACACTCACCACTCTATTAACATGCCAACCTCATTAAAAATCTCTTTAATTCTGGGCCAGAAATTGAGGAACTGTTGCAGGAAGGAAGGACTTGGGGATACACATGGTATATCACAGACCTTTTTATGCTTTGTTTGAACTTCGTAATTGCGGATATGCATAATATCATTAGTAAAGCTTGATATTTTATAAGATCTCTCATTTGTATGAGTCTGATTGAACAATCAAATCATTTGCATTAGCTCAATTGGTGTGACGAGGCAGGTTGTCTTTCAGACTCATGAAAAAGAATGGCTAAACCTGTTTTTGGCAAGAAAAAAAGATGAGAAAATGTGAAAATCTGATGCTCAGATAACTGCTACTCATTCTTACTATGAAGTGGAGAAAAAAATTGAAGCAAATTACAAGAGAAAATCTCACCAATAAAATTAGGAGCAAACAGATTTAGAACTGGAGGCTCTGGCTATGTGGATTGACAGAAAGTGACATAGAGTGAAAAGACAGCAAATTTTTTTTTTTTATTTTTGGCTTTTGCTGGCAGCATTGTTGAAAATAAGACCCTTCAATGAGCAGAAGCTGATAACTATAGGAAAAGCTTTGAGACTGCATTTTCTCGATATTAGAAGATTCCTTTATGACTCTCTGGCTATGCCCTTAGATGTCCTATTCATTTATACCACAACACTAGTAAGGCCATTGTTTAACTATAAAACCAAACAGACAGCAGCAGGCTAAGGTCATGTGACTAAAAATTCCAGGGGTAATCTGTTAACTCAGACATTTTACACAGAAATACTAGCCAAAATCTGGTGAATTATTATTGGTACGGATTCTTACAATTAATGATCAAGGAGTATACTGGGTTTGAATACTGTCCCCCAATAACTCACATCCATCCAAAATCTGTGAATGTGATCTTATTTGAAAATAGAATCTCTGCATATGCGATCAAGTTAAAATGAGGACAAACTGGATTCATGTGGGCTGTAATCCAATGACTAGTATTCTTATAAGGAGGGGGAGATTTGAACACAGGCACATAGAATAGGCCATGTGAAGATGAAGACAGAGATTGGCATGACACATCAATAAGCCAAGAAATGCCAAGGATTGCTGACAAACACCAGAAGCTAGGAAGAAGCAAGGAAGGATCTTCCTTAGAGTCTTTAGAGAGAACACGACCTTACCAACACCTTAATTTCAGACTTCTAGCCTCCAGGACTGTGAGGGAGTAAATTTTTGTTGTTTTAAGCCCCATAGTTTGGAAAATGTGTTATGTCAGTCCCAGGAAACTAATGCAAGAGCTATGTTGGTAATTTTAGATTTTACTAAAGGGAAGGGATTTTTGACAGTTGATCTCCAAGTGGTTGTAAACGTCTATAAACAGATACTTCTGGATGTTATGGTTAATTTGCTGCAATGGTTTATGGCATGGAGGTGACAGAACTACCCTGAGAGGAGCTTCTGTCCCACCCACTCCCTCATCCATAAATGGAATAATTTTTCCAAAGTAATTGGAATACTACAAGTACATGTGACTTTAACTGCCTTTATCATGACCAGAAAGAGACATCTAATTAAATGACACTCATGCAGATGATGTTAGATACATGATTTGAAGTGCTTTCTGATCTTGGGTGATTTATGTAATCTAGTTGTTGGGAAGTCAAGAGAATATTCAGGGGGAAGTATATGACTGTCAGGTTCAGTGACCACTTATGGGGTGTGTGTGATGGATAAGAGATCCAAGGCACATAAAAGAGCACAAGGAAGAGACGCAAAAATGTGGAGGAGGAAATGATAACTGACTCAACTGGAGGAAACTCTTCGGGTGACTTTAGAAAAACAGTGTACCCACTCTTATGACTTAAAACACCATGGCAATTTTATTCTAGTCTAGAGAAATTATAATCTAGTTATGAGAATTGTGATTGAGAATGAAATATACTTGGATAAGGGGCTGAATTTATACTCAGGCTCTGGACAGGTTGTTTAAGAGGCCAAGATCGGCTTGCAAGACCTTGGGCCTTTTGCGGTGATCTGGGGTCTGGTATATAAAATTTCTTAGGATTGCCAAATAAGGGTGCTCAATAAATAGCAGTGGTTCTCAACCTAGAGCAGTTTGGCAGTTCAGAACCATTCATTTGGCACTGTCTGGAGACATATCACAACAGAGTGGTTCCTACTGACAGCTGTTGAGTAGAGGCCAGGGATGCTGCTAAACATCCTACAATGTACAGAACAGTCCCCCACAACAAAGAATTATCCAGCTGAAAATGTTTATAATGCTGAAGTTGAGCAACTTTGATGTTTAGTAATCTCTGTGGGGGATAGAGATGGTGTTCTGAAAGACCTGGATGTGAAAGTGGGAGAGTAGGAAACACCATGGTGGAGGCGTTCAAGATAAAGGTGACATTATGAATTAGAAAATTTGACAAGACAGGTCATCTGATGGTTACGTCACTTTTTTCTAAGTGCATAATTTGCATGGTTATTATACATGAAGGAAGCATGTTGCCTTTTTCTTTATCGTGGGGGTTATGTATTAAATTCACTCTTCACTCAGTTTTACCCCAGCCTCACCTATTAATCTAGACTAGAGAGCACATGCCCCATGTGAGGAGGAAAAACCTAGGGAACCACATGAGATGTCCAAGTCTCTCTATGCTTTGTCTGCCTCTTCCTTCACTGTATCTTTGAAATTACTAGCAGAGCTTGATATGGGTAAGAATTCTGATTTGTGTGAGTCTCATTTGATGATATGATCCTTTGTATTAGCTCAGCAATGAGGATTGTTCATTCTGTAATGGTACCAACAGTCATCAATATTAGGTTGATTCTTCATCACTGACATATTAAGATAAAAATACGTTACTATTAAATATTGGGATGGCAATGCATGCTTACCCTTCTGAGAGAAGTTAAACATTTAAAAACAAATACTTCATTGTATGTTAATGTATAGGATCCACTGGGGAAAAATACATGCTTTTAAATAGAAAATAGCTTGCATCTAATACCTATACAATGCCTTCACTACTTTGGATACATAGATTTTTTTTTTTAACAAAACAAGATCAAAGATTTACATTTTAAGATAGTAGCTCTGTCCTGCAATTGTTGATGTTATTTTATGTGAGCATTTACTGTGAGACTTTTTGTTTCCATTCTTGTTACTAGCTGTTGGAGGGAATAGGGGTGTGAGGACAACATCCTTATGAATGTCTTACTCTCCATGCTTTGCCTTCAACCCACCCTGTGAATGAATTGAAGTATTTTTTTTGTTATTGTTGTATTGAGAGAAAAAATTTATTTTGTAATATGGTAGGTAGTTCCCAAATTTACCCATTTCAGACACACTATGTAAAGTGAAACTATGGAGTCTGATATAAAAGTTATGTTTGCATGGGATTTTTGCAAAACTAGATATTTTTTCCAGTGATTACTTCTGGAATATAATTTTAATGATATTTAAAATTTCTATTATGAATAACTGAGATTTAATTAGACTTAATCTAATTAATACTTATAAGCATAACTTTGATTTACACATTCAGAAAATAGTTTTAAAGTATTGAATTCCCTTTACAGATAGTTGATTAGAATTTAGATTAGGATGATCACATTTTTAATCTGTTCTTATTTTGCAAGTCTTAAAAAGCCATATTTAAGTAACTAGTGATAATCATTTAGGCTTTCTAAAAAGCTCTATTTTATGATTATGCCAATGATCAGAGATTTTTAAGGACATAAAAGTGATGAATTAAAAAGTGTAAAAATATGAGGTGATAAACTCTAGTCGTGTATACATACTGAGCTTTACTTCTATCCATGTCGAAAACAAATTTCAGGATTTTTTTTTTTTTACTCATTATACAAACACAATCTTCTGGTTGTATGCTATTCTTTTTAGCTGATGGGGAAAATAAAAACCCTGTTAATTCTTGCTTAATTACAAAATGCTCTTCTTTGGGGGAGGGAAATTACAAGTAAAGTACATATTCACCAAAGGCAACCTAAAATGCAAACTGAGTTTTGGGTATAAGACTGGGTTTTTTTAAAGTCAAAGAATAAATGGCTTCAAGTGAATCTTCATTTATCTTTTATTTTACCCTTATTCTGACCAGTGACAGGACTGAACTAAGTATTTGCTTATAACTTGTCTAGATTATGGGTTGAAAATCAAAATGCCTAGATGGACAAGTTTTGTGACACTAATTAAACAGGGAAAGATATTCTTGAATCCACAAAAATACATATTTTCTGCCATTTTGGGAAGAAACATTCTGCCCTCCTGACTCACCTTACTATTTTATTTTGACCAAAATCTAAAAACAAAGCGATGGGGCACAAACCCGTGTCCCCTGCATCGGCAGGCGGACTCTCAACCACTGCGCCACCAGGGGAGCCCGCGATATTTATCTTTTAAAAAATGAAGCAGTGAAAATATAACAATGAATTCAGATGGCAATTAGTCCAGAGTAAGGAAGATGAAAATAAATGAAGGAGATTGTGACAAAATGGAAAGCACATGTTTTCTTACTAAAGGAGGCAGATATTACCCAGTTCATAGAAATAAGTCCATTGTAAATATTTACTTTATAAACTCTAAAACTGCCAATTTTTCTTCGTTTAACTCTGCAGATCCTTTCTCTACCCTTTTCTGCTCTGCGCTCTGGGAAACTGCCTTCCATAAATTGCGCCTGCTGAAATCCCTTTTCCACTGGTTCTGGTTGGATTAGGCAACAGGAGAGCTGATTGTGGGAGGGAAGAGAGATCAAAGTAGTTTCTTTCCTCTTCCCTTTCCTTGCCAGACAGGTTTGTGCAGTGGTTGCTCCTTTTGAGGTGCGCATCAGCTACAGCTACAGTCTTTGCTGGTGTCTGGTCACTCCTTGCCTTTTCCTACCTAGACCTAGGGATGGTAAGAACTTGCCACTCTTGCTAGTTCCCAGATGCATCACCATCACATACTGGTTCAGTTAAGTCTGCTTAGACCGCTGTAAATTGTTTCTTCCTAAAACTTCTTTCAACTAACCTTTCCAATGTGCCATCTGTTTCATGGTAGTACTCTGAGTGGTACAGTTACTCTACTCAACGTACTTTTATTGAATCCAATCTTTAATGTGCAGGATTAAGAGCTCAATTTTCCCATGCCTTCTACATTTTTGAAAAAACAAGTAAATACAAAATTTTTAACAAACTGAAGAAAGTGCACATATACACATGTTCAGCTTTGTGAATTTCTGCAGGCTTTATATACTCATGTAGTCAGCACCCAGATCAGGGAGCAGAAGATTACCAGATCCCCAAATCCCCCTTTGTGCTTCTTCTGGGTACTACTCTCTCAAGTGTAACCAATATCCTGACTTTGAACAGCATGAATTTTTCTCAACTCTTTCTGAACTTTATATAAAGGGATTTTATTCAGCACGTAGACCACGTTAGCGTCTGGTTTCTTTGCTCAACATTGTTTACGAGATTAATACATATTGTTAATTATAATTGTAATTCGTTCATTCTCATTGCTGAGTAGTATTTCATTCAGGTACTTTATCTTTTTATTGGAGGAGTGGGGTGATGGACTTCTGGCTTGCTTCCAGTTTGGTGTATGATGAGTAAAGCAGCTATGAACATTCCATGCTTATCTTTTAGTGGATATGTATTCTCTTATTTCTTGGATATAAACCTAGAATGGAAGTGTTGGGGCACAGGACAGGTATAGACTTAGCTTAAGTAGATACAGACAAAGAATTTTCCAAAGTGGTTGTATCAGCTTACAGTCATGTTAACAAGCCATGAAAGAACCATTTACTCTACAGTCTAACCAATATTTGGAATAGTCAGTGTTTCTAAATAAGCCCTCCTGTTTTGTGTGAGTTTGATAAAGTCTAATGTCTAAAGATTACCAGGGACACACCTAGAGTCAAAGTAGATTTACTAACTTGTTGTCATAAGGTGACTGCACAAAGGGGAATAGTAGGTTGTCTCAGTAAAGGATAGCATGGGTTTATCTTATCCTAGGTGATTTTTTAGAAGGGTTAAGGAAAGAGGAATCTGTTCTGGATTCGGATTTATCAAGAAATGATGTCAACTTAGTAACGCATACTTTAATAATTTCTAGTCTAGGAGGGAAAATGAAAAAAATAGGGTTAAGATTGTCATAATAAAAGAAGCAGTGGTCAGTTATTTGACCAGGAGACAGGGATATTTAGTAATTTCTGTGATTGTGTGGTGTCTTTGTATTCTGTTTTGTTTCATTACAGTCAGGGAGTAATGGCATCAGATGTTGATAATTTATTAAATTATTTATATTCAGCAGGGAGCACCATGGACTGCTGTTATTTACCAGGCCAGCTACCAGTTGTCAGCTAACAGAGCTATTTTGTTATTTATCAGTTCACCATCTTGGCCAAAGGTAGTTAAAGTCAGGCTCCATGATATTAATCTGTGGTGTTCAGAACTGCACCATTGCCAAAATTCTATCGACTAGGAGGTTGTTTAGAAAATATTTGTGATTGGACTAGAGTTACTATCGCCTGCTCTTTTTGTTTCATTGTGAATTGTTGAATCATCTGATGTGACAATAACTATGAAGATTGATTTAAACTCTGAACAGGATGTATCAGCAAACTATAATACAGGCAAATATCAGAAATAAGATGATTATTGGTCTTTATAATAGGTCATGAACACAGGGGCCTAGATGATCAAACCCGCATTGTAAAAAACATTGTAAGAAAAAGCTAGCTTGTATGTTCTAGAGATTCATTTTGTATGTTGTAGGAGTCCTTTACCCTTTGAAATTTCAGTAGAGAAGAGTCTAGGAATAGGGATGAAATTCCTAAGCGCACAGGAAGATAGAAGAAAATTGATGGTCAATAAAGTATTGGAAAAAAAGGCAAGACTTTTCAAAATTGAAAAATAATAGTTCCAAGTAAATGTATATCTCCTCAATCCATCTCTTACTCATTTTTAGCTTATGCTTGACTGAGGATAATTAGTTCAGCTATTTGGGAAGAGAGTGTGAATTTAAACACATGATAGCACAATAAGGTTGGAATTTTTAGTGTCTGTTGTTAAGTGTGAACCATTAGCAGAAAATTATCAAATCAGAATCGTCCAAGGTAGTATTCAAGAGTGTAGTATGAGGCATATATTATTTCCTAAAGGAGGTCATAGTTTTTCCTTCCTGAGAAATGGAAAGGAGAATTGCTGTGTTCAGGAAGTTGCAGAAATGGGTAGTGATATTTGACGGGGAGTAAAATAATGAGGACGTTGGCAGATCTCCAGAGTATTTATTTATCCCATAAAGTGTATTGATATTGATCCCAACAGAAAAAAAATGAGTTAAACCTAAAAACTTAGAGACAAAGTCAGCCTTTGTGTTTAGATATTTTGTTAACATGAAACGTATACACTCCTTGAAACGTATTTGTATTAGCATATTTTAGTTACACATAATTCACTTAAGATGACTGAATTTCCTTTTTGATTTATTTATAACTTTTTATTCTGAGATAATTATAGATACACATACAATTGTAAGAAAGATTATAGAGAGATCCTGAATATGCTTCAATTTTCCCCAGTGGTAACATATAACCATAGTACAGTATCAAAACCAGGAAATTGACATTGATACAATCCACCGACTTTATTCAGGTTTCACCAGTTTCCCACCCACTCATTTGTGCATGTGTGTATATTTATTTCTATGTAATTTTATCAAATGTATAGATTTGTATTACCACCACCACAGCTGAAACACAGAAAAGTACTATTAAAAAAAAAATCCCTTGTGCTACCATTTTATAGTCACAGTCACCTTCTTTCCTACCTTCCCCCATAACCCCTGGCAACTATATAATTATGTAGTATGTAACACTTTTTTCCTCACTCAGCATTAATCCCTTGATATCCATCCTAGTTATTGCATATATCAACAGTTTGTTCCTTTCTATTACTGGGAAGTTTCCATGGTGTGTATATACTAAAAATTGTTTAAGCATTCATCCATTGAAGACATTTGGGTTTTTCCCAGGTTTTGGCTATCACTATAAAGGCACAATGATAATTCATGTGTTTGTATAAACATTCACGTGTTTGTATGAACATGTGTTTGTATGAACATAAATTTTTTTTTCTAGGATAAACACCCAAGAGTACAATGGCTGAGTAATATAGTAAGCACAAGTTTTGGAAGAAACTGTTAATTTGTTTTCCAGAGTATCTGTATGACTTTACATTTACCAGTTACATTTAACAGTTTTTCCAAATCCATACCAGCATTTGTTTCTAGCATTATTTTTTTTTTAATTTTAGCAATTCTGATAGATTTGTATAATATCTTATTATTCATCTGTATTTCCCTAAAGGCTAATGATGTTGAACATCTTTATACATAATTATCTTATTTGGCAAGAATTTTGCACATACTTCTTTCTAATATAACTTGTCAATGTCTTTATTGATAGACCATAATTTAAAGACTTTTAAGATCATTTCAAAACCTCTGAGTGTCCTGCTTTTCTTCTCATCTTGAAATTTAGTAAACAAGGCAGTTATTGAAATTATAGTTTAATTATTCTATTGTTTTCTTTGAATTTTGACTTTTAGCAAGATGGAATTTATAGATAATTAATTTTCCAGTGACCCTTCTTTTTAAACTATCAACAAATATCAACTTAAAGTCTTCTTAACCTTTGAATTCTTTTAAGGAACATATCAATTGACCATTTAACCTAGTTTTGTTTTTTAATTTCCACAAAAAGATGGACACATTCGTAGATATCAGGAAAGTCAAAAGGGTGTACATCCAAAAATGATCTGAAATTTTCACTAAAATTTTTCTCTGCATTTCACTTTGAATGTCTTCAAGTTTACCAACCATTTTTTTCTTCAATGCCTAGCATGTTGTCAATCACATCTAGTTTATTTTCCCTCTCGTATGTATATTTTTATCTCTAGAAGTTTAAGTTTAGTTTATATCTTCTATTTTATCATTATCCATGTGTTCCTCTATCTTCTTGACATATAGTTGATATTTGTAATAGCCGATTTTACTTCCTTGCCTGCTAATTCTATAATGTGTCATCTCTCAGTCAGAATCTATTGACTGAGTTTTTCCTTAGTATGGGACACATTTTCTTGTTTCTGTGAATGCTTGTTAGATTGTTATGATTTATTAATTATTAGTTTTACCTTGTTAGATTTTAGCTTTTATCTTTTTCCTATAAAATATTGTGATCAGTGTGATCTTTTCAAGATTTGTTTTCAATCTTTGTTAGAATGAGTCCATATTAGTCTTTAGTCTAGTGCTACTTCTTTTTTCACTATTAAGAGAAAACTATTCTGAGCACTTACCCAATGACATCTTCTCTATTAGGTGGGTATTTTACTCTAGCTGGGAGGATCATGAACTGTTCTCAAACATGCACAGTTCCAGTATTTATACTGCTCACTGTTTACGGTTGTTCTTTGTCTGGCTTTGGGTCATTTTTTTTTCACATACATGCACCAAATAGTACTCAGTCAAAGGGGAACCCTTCTGTAGATCCTGGAGTTTGTCTGTCTGCCTGTCTGTCTCTCTGTCTCTCTCTCTCTGTAGCTCCCTCCTCTTGAATATTTTGTCTCTCAAATTCTAGCCAACTTGCGCTCTCAGAACTCCAAACTTTGCCTTTATGATTTACAAAGTCTACTTTCTCTTCTCTGTGCTGTGCCTGGAAGTTCTCTCCAGGCAGTAAGCTGAGTTAATTGTAGATCTCACCTCATTTTTTTTCTCTTCTCTCAGAGATTGCTTTGCTGCCATTGTCCAATGTCTAAAAAATGATCGCTTCAAATATTTTGTCTGGTTTTCTAGTTGTTTAAAGTGAGAGAGCGTTGCTTACTCCATCATGGACCAGAGTGGAATTTCTAATGGTGTAGATTAATGGATAAAAATTTCTAAATTAAATAAAGTCCAGTTTTTTTTTTCTTTTACATTCATGCGGGCCTTTCACTGTTGTGGCCTCTCCTGTTACGGAGCACAGACTCTGGACGCGCAGGCTCAGCGGCCATGGCTCACGGGCCGAGCTGCTCCACGGCATGTGGGATCTTCCTGGGCCCGGGCACGAACCCGTGTCCCCTGCATCGGCAGGTGGACTCTCAACCACTGCGCCACCAGGGAAGCCCTTGTGTCCTGTTTTTTAAAACTTTGTCTAATCCAAGATCATAGAGATATATATATTTATTTCTACAAACTGTATTTTTCATATTTAGATTTATGATCTATTTCAAATTAATTTTTGTCTGTGTTAGTCTCTGTAGTCATTCCATCTTGGATGTTGTTCTTTCAGCCTGAAGAGTTACCTTAAATTAGTAGTTTTACCATTTTATAAACAATGAAAGAACTTGACAACAATTTATTTCCTTTTACTTCTCATGCTGTCCATCAATAGAAGCCATTAGAAACTTCCACTCTTGGCTATAAAGGAATAAGACAGACTGAATTTGCCCTCCTACTTTAAATATCTAGAAAACTGAGCAAAATGTAAGTTGATCAATTAAATGAAAAAAAAAAGATTGTGTTTATTATCTTGATTCTATTGACTGAAGAAAAAAGCACAACGTGAGAGTAAAATGAGGACTATATTTGTGGTAAAATGAGGACTATAGCCTGGGAGACAGCCTCTCAGATAACTTTGAGGAACTGCTCCAAAGAGGGAAGAGGGGAACTCAGTATATATATGTGATTCTGGTGAAGGGGGCTATGTACAATCAAGCACACATTTTGGCAGAAGGTCGCTGCTAGTTACAAGAATGTTGCTGCTAGTCATGAGGAGCAGATGTCTCCATTAATGATTTTAGTGCTTTCTAGATATGAGAAGGTGCAAGAAATTGGACTCATAAAACTTCCTACAAATATCTATCTGGAGGCCTGCTCTAACAGTTTTTCCCAGAGCACAGAGTGCCTCATTCCTGATCTCCACCCTGAACTCCTTTCAGGGTGTGTTGAAGGTCAGGGACTGCAGTGGCTGGTAACCTAACCATTGTAAAGGCAGATGGCAAGTGACAATTTTTAGCTGGAATTGCATTTCTCTTATACTCTATGTAGGTCTAACAGTCATCTTGATTTAAGTAACTTCCTTACCTTTATTTTACTTTAAGCCAAATCATTTTTTTCCTAAGATATTTAACCAGAATTTTGTTTTGCAGTATATGTTGGTAAATGGATCTTCCTAAAGCATTAATTGCTCAAGCAAATCCTATTTATTTTTTTGTCTCTATTAATTTTTGGCATTGCACTTATTGATTTGTAATAACCATACTTCAAAGAAAGTAGTCTCTTGAAACTGATATTAGTTGTAGATAATTTAAAATTTATTATTTATATTTTGCCCTTGAGGATTTCTAAAATTATTGTAGGAGGAAATTGGAAGTAAATAAAATGATTTGAAAGCAAATATTAAAACTTCTGAGAAGTGAACACTAGAGCATGAGAAAATGTTTTAAGATAAATTCAAGGGCTTTAGTGGAAGACTTTTCAATCTGGACTCTATCTCTTCTTACTTTTGTGATTTTAGGGAAGTAATAAACTTTTCTTGCTCCAGTTTCCTTTCTATAAAATGGGAAAATAATTATACGTATCTCATGGCACACCACTTAGAACTGTACCTGGTTCACTGCAAGTGCTGTCTTAACTAGTTATGAATCTTAGAGCAAAAACCTTCTTGTATACAGAAGTTTCACATAGGGGAAAATGTCACGGAAATAAAGCCTTAGGTTTTAATATTCTTAGAACATCTTTCAGGAGATATTTTTCAGAAGCAAACTGTTGACTTCAAAATGAGTCAAGGCTGCAAAAATACTTATTACAAAGGGTATTTTAAAATCTCCCTCGGGGCTTCCTTGGTGGCGCAGTGGTTGAGAGTCCGCCTGTCGATTCAGGGGACACGGGTTCGTGCCCCGGTCGGGGAGGATCCCACGTGCTGTGGAGCGGCTGGGCCTGTGGGCCGTGGCCGCTGGGCCTGCACGTCCGGAGCCTGTGCTCTGCAACGGGAGAGGCCACAGCGGTGGGAGGCCCGCGAACTGCAAAAAACAAAAACCAAAAAATCTCCCTCAACTGGATCATTGTACAGTCTAATTTAAACGTCTGACCTTTTTTACCTGAGGGTTTTATTAGCATAAGAGAGATCTTGATTATCATCACTATCATTAGCATTAGCATTGGCCTTGTCTGAATAGTCATTCTAGGCTAGTAGAGAGATAAAGAAATACCACTGAGGACTTCATTCTAATTGTAGGCTATTTATAGCTTACTATTAAAAACTGTTTTTCTTGATTTATAATACCCTTTCATACTCAAAATTTTGAAAATTTAGTAATAACCTCATATAAACATTTAGTAGCATATAATACCTTTACTTTGTATAGTTTTTTGTTTACAACTGTGGATTGCAAAGTATGCTGTTTACCAAATTAAATGTCAGGTGAATCACAAAGACTGGCCTCAGATGCTGATTTATTAATTCATAAAGCATTCAACTCTTTCTGTAGTGAATTATTTTATGTTTTTACATGCAGCATTCAAAAATGTATTAAAGCAAGAATAACTAAGGAATCATTCTCAGTAATTTCTGCATTGTTAACTTTTTAAATGTTATGAACTAGTTACCATTAATTCAGCCATAGTCCTTTCTATTGTGAAAAATACTTGTAATTTTATATTCGGAAGCCTATTATCTTCTTGTTGTCTGCATTTAGTTATTCATTTAAAATCATTTATTATACATATGCTATATCTCTCATGTATGTGTATGCTGTGAATATGTGCATATGTATTACGTGTACGTCATATGTATATATTTGTATATATATGTACACATGTGTATTATATATATTTGTGTGTATACATATGCACACATATATAATCTCTTGCATATACGTAATGAGAGGTTAAAAAGACTAAGTTAAGTATAACTCATGTCTCCCATTTTTGCTTAAATGTAATTTTTTCAGAACTATCTGTCACTTCACCATTGTGTAGCCTGGAAAACATGGGCTGCATGAATGGAAACAAGGCACGTGGGGTAGGTGTGGCTATTTACTTTGGTGAAGAAATAACTTTCCTTTTGGTTTCAACCATCACTTTATGCCACAAAACCTCCATATAATAAAGTTATTTTCTGTAGGTTTGAGGAAAAAACCAAATGAGATTATAACACATAAAATGTATTAATCTTAAATTACTGACAAAATATAGAATAGCTTAGAGATCAAAGGGTTGAACACTTCATAGGATTGTGCCCTCAAAGGTATAACCTATTCCAAACCCTACAGCCGCTCTCTCCTGTCTAATGTCTAATGGTTGTATCTTCTAATCTCAGCTGTGAAAATCTCCACTTACCTTCTTGAAAGCCCTACAACCTACCTATGTGAATTGAATTTCCTTCAGGCTCCTTAGTCCACTTCCAACAAAAATATTGCCTTTGGTAAGATAGCAAATGGGCCTCAAGTATCTCTAGATGTAATCTTAGGACTCTGCTGAAATCCACCCCTACACTGACAGACTTGTAATAAGGGCTCAGAGCACTCGATCCATGGGCACTTCTATCAGCAGGAAAGAAATAGTACCTGGGATAAAGAAGGTCTTTTACTAATGATAAATGTATACATTCATCCAGAGGACTTAGCAATCCTAAATGTTTATAAATATAAAAACAAAGTTTCAAAATATATAAAGCAAAAACTGTTAGAAGTTCAAAGAGAAATTGACAAATCTGTAATTACAGTGAGACATTTCACTACTACTCTTCGAACTGAAATAACATGTAGTAGGTAGAAAAGCAGTAAGAATAAATTAACCAACGACTTAAAGACATATTTAGAACATTGCAAGTAACAACAGAAAAACATAAATTATTTTAAAAAATAATTATACTACATAAATAATATTTCTCATAAGAGACAATATTCTGGACCATAAGAAAGGTTTCAGTGTATTTCAGAAGTATTCAAGTCATGCAAAGTATCATTTATAAATAATACAATGACCATAATGGAATTAAATTAGAAATCAATAATAGCAAGATATCTGAAAATCTCCAAATATTTGCAAGCTAAAATACAAAACAAAACCACACATATGTCTAAATAACCTATGGATCAAAAAAATCATAAAGGAAATAACGAAAATATTTTTTATTAAAAATGTTTAAAACAACATATTAAAACTTGTGAGATGATTTATATTTGGATTACCCATTGATAAAAAAGAACAATGAATATATGAAAAACATGAATGAATCTTGAAATAATTATAAATGAAAGAAGCCAGAAAAGGAAAGTTCATACAGTATGATTCTAATTGTATAAAATTCTAAAAAGTGCATACTGATTTATAGTGTCAAAAAGCAGATCAGCATTTTGCTTGCGAGGAGAGGGATTGAGAAGAAATAAATCACAAAGGGGCCTGAGAAAACTTTTGAGTGTGATGGAAATGTTTGTCATCATGATTGTGGTGGTGGTTTCATCGATATGTAATACATCTCTCAAATATCAAATTGAATACTTTAAATATATGCAGTTTTCACACGTCAGTTATATCTCACTAACGCTATTAAATTTTTGTTAGTAGTTTGGAGTTAAAATGTATTTATAAACTCTACAGAAAGTGGGCATAAAGGGAACCTACCACAACATAATAAAAGCCATATATGACAAACCCACAGGAAACGTTATTTTCAATGGTGAAAAAACTGAAAGCATTTCCTCTAAGAACAGGAACAAGGCAAGGGTGCCCACTCTCACCACTATTATTCAATATAGTTTTGGAAGTTTTAGCCATGGCAATCAGAGAAGAAAAAGAAATAAAAGGAATCCAAACTGGAAAAGAAGAAGTAAAACTGTCATTTTTTGCAGATGGCATAATACTATACATAGAAAAGCCTGAAGATGCCACCAGAAAACTACTAGAGCTAATCAATGAATTTGGTCAAGTAGCAGGATACAAAATTAACACACAGAAATCTCTTGCATTCCTATACACTAACAATGAAAAATCAGAAAGAGAAATTAAGGAAACACTCCCATTTACTATCACAACAAAAAGAATAAAATACCTAGGAATAAACATACCCAAGGAGGCAAAAGACCTGTATGCAGAAAACTATATGACATTGATAAAAGAAATTAAAGATGATACAAACAGATGTAGAGATATACCATGTTCTTGGAGGAATCAACATTGTGGAAATGACTATACCACCCAAAGCAATCTACAGATTCAATGCAATCCCTATCAAACTATCACTGGTATTTTCAACAGAATTACAATAAAAAATTTCACAATTTGTATGGAAACACAAAAGACCCCAAATAGCCAAAGCAAACTTGAGAAAGAAAAATGGAGCTGGAGAAATCAGGCTCCCTGACTTCAGACTATATTACAAAGCTACAGTAATCAAAATAGTATGATATTGGCACAGAAGCAGAAATATAGATCAATGGAACAGGATAGAAAGCCCAGAGATAAACCCACACACGTATGGTCACCTTATCTTTGACAAAGGAGGCAAGAATATACAGTGGAGAAAAGGCAGCCTCTTTAATAAGTGGTGCTGGGAAAACTGGACAGTTACATGTAAAAGAATGAAATTAGAACACTCCCTAACACCATACACAAAAAATAAACTCAAAATGGATTAAAGACCTAAATGTAAAGCCAGACACTATGAAACTCTTAGAGGAAAACATAGGCAGAACACTCTATGACATAAATCACAGCAAGATCCTTTTTGACCCACCTCCTAGAGAAATAGAAATAAAAACAAAAATAAACAAATGGGACCTAATGAAACTTAAAAGCTTTTGCACAGCCAAGCAAACCATAAACAAGACAAAAAGACAACCCTCAGAATGGGAGAAAATATTTGCAAACGAAGCAACTGACAAAGGATTAATCTCTAAAATATACAAGCAGTTCATGCAGCTCAGTATCAGACAAACAACCCCATCCAAAAATGGGCAGAAGACCTAAATAGACATTTCTCCAAAGTAGACATACAGATTGTCAACAAACATGAAAAGATGCTCAACATCACTAATCATTAGAGAAATGCAAATCAAAACCACAAAGAGGTATCACCTAACACTGGTCAGAATGGCCAACATCAAAAAAATCTAGAAACAAATGCTGGAGAGGGTGTGGAGAGAAAGGGAACCCTCCCGCACTGTTGGTGGGAATGTAAATTGATACAACCACTCTGGAGAACAGTATGGAAGTTCCTTAAGAAAACTAAAAATAGAACTACCATATGACCTAGCAATCCCACTACTGGACATATACCCTGAGAAAACCATAATTCAAAAAGACATGTGTACCACAGTGTTCATTGCAGCACTGTTTACAATAGCTGGGACTTGGAAGCAATCTAAACGTCCATCGATAGATGAATGAATACAGATGATGTGGCACATATGTACAGTAGAATATTACTCGCCATAAAAAGGAATGAAATTGAGTTATTTATAATGAGGTGGATGGACCTAGAGTCTGTCATACAGAGTGAAGTAAGTCAGAAAGAGAAAAACAAATACCGTATGCTAACATACATACATGGAATCTAAAAAACTACTGATGAACCTAGTGCAGTGCAGGAATAAAGACACAGATGTAGAGAACAGACTTGAGGATGCAGAGGGGGGAGGGGGAAGCTGGGGCCAAGTGAGAGAGTAGCACTGACATATATACACTACCCACGTAAAATGGATGGCTAGTGGGAAGCAGCTGCACAGCCCAGGGAGATCAGCTCTGTGCTTTGTGATGACCTAGAGGGGTGCGATAGTGAGGGAGAGAGGGAGCCTCAAGAGGGAGGAAATGTAGGGATATATGTTTATGTATAGCTGATTCACTTTGCTGTACAGCAGAAACTAACACAACATTGTAAAACAATTATACTCCAATAAAGATATTTTAAAAAATAATAAAATGTATTTATGGATCAATTTGAAGAAAAATGACATCTTTAACATATTAATCTTTCTACACATAAACATGAGACATTTCATGATTTATTTAGCTTCCCTTAATATCTTGCTATAAGCTCTAATTTTATTTCATATGGAAAACTTTCATAGATTTATTTTTAGAATTGTATTATTTAGAACGAAAGTTAAGCTGCCACACTAAGGAGACCAACAACAATGACGTAAGGTACAATTACATTTATTTTTCTTACACAGTCTATGTCATGAGTCAGTCATCATGAAAGTTTATTGGAAAGTATACCTTCTATGGGGACTAGTTTAGTGATCAGAAAATTATGTGTTTTTTGCCAAATAGGCTCGCTCCTTCCTCCCTCCCTCCATCCCTCCCTCCTTTCCTTCCTTCCTACCTTTCTTCCTTCCTTTTGTTTCTTTATCAAAGCAATTCCCTCAAATATTTCATAGTTTTCTAGACTGTTGACATTTGCTGAGTACCAATTTTTATACCCCTAGTTCTTTTCATGGGTCTTTAGCCTGCTTTGTTTTTTGGCTTTTGTGCTGGACCCATGTTAATGGGCCTTATTTTATTGTTGACTACTGTGCTGGAAAGGGCTAACTCAGCAGGCCTGGGTTGCTCCACCCCTGTGTATTCCCAAGAAAAGCTTATCCTCAGAGCTGGCCCTTGGCCAGACCCTGGAGATGAGCTCTGTGACCTGGGAATATTCTGCCTGATAAGTGTGTTTTTGTAGGCCTGAGATTTGAGGCCATGTGGTTCCAGTTTAATCAGATAGTTGATACTAACTGTGATTAATGGTATTAAAGTTTCTGCTTTGGGGAACTGAAGTCTGAGTAATTAGAGTCACTGGCACAGGTGCTACATGCCTACATGTCTCAGCCCAATAAAAATCCTGGACACCTGGGCTTGGGTGATCTTCCCTGGTTGACAATACTTCACATGTGTTGTCATTCATCATTACTGGGGAAATTAAATGCATAAGTGCATCTGTGTGACTCTGCTGGGAGGGAACACCTGGAAGCTCACATCTGGTTTCTCCTGGGCTTTGCCCCATGCACCTTTTCCCTTTTCTGATTTGTATCTTTATCTGTAATAAGCAGTAACCATGAGCATAACAGATTTTATGAGTCCTATGAGTCCTTCTAGCAAATCATTGAGCCTGAGAGTGGCCTCAAATTGTACCTGAAAGCTTCTGACCACTTCTAAGTCCTCTCCTTATATCCTACTCTGCACTACCATCATGTCTCTCAACTCAGTAACTCATGATAACTTTCTAACTTGTCCCCTTGTTATTTTTTATTTTGCTACACTTTTCCAAAGTGATTCTTAAAAAAAAAAGGATGTATTTTCTTCATTTACCACATTCAGAAAAAAAATCTAAATGTGTTATATACATGGTTTATCAGTTCTTTATGATCTGCCCCCCCACCCCAGCTATCTCTTCTTTTCTTTTTACCCCCTCTCATTCAGGTTCTTGCTGTTCCTCACACTTAGCAAGCATTCAGCAGCCCCAGGGTCTATGCATTCACTCTTCCCTATGCCTGTTTGACTCATGCCCCAGATATTCACAGGGATCACTCTCCCATTATTTAAGCTATTTTTTATACAGGGATGGAATTCAATGAGTTATTACCAGTAAAGCCTGCTTAGTACCATGCAGCAGTCTTATCTCCATGAGTAATCAGGGATCTTTCTAAATTGGGAAATGATCTTGTCTTAGAGGTTGTTAAATATTTGAATATTGTTACTGCTTACTTGTTACCTTACCTGGGAGGTTAAAAAACATGCTACCCCAAAATATGGGGCCTTGGCATAATGAATAATTTAAGGTGAAGGAGTTTCAGAAAAATAGCAGAAGCAGGAAGATCTGACCTTCCCCCTCACATTTCCCCTGAAACAGATCATAAAACCCTCATGTGAGAGTTGCCCTCCCTATACCAGGAGAAAAGGAGCATCCTTATCTCTGAAAACAAGGGGACACTGAGAAGACTCTGAAGAGGTCTTGCTGAGTTTTCCCAGTTTACTTCACCCACCTCATACTCTAACTTATCATATATCTCCATGACTGCCCATTCTTCATCAAACCTAGCATAAATATACTCATGTTCAGCCCCATTTTGTGTCTTCATTTCCTCTTGAAGGCTCCTGTGTCACATAAAACTTATGTTAAATAAATCTCTGTGCCTTTCTCCTGTTAATCTCTGTCAGTTTACTTTTCAGACCCATCCAGGGACCATAAGAGCATTAAGAAAAGCATTTTCCTCTTCTCCAGAGGCCTTCTCCATCCATCCTATATAAAATAGCATCTACCCTCACTCTGAAAATATCCTTTTCCATATCCTTTCTCCCTGTGCTTTTTTCTTGATAGCATAGATATGAAGATATATCTTTCCAAGTAGAATGTAACCTTATGAGTGTAGTGATCTCCACTTTAGTTTTATTTTGAACATAATAGGTCCTCAGTACATATTTGTTGATCAAATGGATGAACCTCTATCTCCTCCAACCCCAAAGGAAATTTTCCTCAAAATAACTTAGTCACTTTAGAATGATAAACTCCATAGTCATTCCATGGTATTCTTTGACAGTCTGAGTCCAGTGGAACTATCCAGGGGTGGTCATGAGCTCTACTAGTGTCACCCATCCTTCAACATTTTATCATCTATGGGAGTGATAGATATGTCTCTATTTTCCCCTTATCCAGCACGTGGCTGTTATATCAGACATGTTCACATCACATACACTCCTACCCTACAAGGCGATAATTTTCAACAGTAGCACATATAAACTGATAAGGAGGAAGAGATATCTAGTATTAACAATGGAATTATAATGTTATTTACGAATGTGGGGGAGTTTTAGATTATCTTTTTCCTTTCCCTCTTCCCACTCTCAAATGATAACTGAAGAGGCTTTCCTCAGTTCTTATGATATACCCCTTATAGCCTGTTGCTATTTGGTTCATTTTGCCTTCACATGTAGATCCCTTGGGCCTGTTCTTCTAAAGTTGTTTCAAGCTCAGCTACTTTCCTTGGTACTCACAGAACTTGCTGGACTAAGTCACTTGAGCGAGGGCTTCTCCCAACATAGGTGTCTCTCTTGGTTTTGAGAATCTGGTCAGCCTCGTGCTTTTATTATAATTTTCAGGAAAAAGTTGGGCGTTAGATTGTGTCCTTCAAATTCCAGGTGGCACAGATCAAGTTGTTCTCTGCTCCCCTTGCTTCACTTCTCTAGGATTCATAAATCTGGGGCCACCTACTCAGTAAGCTCTGCATAGAGTATGTAGTGTCTGATGTGGCTAAAGTTAACTATCATTCTAAGTTCACTACTTTAGAGGACAGGAAAGTTAAATTTTACATCTCATTAAGATGACAGTAAGGAGCATTTTTAATTTGTAAACTCCTGAGTAATGACTTAGAAACAAGTTGTCATTTTGTTATAGCACAAAGATGTAGAATTGATTACAACACTCTGGATCTCAGTAATTGAGGGAGCACCAGTTTGTGCAAGATTAATTTCTTTACATTACTCTTTTTAACACATTGTCAATGCCATTAGCTTTTTCGCTTTTAATTTCATCCTGCTTTTCACTAAAGACTGTTGTACCATTTTGATTAATATGATTAGAATATTTTGAAAAGATGGGGATTTCCGTGTTTTCTGGGATATGACTTACATGACTATCCCTTTAAGATGTAGATTCTGCCTGGCAATTTATTACATTGACAAATATTAATAAAAAACTCATCTATCAGTCTTACTATTAATTATTATGCACACTGTTGATGAAAAGTATATTATGAATGTTTGCTGCATAATAGACACTGTATGAGGTACTCAGAAATAGGCAGTAGAAAATCCAAGATATGGTCCAAATAAGCCATATATGAAAGCATCTTACACAAGAGTAAAAGTAGAGCAAAAACAAAGTGTTTTAGTTTTGCAGGGGAGAGTTGAAAGCAGGTAATTTCACTCAGGAAAACATTCGTATCCTAGATATGAGCTTCTATGTGAGTCATGTATAAGGAGAAGGGAAGAAGAAAAGTCAAAAATGTTGTTTACAATTTATCTGCAAGGAATAGACAATAACTTTGATTCTTTGATGTTGGAGAATGATAAGTGATACGTATTTCTGAGTTGGCTTTATAAAAGATTGATTGTTACAAAACTGTTCTGAATCAAATTTAAATTTTACTGTTCTCTCCTCGGATTGAAGATTAAATTTGTGACAAAAGCACACATAGCATATACTGTCTGATTTCCTCAGCTGTAAAATGGAAGTAATAACACCATCATTAACACTGCATTATAATATAGTATTTTCTGCTGCCTAATTTATGATATGGACATTTAAGCATAGTGTCAAAGAGTAAAGTATTATGTTACTATTTATATTCTTTCTCAAATATTTAGAAAATGTAAACATAATTTTGCAGCTGATTTCCATTGACTATTTCCAACTGAAATTCCATTACTTTCACTTAACTTGCAGTGTAATTAATATACCATCGGGGAGTGTTTTCAAACACTATACATTTTAAATACTTCTTAATTCCATAGCTCAGAGAAATTTCAGCATTTTTCTTGCTTTAATTTTTTAGGCTAATAAATTCAATTGCATGTCATATTTGAACAATTTGAATGTTTTTCTGATTCTTCTCTGTAGTTGGGATATTAAACTCTGAATCATGATAAAGAAGTAACTGTCATTAATTATTCTTAACTAACACCTTTTGAAAGAAATATTTCACCTATGTATTCTAAAATATCCTTAAAGATGAGTTTGTATTTTATCTTTAGGGACTCTCCTTTAATTTTAGGACCTTTATTTATTGTTGTGATATATACTAGAACTTTGCTTTTTGAATAGCCATATTTTATTTTTTATTGAAGTATAGTTGATTTACAATGTTGTGTTACTTTCTGCTGTACAGCAAAGTGATTCATTTATACATACATATACATTCTTTCTTATGTTTTTTCCATTATGGTTTATCAAGGATATTGAAAATAGTTCCCTGTGCTATACAGTAGGATCTTGTTGTTTATCCATTCTACATATAATAGTTTGCATCTGCTAACCCCAAACTCCCAATCAATTCCTCCCCCACCCCTCCTCCTCCTTGGCAACCACAGTCTGTTCTCTATGTCTGTGAGTCTGTTTCGTAGATAAGTTCATTTATGTCATATTTTAGATTCCATATATAAGTGATATCATATGGTATTTGTCTTTCTCTTTCTGACTTATTTCACTTAGTATGATAATCTCTAGTTGCATCCATGTTGCTACAAATGACATTATTTCATTCTTTTTATGGTGAATAGCCATATTTTAAATGTAATCTTCATTGCTTTAAAAGGTCAGGTGATTTAAAGCAGAGAATAATTTTATGAAAATTGATGGATTTCTTTGATTGGTTTCTAATCTATATTCCCATTAGAATCCAACCGGATAAGTTCTTTTTTTTTTTCTTTAACATCTTTATTGGAGTATAATTGCTTTACAGTGGTATGTTAGTTTCTGCTTTATAACAAAGTGAATCAGCTATAAATATACATATAGCAACCAGATAATTTCTTTAGTAGAAATTAATGAGTAATTCTTTGTCACCAAAACCAAAATTTCTCAAGATTGAAAATAGAGAACCAAATATCAAATCTCTTATTTTGTTTAGAGATTCATATTATTACAGATAATAATTTTTAAATTTAATAACGATATATAAACATCACATAATGTGTTGTCTAAAGGCCGTCATTGTTATCATTGTTAAGTCTTTTTTACTTTGAGTCCTCTGAGCAGCAGATACCAAGACAGTGTAAGGAAGGAAAGATTTTCCCTGTACCATCCTAGGTTCCATACCTGGGTCTGTGAACAGCTGTGAAGAAGTAGATTAACAAGGGAGAATTTATATAAATTCATTTATTTTTAATATTACAAGATGGGGCACCACAGGAAAAAAAATGAATATTCAGAAAAGCAGTGAGAGTTAAGATCTTATATACCATCTGAATAGGGGAAAGGGACTTAAAAGAAAGTAAATGATTTTTAGGAAAGATAAATGGGCCTTATAAGAATAGATGGGAGATATGATAGTTTGTGACAAAGTTCGTCTGAGTATGGTGTTGACTTCTAGTCTCCTCTCCTGTGATAAGAGACAATCTTCCCTGATTGATGAAACTCCTGGTTAGGGGAATTATGACAAATGAGTTCCTTTTGGAAGATATCTTTAGGCAGATAAGGGGAATTCAGAGAAAGCCTTTCCCTGCATTTGCTGTTTTTCAAGTGCCAATCATCCTTGAGCCAAAGAGGCCTATTTTAGAGTGGCATATTCTGTCATCCTTCAACAGGATTCAATGTTCAAGGGATGCATTGCAGAAAATTTCTTGGAAGAAAAATGAGGAGAGTTAGAGGAGGAGAAACATATAGACAGCACTGTAGGACAGACACCTGTGAAGGAAATAGGTTAGGATGGAGGGCTGGGAAGAAGAATTTTGATTGTAGTGCAATTCTAAGAAAGGTTTTGTGAGGCTGCTGGGGAGTACTCAAAGCCAAAGTTGCTCACAGGAATGGACTTGCCTTAGTACCCCTGCCATACTCAGTTACTGGCTGGGATCATCTCATGAGAAGCATGGCTTCAGCACAAAGATGGGGTACACTCATTGGTAGTAGTCAGTCATGCTCCCTGAAGTAAAAACGTGCTCTTTGCAGCACTTTTTTATGGCTAGCACATGACATTTTGTTTGTTAGAGATAATCTTTTTAATCTCTTAGGACATTTCTAGAATTTCTCAAGTATTTTTCCACTCCTATGGAATAGAATTCAAAACATGGCAAAGCTTCCTGTATCTAAAGACATAACTTGGAAGATATAGTATGAAAACCTATCATCAAACTCATATTTACTGAAGAAAATAGCCAACTTTAAGGACATAATTCAGCTTGGCATGATATTCTATGGGCATAAAAATTCCTAAGCAGTGGTTATCTTCATAAATAGACCATGCCAGCAATCCACAAGTCAGACAGACCACAGAAATGGGGGATTCAGGAGTAGGAAGTATGTATGGGTTAAGGGAAACATCAGGTAGTAGACTCTCTTCTGCTGGACTAAGATTCAAGGACAGGGTCCAGTCCCTGGGAAGTTAACAGGTTGAGTAAAGGTAGGACAGGGCTTCAATCCTAGAGTCTGGAAAATCATTTTCAATGCAGAGATTCAGAGTTTTAGGTACAGGGAACAAAGTTAGATTTCAATGATAAGAATCGGGGTAGGGATAAACAAAATCCATTAACAAATCAGAAGCCCAGTTATCCAAACAGACCAGTTAGTAATATTTAGTAGCGAGGGTAAGTTGGTCATGTGTCCCATCACTTTGCGCTAGAATTTCTTAATGTCTCTGTACTTAAAGTTGTCAGTAGTCTTAGAGACTGGGTCAGAGGTGAACTATTATTGGATTTAGAGTTTTCCTAGTCACTATAGAGACTGAAGCTTAGGAATGAAGCAGGAGCAGAGGCCCACTTTTTCCAGTTCAGGCGATTACAACCTTACCATTGCTCTTCCTGCTTCCATCTTGGAGTCTATCACGTTGCTGAGAAACTTATATAAATTTAAGATAAAGATCTTAAATCTCCTACTCTTCGTATGACCTCATTGAATTGTCTGGATTATTTCCACTAATGTTAATGTTCTAGCATTAACTTTTTAAATTTTTTATTTAATTTTTAAGATTTTAATTAAATTTTTATTCTTTTTTGAAAATATTTTTATTCAGCACTGTTGCAGTTGTAACTAATCTGTTCTGCTGAGCGTTACAGAGGGCTGTTTATGTTTCATATGTCAGCAGCATTTCATAGTTTTTTTTTTTATAAATTAATTTATTTTATTTTTGGTTGCATTGGGTCTTCATTGCTGTGCGTGGGCTTTTCTCTGGTTGCGGTGAGCAGGGGCTACTCTTCGTTGCGGTATGCAGGCTTCCCATTGTGGTGGCTTCTCTTGTTGTGGAGCATGGGTTCTAGGTGCGTGGGCTTCAGGAGTTGTGGCACACAGGCTCAGTAGTTGTGGTGCACGGGCTTAGTCACTCCGTGGCATGTGGGATCTTCCCGGACCAGGGCTTGACCCCGTGTCCCCTGAATTGGCAGGCGGATTCTTAACCACTGTGCCACCAGGGAAGCCCTTCGTAGGAGTTATGTCCAAGCTAATCTCGGAAATTTTCAATCAAGAAGCTCTCACATTTTCCTCATTAGTTATTTAATATCTGAAAATATGAAGCTCAGTGGTTGTACTATGTACTCAGAGCTTTCTAGAAATATTCAGTTTATTTAGCATAATTAGGAAACATTATTTTATTAATCATTTTTGTTGGAGCTTGAATGAAGAAATTCAGCAACTGTAACACTGGAAAGTCATTAGAGAACTTCTGGTTAGCATATGCAATTTTTAATATATTTTCATCATTTCCATTCTTCAAAAATACTAATTTGTTATTACAATAATGAGAAATATATTCTAAGAATCATAAACTATTTTATTATAAATATAATTTTTAACATTTTAGATAATGTGTATATCATGCTTATTATGCCTAAATGTGGCACTGATTTAAATTATCCTCAAAGAACTACATTAGTCCTTTGTTTCCTCTGATATATTAATTTATTGATATAGACACATTCAAAAATTTTAATATCAAACACTTGTTTTTTAGTAACTAATAACATATTTCTTAATTTTTTTTTTTTTTTTT
>NW_020172316.1:2120673-2189975 GCF_003031525.2 Neophocaena asiaeorientalis asiaeorientalis | reverse complement strand
GGCACGAACCCGTGTCCCCTGCATGGCAGGCGAACTCTCAACCACTGTGCCACCAGGGAAGCCCCTTAATTTTTAATATATGAAATATTACTGTAATTTCTGAATCAGCTAATAACTACCTTCAGACTTTTAAAAGTGGTGTCTGCTCAAGTGAATAAAACCTGTTTGTTTTATTTTTCAGAATTCTCCTCATTCCATAGGTAGCATAAAGCATTTTCATCTCTAGAGTAACTTTTTAAGTTTAATACAACCTCCATTCCTGTAAGTAAGTAGAAAATAATTTATATTTTTTCATTTCTAGCTTTACATAAATCACAGAATTCCCCTCAATGAAAATGGATCATTCTGGAAATCTCTCTACTGGAAAATTTCCAGACCAATATCTTTCCCAAAGAGGAAAAGTTGTTTAATAATGAGCCCCAATGCCATTATCATACAATCTGTGTAAGTATTTGCTATCTGAAGGTTACCCCACTGGGGGCAATTCATTAGGAGAATGTACTTAGATTGATTTCTGGGCTCTCAATATGGAAGCCTCTGTCTAATGAATATAGTAGATGGACTAAGAGGGAGCTAAAACATAATTTATTAAAGATGATTACTTGAGTTTGAAACTTTTTGGAGAGTACAATTATTATCTTTTGCCAAATCCCCAGGAAATAAGAATGTCTGACAAGATCTTTTATTATAATGTGTAAAAACCTACTTAAGACTTGCAAGCAGAAAATGAGAAATTAAATAGCTAACTTGTGAATTATTTTCTTTCATAGAGCATTAAACATTAATAGGATAATATTTCTATTTAGAACCAAGAAGCAGTATCTAATTAATATACTAACATATTTATTCATGTGATTCATATAAATGTATTAATAACATTTTTCTTGATCTCTAAAGAGAACACTCTATTATCCATTATTTTCTACAAAAAGTGATACATTTCAATTTGTGTAAGCTTATAGTATTTTTTTTAAGAAATGTTTTATAAAATATTTTAGTACTGCCACCTTAAGGTCAAGATGTATATTATGTTGAGGCCGCATTGCAACACCCCCTCATAGTGAGCAGGGAGAGGGCTTCCCTGGTGGCGCAGTGGTTGAGAGTCCTCCTGCCGATGCAGGGGACACGGGTTCGTGCCCCGGTCCGGGAAGATCCCACATGCCGCAGAGCGGCTAGGCCCGTGAGCCACGGCCGCTGAGCCTGAGCGTCCGGAGCCTATGCTCCGCAACAGGAGAGGCCACAACAGTGAGAGGCCCTCTTACCGCCAAAAAAAAAAAAAAAAAAAAAGATCAGGGAGAGTCACTTGTATACAGCAGGTGCTTAGATTGCTGGGAACCAGCCAGTCCTCAGCACACAAGCCTAGGGGGCTTCTCTCTCATTCTGGTCTTAGTTGACTCCTATGCATCAATGCTGAGGAGAACAGGTGAGACAACAGAGATAAGTAACTACACGATTTATTGCCTGTGCTGAATTGACCAGTATCAGTAGCCATTAGTCAGCAGTTCAGATACTCTCTAGAGCAATGCTTCTCAGACTTTAATGTATACACAAATCCCCTTGAAATTATGTTAAATTGTAGATTCTGATTCAGTAGGTCTGGGATTGGGGGTTGGGCTGAAATTCTGCAGGTCTAACAATCTCTTGAGTGATGACCATACTGTTGATGTATGAGTTGAGTCTACTCCACACTTGGGAGTAGACTGTTCTGGAGCACTGCAGACTCCAAGTTCCTTTACCTGAGGCACCATCACTTCCCTTAACACCTCTCCAAATTTCCCATAATGTGGAGCTAACCAGACCCATTTGATGTGTATTTTCTCATTATAACTCTAATACTGTAGGTGGAAATCTTTTGCAAGAGCAACACAGACACATTTAACTCTGATCAGAGAACAATTTGTTTCTTGGTCAACCCCTACTATTCTCCATTTTTTTTTTTGACATCATGTTTATTATAGATTGTTTTCTTTATATTGGTTCTCTTTCTCTGTGTTTTTCTGCCCAGGTTTGTCCAAAGCGCTGATGCTTTTTATTTCCACCTAGCTAATTCTGATGACCTTCCCTTAAGATTCTTCTGCTGATCAATACTCCAAACTCAACTTAATCCATTAAGGATTTGGGAAAAGATGATGTTCATTTTTAATGTAAACCCTAAATGTTTATCTGAATAGAATTTTTAAAAAAATAATAGAAGGGAATAAAACTCCCCAAACACTTCTAATATACAGACACAAAACAAGCTTGAGCTGAATATAAAATATAAGTCATTTTCTAACCCTCTGTACACCTCCAAAGGAACTTCAAGTTTGTTTTGCTATGTATCCCTTTCTAGATGCAGATACGACAAATTAAATTCGTAGAATGATTTTCATGCCACGAAGAACCTTCCTATAGATTATCTTTTTTATTTGAAGCACTTGATGAGGAAAGTGGGATCTATCATTGCCCAGATAATATACATTGAATGATGTTGAAAGTTACTCCTTCCTCCATGTATTTGTCTTTTCTATTAGACTTGCAATAGTGCCCAAGAACACTATTGTGTTCTTCTGTGAATAAGGCATGTAAGTCTTGAAAGTTATTATTTAAAGATAAATGCATACTAAAATAGTATCTTGAAAATTTATAAAGTTTATTCTAGTTACATTCTCCAACCAGCATCTTCTGTATCCCTTCCTTCCCATTTATATATTCTAGCTCATACATCCTATAAATGCTGAAATACACCAGGATTCTTTTCTTGATTTTCTCTTTTTCTTTTATTATTCTAGCTATTACTAACACAGTCTCATTTTCTTTGGCTGAATTTTTTTTTCAGTTATGAACAGCACACATGAAACTCTGAATTCTTACTTAGGCTTAGTTAGCTTTCTTGAGCTCCAGAAATATATTTCTACTACCTATTTGCATGTATTTATAAAATATTTAAAAAGCTAGATGAGAATTGGGGCTTGAGAGTAACTACATTAAAGATGTTAATAGCATGTACATATAACATGTTTAGGTTAATATACTTACTATTTTATATTCTGTATTAAAGTCAGTGATAAGAAACATATTCATTACTAACAACACCCCTTTGGAGTACCCTGATAAACTTTTATTATTAATTTCTTCAGAATATTCTTCTCACTAAAAATGGAAAATATGACTCTGAGAAGGTCCTAAAGTATATATACTGCCAAAAAGATAAGTAATTCTTTTTCACATTTATAATCCCTGAATGTCTGAATCCTTACAGTTTCTCATACATAAATTATCCTTTTAAAGCAAAAATCTGATGTATTTTTAAAAGCTAACAAAAATCTGATGTATTTTTAAAAGCTATCAGTAAATTAAAATTCAAAATTGAATAAGTAAATATTCATTTAATCAATAAAACTCTTGCCTGTATTATGTTATTGTGACATAGCCTGTTTGTAAATATTAATGTGTTGTTAAACATAAAACATATTTCCTTGATAATCTTCAGAAGCTCAATGAAACTTTTTTTATTCTTAGAAAGAATTGGTTTGATTTTGCAGTTAAATGATTACTCCATCTCCCTTAGCAACTTGTTTTGTTTGATATTACAAATACATTTTTTTGGTTTAGCATGATATATACTTATACCCACACTGTTTAATTATTTACTTTTATATTAATATGTCTAAATTACAGAGCAGGGCTTCTGGAAGCATTGAATTCTTATCCTGTAAACCATACCATAATTTAAATAAATTAATTTAATTAAGTAAGTGATTAAAGAAATGTAAGAGTAAAATATTAAATCCCTTTATTTTTTTAACTACTTCAGAAGTTTGGAGTTAATTATGATCTATGAAATCAATACGTGCAATAATGTATAGGATGGTAATGAGTTAAACATTTCTGAAGTACATGCTGTAAAGCATCAAGGTTATTGGCCCAGCAAATCATGAGAGAATAAGAAATAGTAATTTTATTGATCACAAAGGTAAAATAGATTTATAGAAATAAAAGAGAACAATTTTTAAATGTCATATATTAATTAGAAAATTTTACTAATATAATAATAAGAAAATAAGGTTGCTGAGTTTTTAGAAGCTTTGTAGCTTCACATCAAATTTCCATTTTATATCATAAGATAGGTACTTCCAATCTGAAACTCAAGATATCCTCTTAATATTTAGTCCAAAAACTAGAAGATGGTTAAAGTTTGGAGGTCAGGTCTATCAGATGTAGCATCTAATATACATCATCATCTAATAGCTGTGAAGCTGTCCTGGCACCTTTCCTAAAAAGTAAGCTGAGGTTCCTTAAGGGGATTCTTTTCAAAGAGCAACCATAATGTAGGTAATTCTTGCTAATTTAATGACCATCTACAAGCTGTGTATGAATATAATAATGAGGATGTGGTGAAGATGTTATTGTCATAAAAATAGAGATGTCTGGCTCTGAGACCTTTAATCAAATATTTATTTTCTGGGAATGGCTTACCAGTTTTCAAATTAGCTATATTAAAAAATAATAGTTGTATTAGATTATTGAAAAATAGTAAATTGCTACAAATCAATGAAACTGTTTACATATTAAAAGGTCTTTGTCGTGTGGAATACAGAATAGCTAATATTAATGTCACTTAGTGTTTGCTGCACACCTCCCAACCTCACCTTCACAAGTCTGCTTCATGGTTGGCTTTCCCTTTATTAAGAGCCTTCTCATGGTTAGCTGGACTGTGAAAGCTAAGGTGAGCCCTTGACTACAGAGTTCATTAGTCACAGTCAGGACTCTGAAGGTAGGGGAATCATATGAAAAACAGAGCTAATAATTTGGAATTTTCCTGATTTATGTCCCAGTCAAATACTTGAAAAACAGCTTGGTTCAGTAGTTGCTATTTTAACAGATACTAATCATTTTAAAAAATTTATTTTACTGAAGCATAGTTGATTTACAATCTTACATTCTTTTTCATACTTTTTTCCATTATGGTTTATCACAGGATATTGAATATAGTCCCCTGTGCTATACAGTAGGATCTTGTTGTTTATCCATTCTATACATAGTAGTTTGCATCTGTTAACCCCAAACTCCATCCCTCCCCTACCCCTCATCCCCCTTGGCAACCACAAGTCTGTCCTCTGTCTGTGAATATGTTTCTGTTTTGTAGATAAGTTCACTATGTCATATTTTAGATTCCACATATAAGTGATATCATGTGGCATTTGTCTTTCTGTTTCTGACTCATCTTACTTAGTATGATAATCTCTAGGTCCATTCGTGTTGCTACAAATGACATTATTTCATTCTTTTTTATGGCTGAATAGTATTCTATTGCATATAGGTACCACATCTTCTTTATCCATTCATCTGTTATGAACATTTAGGTTGTTTCCATGTCTTGGCTATTGTGTATAGTGCTGCTATGAACATAAGGAGGTGCATGCACCTTTTTGAATTATAGTTTTGTCTGGATATATGCCCAGAAGCGGGATTACTGGATCATATGGCAACTCTAGTTTTAGTTTTTTGAAGAACCTCCATACTGTTTTCCATAGTGACTGCACCAATTTACATTCCCTCAACAGTGTAGGAGGGTTCCCTCCTCTCCACACCCTCTCCAGCATTTGATATTTGAGACTTTTTAATGACGGCCAGTCTGGCCAGTGTGAGGTGGTCCTCGTTGTAGTTTTGACTTGCATTTCTCTAATAATTAGCGATGTTGAACATCTTGTGCCTATTGGACATCTGTAGATACTAATCAATTGCTTATTTTTCATTGTAAACTTTATGGGATATTTAGTGTTCTTTCATACATTGGAAAATAGTGACTTAAATCCACCACCCTGACTCTTTTCATTCTGGTTTTATTGAGTGATATTTTGACAGAACTCCAAATTATATGGGATATAAACTCTGACTCTGGACATGGCCAGGATCTTGTCTGGGCTTATGCTTATACAATTTGCCTGGCATTCTAAATTTAGATTTGATTTGATCAAACCTATGTGCCTTTACTCAGTATTCAGCTGAGAAGAGATAAAAGGAAAAACATGCTAAGTAATTCTAATGTGGTTATAAGGGTTTGCCAAAAAACTGTAAAGGGTCTGAGATTTTACCATACTTGTAAGCTAACATGTTAGACTGCCACAGTATTCATGGATGTTGGCAGGAAACATGAGAACCCTGGATCAGAGATGAAGGGTTTATTATTCATGGCTCAACAAGCAGCATGAGCATTAGTATACTTGCGTCCATCCCCTTTTTGCCCAATCCCATGGAGGTGATATAAGTGGACTCAGGTGGATATCTATACATACAGTGGGTTACACTATAGGGAACCCTGAGCTTGGGAGCCGAAATCTTTTATATTATAACAGGCAGTGAGCATTCCTGCATTTGTTCTGGAGGGAGACACTATTTCTATCTTCCAGTACAGAAACTGCACAGAAAAAAAAGACAATTAATGCCTCACTTACAAAACATGTAGAAATGAAACTCATAGAAAGTTGTCTTCCAAAAGGATGAAGAATATGTCATCATTTGCAAGTTACTGAACCCTTGTCCCCCACCTTGTTTATATCACCTTATCTACCTCCTATTCTTCCATGAACCTCAATTAATAGATTGAAGAAAAATGCACTTTGCAGTATGGATGTTAAAAAGATAATATCCAAGATTTTTTAGGAATTTGGAAAAAAAGATAGCAAATTTTATAAAGAGGTGCAAGGAAAATATGGCTATCAGAATGTGAAGAAATCAAAATATTTTACCTACTATTGTGATAAAAACTGCTGGCCAGGGATTCTAAAAGATAAACACTTTCAAAGACTTGAATACTTAAAATAGACTACTGCCCAATTGCAAAATTTTATTTTTTAAATTATACTTAATATCAATAGAACTAAATCTATACATTAATGTATATTTAAACAAATATCTTGTAGTAATTTATAATTATTCTTATATGTTTGATGCCCCAAAACTTTAGTTATGTCAAAATTAAAAATAATGATATGCTCACTTTTTAAGTTTTCATTTGTTTTGTTATGAAAATTACAGAAAGTTAATGAATTATCTATATTATATAAATAAATAAGCCATTAAGAAAAAATTAAAAGTTGAGTGATTCAGAACTTAACCAAATAATTATTACAAAGCTCTAATTCTAAATCATTACAAGAAAAAGACTTGAATAAGTTACATAGTTCTTAGTAATTTGACCATTATACTATCATTTTCCTTTTTATTTTGTTTTTGGAAAGTGAGGGTTCCTGCTCTTATTGAATAAGAAAAATGATAGTACACCAAATACTATCATTTTTCTTATTCGATTTCTTTTAATATTTGAACACTGTAATGTTAAAATTGGGCAATTATGGATAATCCTGATAAAATCACAGGAAGATATTATTATACATAATAGTGAATAAATGTTTTGGGTTTCTGCACCTTCTGAACCAATATCAATGAAAGTAATTAGAAATTAAAGGTGTTAGTTGAAGTTGTTAAATAAGTTGTTGTGAAAACACAAGCTGTTAGGAGCTGTAAAACTTGACAGAATATTTTTATACCTTTGAAAGAAAGCAATTGATGTGAAAGTAAGGGCCAAAATGGAATCAAGCATAATATTGATATTATTAGGTTGCCTCTGAAATATTCCTCATTAACATAAGAAGAAATTACAAAAATATTTTACTTTGTTTCAATCAGTGTTCTGCCATTAATAGATATTTTCATTAGTTTGATGTCATTTTTTCTTTCTTTTATCACTTTGGGTTGATACATGAGAAAGAATAGAAGCATGGAGATTAAAAGACAGTTCTGCCATATTTTGGCTCTAAGGTCACTCAGCTGCTCATGAACAACCTTCATTCCATGAAAGGGATAAACTAATCCCTTTCTTTAGGGGGACAAACCCAAAATTCCATAAGGGTATGAAATCTAACTGAAAGATTAAAATTTCTGTGTTTATTGTCCTATCCTTTGGGCATGGATTCGGCTATTTTTGGTTTATCAAACCGTAAACTCAAAAGCACATTTCTTCCTTAACACAGTCAGTGCATGAGAGTGAAGTGATAGTTTCACCATTATAAAAAATCCCATTTGGGAAAAAACATTAAGAAACACATGGGTTTACTGGCACATAGCAATTGTCATATCCTATTACCAGAAATAATAAAGATCATCTGCTCTGAGAGTGAAGTAAGTTTCTTAATTAGTCTATCTAGCCAATCTTTATTTTGCTTTCTGAAGGAACTCCTTTCTCATTGCCCTCACAATTCTTGGTTCTGAACTTTAAGAGATTCAATATTAGTTATTTTTTTCAATGTCCAAACTGAGGTCACTCCCTATTCAAGATTACCTCATGATCTAAGAAAGCTCTTGGAGCTACAGATATTCACACATTTCACATAAGAAGGAAGAAGGTTGGGAAAGGCAGCAGGAAGTTTTACTTCCTAGTTGCATTAGTCCTGTTTAAGGAGCCATCTAGGAAGCCCAACAAAGTGATGGCCACTTCCCTCTCTTGGCCATCCCTAGCTGCCAAATAAGCTGGAAAATAATGTCTTCTAGCCAAGCACATTGCTCATCTGCACATAATTACGGTGCTGTAAAAGTAAAGGAATGCATTGGAATTGGAAGAGTAATAATCTGTGCAACAAAGCATAACAGTAAATTCATCCTTTTTCTCGTCCAGTTGAGTTCTTTTCCACTGTTTCCCGTGGGCTGTTTGTAGCGCCATCTGGCCAATGAACAACAGAAATCTGACAGTCATTCTTGACACCTATTTTTCCCCGCTCACTCCATCTCCAAACATGCAAATATTCTTAAGATTCTTAACCCCCTTCAAACACGGGTGCTTTATGACTACATGACAATTTAGCTCCAGTTATACTTTTTTTCCTTGCATTTTCAATCCAAATCTATTCAAAGTGTATTACATATATCCAACGTTACTTTTTCATTAGCTCCTTGATCCACTGCAGTCTGTTTTCTACTGCTTCCCCTACCTCAGACACTTCCTAGAAACTTTCCCTTAAGAAGTATTCAAGGAAATCTACTTACCAAATTAAGTAAAACTTTTTGTTTTTTTTTTTGTTTTATTCATTCTCATTAAAGCTTTAGGCTCTGTGACCCACTTTCTCCATCTTGAACTTCTCTTATCCCTTAATTTCTTTGGATACACTTTTACCAGCCAATCTTTCCCTCCTCTAACTTTATAGAAACTATTCATTCTCCATTCTAATGTCAATCAAATAATCTGTAATTGTGATACTATTCATTCTTCTTCTTATTATTATTATTTCTAACATCTTTATTGGGGTATAATTGCTTTACAATGGTGTGTTAGTTTCTGCTTTATAACAAAGTGAATCAGTTATACATATACATATGTTCCCATATCTCTTCCCTCTTGCATCTTCCTCCCTCCCACCCTCCCTATCCCACCCCATTCTTATTATTTTTGAAACCATAATCACCTTTCTTCTTTACACTTAGCCACTCTATATAGAATGGATTTCTCCCAACAGTATTTAAATATGCCATGTTAGGCAAGATGGCCCTCCAAGACATCCATGCCCTGATCCCTAGACTTTGTGACTGTGTTACATGACATGAAAGAATTGGTTTTTCAGATGTAAGTAAGGTTATGAACCTTAAAATAGGAGGGTTATTATGGGTTATCTGATGGGTTCAATGTAATCACATGAATCCTTAAAAGCAGTGAACTTTCAAAGAGATATTGCAGGAGAGAATGATGGAGAGTTCAGAGGCATGAGAGAGACTTGACCTACCAGACCTGGAGGGACCAAATGGAAAACATAAGAAGGAATATGGGCAGCCTCTAGGAGCAAAGCTGGTTCCCAGCTGACAGTCATAGGGAAATGAGACCCTCAATCCTACATTTGCAGGGAACAAAATTCAGCCAACACCCTGAACTGCTAGGAAGCAGATATTTCTCTAGAGCCTCCAGCAGGGAGCAGAACCCTGCCAAAGCCTTGATTTCTGCAGCTCACACTTTTGACCTACAGACACTGTGAGTAAAAAAAATTATGTTGTTTTGACCTGTTTGGTTTGTGGTAATTTGTTAGGGCAACAATAGAAAATTAATACATGTGCTAAATCTTTTCCTGTCAACACAATAAAGGGAATTCTGGAAATGCAGAGCTTGAACATGGCTCTCCTCCCCTACCCTCCCCAGACAAATCTAGGTTCTTTGCCTCCCCTGAGCCAAGTGGTTGCTGACACTTACAGGCTATTGGGAGGGTCTGAGGGCACAAGATTATGGGCATCCTTTTAAAGACTGATGTAGGGGATTGGAAATTGTCTTGAATGTGGCCAGAAAGTCCAAAGATTTAGTGGAATAAAGAGGTTTCTAGGAGAAGCTTTTTGTGGGGGGGATTACTAAGATCTGGGAGGAATGCCACAGCCTTTAGTGAGAGTGTCAAAATGCCAGAAAGGAACGAAAAGAACAAGCTGGATCTTCCCAAAATACTGAGAGAAAAGGGTGAGATTGGGGGTGGTGGGGGGAGGGAAAGCAGGTTCGGTCTCCTCTATACAGAAATTGGGAAAGACCCATAAGGGGAAATTTTTACTTCAAGGGCCTTAAGCAGGGGCTAGCACTTTTCCCTTAATCCACCGACTCACAGTATATGTAATACCTTTGCTGTTTACATCTTAATGATGTCCCACATTTAGACATGATCCCAAATAAAACCAATAACTAAATAACTTCTCTTCTGATAACCTCCATACACAGAAAAGAATCAGGTTGAATAATCAAATGTGTACCTGGTAATGCAGAATTACTAGGGAAAAAATGACGGAATCTTGAATTACAGAGACAAAAGACAACAACAAAAAAATCATAGCCCTTAAAGTTCTAATGGCAACATTATAAAGTCCTCCTGGAGCATAAAAATACACTAGTCAAAGCCAGAAAACCGAGTTTATGAACTAAAGGAGAGCATAATCAGGATTGAAAACTGAATTAATACCTTAGAAGATCAGATGCAAGAAATACCTCAAAGCACAGACAAGTAAAATAAGTAAAAATGGAAAGACCTATAGAACAGATCTGAGAGACTGAATATGAATAATAGGTTTTACTGATGGAGAAAAAGGAACAGGAGGGAGAGCAAGCAAACAATATCAGAAAATTTTCTTTAGCTGAAGAAGGGCCTGAATTTGCAGTTATAAAATGTTCACCTAAGTTATAGGCTGTATTGAAGAAAAAACAAACAATGATACTCACAGGCATATCCTGGTAAACGAGCAAGAGAAGAAATCTTACAAGTGTTCAGAAAATTAAAACAAGGAAAAGCCTATGTATAAACGGGGAAAAAAAATCAGACCATTATTGAACTTTGCACCCACAGAAGTAGAAGGCAGAAGGCTGTTATTTTTTATAAACTGGTGAAAGAAAATGACTGCAACTTGAGAATTATTTAACTAGGGGAGAAGTCGTTCACCAGTTAAAGGGAAATAGAGCTGTGTAAGAAATCAAAGACAGCTCTTGAAAATTAAGGCAAAAAATACTTTCAGGTAATCTGCATAGCACAGAAAAATGAGAAGAGAATAGAAATTCTTTAGAAAACAGTGCAATGATATCAGTTCCTACCAAAACATACGAGACACAGCAAAATTTATTCTTAGAGGAAAATGTATATGGATTAATTACCTATTGCTATAAATAAAATTATCCCACCAACTTAACTTCTTAAAAAATTCTCTCTCCTAATTTCTGTGAGTAAGACAGGGCTTGGGTACAAGGTTTGGCTTCGTGTCTCTCTCATGAGGTTGCTGTTACACGTCAGCCAGGGTTGAAGGTATCTGAAGGCTTGACTGGAACTAGAGGATTTTCTTCCAAGGTGGCTCTCTCACAATGGCCAACAAGTTGCTATTGACTTTTGTCATGAAGTCTCAGTTTCTCTTCATTAGCATCTTTACACTGGGCTGCTTGAGGCCTCCTGTCAAAAAGACATCAAAAGAAATTGATATCGCTAGGTGAAAGAAGCCAATCTGAAAAGGCTTCCAACTCTATGACATTCTGAAAAAGGTAAAACTATGAAGACAGTAAAAAGATCAGGGGTTGTCAGGAGTTAAGGGGAGGGAGGAAAGTATGAATAGGTGGAGCATAGGGAATTTTTAGGGCAGTGAAACTATTCTGTATGATACTCTAATGGTGATTAAATGTTGTTATACATTTGTCTAAACCTATAGACTGTACAACACAAAGCATAAACCCTAAGGTAAGCTATGGATTTTAGTTAATAATTATCAATATTGTCTCACCAATTATAACAAACATACTATACTGATTCAAGATATCAGTAATAAGGGAACCTGTGGGGGAGTGTTGGGAAGGAGACAGCGGATATATGGGAACTCTGTACTTTCAAGTCAGTTTTTCTGTAAGCCAAAAACTGTTCTAAAAGTAATCTATTAATTTAAAAACTTGCAAACCTAGAGAGGAAGGGCAAATTTTGTGGCCAAATAACCTGAGTTGACAAAATGGTCAATATGAATGTCTAAAGTTGACAGTGGAGTAAGTGGAACATTCAGATACACCAACTACCATAGATGCTACATTTATTAATGTTAGTTAACCTTTGAATTGGTAATGTAAATGCTATTTAAAATAGGTAAAGACATAGAAAAATATGAAAATTCCTCTACTTGACAAAGAATTTATAATTCTATAAAAATTGATATTGGTAGTAAAAAAGGGACTGTAAATCAATATCACATAAGTATAGATCAAGCTTATCACATTAACCATTAGCAAATAGAATGTAACAGTTTACTCAAAGAATAATAGTATGACTGAGCAAGATTTACATCATGAATAAAAGAATAATATGAGAAATTCAACATGTGGTAAAGTTTTTTACTCCACAAGGGACCACACAAATATTTCCAGGAAGTATTTCACAAATATAATTAATGCTTTTGCAGAAGGATGTAATTTTATGGTTTATCTTTTTATTCTGAGGAAATTCTTAAACAGATGTTTGGAGGAGAGCTAAGTCTGTCATAACTGAGGTCATACCTCTTATCCAGTAAAGAATTTCCTAATTCTGCCTCTCCTCCTTCCCTCCCCACTTTCTAGCTTTATGCCTTTCTTCCCCATCTCACTCCAAAGACATACATGAAGGACTTTTAGGCAGTTGCAAAGACATCTTGTTATAATTAAGATTTCATTTGGCCATAAGTGATATGAACTTAACAATTAGACACATACAGTGTTTATTTTTCTCCCACTAGAAGGAGTCTGGAGGTTGCATTCTAGGCCTGGAGTGGTAGATCAACAGTGTCAGGGGGTGTCCAGATTCCTTCTGTTTTTTTCCTTCTAAATATTTTGGTTTTGTCGTCATGCTCCCAAGGTGCACTCCTCGGCATCAGAATTACTTACCAATAGCAAATACTGAATGCAAAAAGCAGCATTCCCCACTTGAAGTTTTGTCTCAATAATGGAAAAGCATAATATTCTAATAAGGCTACATTTATTTCATTCCTGTTAGAGTGATAATATTCTATTCATCAGTATTCACAGTACTTCTTATACTTATCAGCTGTTTGCAATAACATGTAACACCAGTTCTCAAGGGTTTACACCAACAAACATTTATTTCTCCTTGATATTAAATGTTGGTGGCTGTTGGCTGTTTATCTGCTGCACATATCTTTTTCATTCTGGGAATTAGGCAAGAGGAGAAAACTGCATTTGTCACATGCTGTTCTCAAAGCAGAGAGAAAGAGAAAGTGGTGGAAACGTTCAGTGTCTCTTAAAGCTTTTGCTCAGACATAACATACATCACACATGTTCGTGGTCCATGGATCAAGGTGAGTAACACGGATAAGCCTGATACTTAGGAGGGAATATATTTTGTCTCCAGGGAGCTGCTGTAGGTCACATGGCAATGGATAGAGCCATCTAATCCTCTTAGAGGAAATGAAAAAAATAGTTGAGAACAATTATTTTCCCCATCAGTATAAGTCTATAATTAGGAGACAGTTTACTATAGTAAATACAGTAGTATTGACTTTGGAGTTGAACCTGTTTGATTTCTGTCTGGCTCTGTTGACATAGATTGTCTCCAAGCCTTAGATTTCATATTGATAAAATATGTTAATATCTGTGATAAATGGTCTATTATAAAGCATTTATGTTTTAAATTGCCTTAAAAATGACTGGCAAATAGTAGCCTGCCCAACAATTTATTACCATTTCTTAGACCATATGAAAATAATCAACCTTATTTTTTTCAATAGAAATCTTAACAAACTTGCTAAGACTGTCATAGATGTATCCATAGACGCTCTAAAAATTATCTGGGTTTTCACTGTACACTTTGTTTAGAGAGGAAAGGGTGAAGCTTCGGCATTTCTGTGTGAGACTGGAAACTAAATAAACCAAATAGCAGTATAAGCACGTCATGTTAAATTTAAGAAGCTTAATACTTTATGCACTCATATTTGGCCTAACACAAGTATATACAGCTTATGAATTTTCATGAAATGACTTTATTTCAAGAATTTAAAGACTGATTACTTTTTCTTCAGATCGTGAATAATCAGTTAAATATGTTATCATATCTCATTATTCTCTGATCTTACAGAATATATCCAAAACATATTTATAAATCTAAGAAAAAAAGATGCTATTGATTATTCTGGATTTTAGCCCATTTATTCACCTCTGTGATAGCAATCCTCTATAGTTTTTCAGAGTATTCTTAAACAACTATTGACAAAAATGAGATGGAATTCAGTTTTGTGGCTTCAGATTTTAGAAAGGAACTAGACTATTGATTTGTGTTCTTTTAAGTTTCTTTATCAATTAGTCCATTTTACCTTAACCCATTTTTCTGACATAGTTTCTTTAAGTGACAAAGATGTTTTAAGAAAATATATTGAGATTGAATTAAATCTTTGGTCAGAATTCTTTTTATCATTGTTAATTTTTCACTCCCTTGTACAAATATCTTTTATTCTCCTATTTTTGCAATGCATTAGACCCTCAAAGCTTGCCCTTTCCTTTCCCAGTACAATGCTTTAAAATTCCAGATGTGTGCAGTCCCAATTATATATCTAAACATATCTAGCTCATCATATTAGCATTGAAAGTGAAATGTAGAATTTTAAATGAAAACGATATTTTTCTAAGAATGCAAATCTCTGGACTATTTAGGGACTGATGTGTGGATGTGTTCATAATACACATTATAGAGAATTACAGAAAAAGCATTTGGGGTGTTCCCTGGTGGGGCAGTGGTTGAGAGTCCGCCTGCCGATGCAGGGGACGCAGTTCGTGCCCCGGTCTGGGAGGATCCCACATGCCGCGGAGAGGCTGGGCCCGTGAGCCATGGCCGCTGGGCCTGCGCGTCCGGGGCCTGTGCTCTGCAGTGGGAGAGGCCACAACAGTGAGAGGCCCGCGTACTGCAAAAAAAACAAAAAAAACAAAAAAAAAGACATTTGGTATAACAAAGCTGATTTCATATCCTAATGAATGTCCCAAGGGCCACAAAGTAGCTATTGTATTTGACTGTCAAGTGTATTTTTTCTCTCATTTTCTTTCTTCTGAGAAGATATCCAACCCTCGGATTATAGGTATAGATGTGTCTTCTAGGTTTGGCCAATGCCAGTAACAAATTTTCTAGGGAATAATAAATATCTTAGAGGCAAGCCTCAGACACAGCTTCTGAGATTACTATGAAGACATTGGAAAAGGAAGCTTTATTTCTCCTTGGATTGCCTTGCTGAGGAAAGTGTGTCCCAAACCTTTGACAGCTGACTAGATCCTGGTTCAAATCTTTGAGGCCCTGGAACTTGCAGCACTTCTTATTTATTTTCTAGCACCATATATATATATATATATATATACACACACACACAGACACACACACACACACACACACACACACTTTGGAAGATTTCTCTCAATTGTCTAAGGTTAATTCCTATACATTGTTTCAGATGAGACCTATTATTTTTCCTACTTTTTTTTTTTTAGATTTCTGTTTAGAATAATTGTTAAAATATTATGGCACCCTGAGAGTCTAAAAATATTAAGATATCATTCAAAATTTTTAAAAAACCTTTTGTGGACACAAAGACCTTTCCCTTACCTGAGCTGCAGTTTCTTCAAGGGTACATGAGATATTTTATTTCCTTTTTAATTTTTATTGGACTATAGTGGCTTTGCAATGTTGTGTTAGTTTCTACTGTGCACCAAAGTGAATCAACTACACGTATACATACATCCCCTCTTTTTTGGATTTCCTTCCCATTTACGTCACCACAGAGCACTGAGTAGAGTTCCCTGTGCTATACAGTAGGTTCTCATTAGTTATCTATTTTATACATAGTATCAATAGTATGTATATGTCAATCCCCATCTCCCAGTTCATCCCACTCCACCCCCCACTTTCCTCCTTGGAATCCATACATTTGTTCTGTACTTCTGTGTCTCTATTTTTCCTTTGCAAATAAGATCATCTATACCATTTTCTGAGATTCCACATGTATGCGTTAACATACGATATTTGTTTTTTTTCTTTCTGACTTACTTCATTCTGTATGACAGTCTCTAGGTCCATCCACATCTCTACAAATGACCCAATTTCGTTCCTTTATATGACTGAGTAATATTCCATTGTATATATGTACCACATCTTCTTTATCCATTCTTCTGTTGGTGGACATTTAGGTTGCTTCCATGTCCTGGTTATTGTAAATAGTGCTGCAGTGAACATTGGGGTGCATGTGTCTTTTTGAATTATGGTTTTCTCTGGGTATATGCCCAGGAGTGGGATTCCTGGGTCATATGGTAATTCTAATTTCAGTTTTTTAAGGAACCTCCATACTGTTTTCCATAGTGGTTGTATCAGTTTACATTCCCACCAACAGTGAAAGAAGGTTTCCTTTTCTCCACCCCTTTCCAGCAGTTATTGTTTGTAGATATTTTGATGATATGGCCTTTCTGACTGGTGTGAGGTGATACCTCGTTGTAGTTTTGATTTGCATTTCTCTAATGATTAGTGATGTTGAGCATCTTTTCATGTGCCTCTTGGCCATCTGTATATATTCTATAGAGAAATGTCTATTTAAGCCTTCTGCCCATTTTTTGATTGGGTTGTTTGTTTTTTGATATTGAGCTGCATGAGCTGTTTATATATTTTGGAGATTAATCCTTTGTCCGTTGAGTCATTTGCAAATATTTTCTCCCATCCTGAGGGTTGTCTTTTCATCTCATTTATGGTTTCCTTTGCTGTACAAAAGCCTTTAAGTTTCATTAGATCCCATTTGTTTATTTTTGTGTTTATTTTCATTACTCTAGGAGGTGGGTCAAAAAAGATCTTGCTGTGATTTCTGTCAAAGAGTGTTCTGCCTATGTTTTCCTCTAAGAGTTTTATAGTGTCTGGCCTTACATTTAGGTCTTTGTTCCATTTTGAATTTATTTTTATGTATGGTGTTAGGGAGTGTTCTAATTTCATTCTTTTACATGTAGCTGTCCAGTTTTCCCAGCACCATTTATTGAAGAGGCTGTCTGTTTTCCATTATATATTCTTGCCTCCTTTGTCATAGAGTAGGTGACCGTATGTATGTGGGTTTATCTCTGGGATTTCTATCCTGGTCCACTGATCTATATTTCTGTTTTTGTGGCAGTACCATATGTCTTGATTACTGTAGCTTTGTAGTATAGTTTGAAGATGGGGAGCCTGACTCCTCCAGCTCTGTTTTTCTTTCTCAAGATTGATTTGCCTATTCGGGGTCTTTTGTGTTTCCATAAAAATTGTAGAATTTTTTGTTCTAGGGATTTTGTAAGTTACTGTTAATTCTTTCCCAATGAAGAGAACGAGTATATTTCTCCATATTGCTTAAGCTGATTAAGCCTCTGTCATTTGTACCCAACGTATTCATTTTCCAAGAGTAGGAGTACTTACTTTGATAACTTAAAAATTTAAAAAATCTAGAACATTAAGAGTGTCTCCTATCTTTGAGAAATTAAGAATGATCGTGTCATAGACCTGGGCAGGGAAAGCACTGATGTGTTCTTGATTCGTGACCCCAGTGTGCTTTGCATTGTGACAAGAGAGGAGGATGCATAGTCTCGAACTTCTTTTCGGTTTTTATTTTTTTATTCTTCCAATCCAAGAACATGGTATATCTCTCCATCTGTTGGAATTATCTTTAATTTCTTTCATCAGTGTCTTATAGTTTTCTGCATACAGGTCTTTTGTCTCCCTAGGTAGGTTTATTCCTAGGTATTTTATTCCTTTTGTTGCAAGGTAAATGAGAGTGTTTCCATAATTACTCTTTCAGATTTTTCATCACTAGTGTATAGGAATGCAAGAGATTTCTGTGCATTAATTTTGTATCCTGCAACTTTACCCAATTCATTGATTAGCTCTAGTAGTTTTCTGGTGACATTTTTAGGATTCTCTATGTATAGTATCATGTCATCAGCAAACAGTGACAGTTTTACTTCTTCTTTTCCAATTTGCATTCCTTTTATTTATTTTTATCTCTTCTCTGATTACCGAGGCTAGGACTTCCAAAGCTATTTTGAATAATAGTGGTGAGAGTGGACATCCTTGTCTCATTCCTGATCTTAGAGGAAATGCTTTCAGTTTTTCACCATTGAGAATGATGTTTGCTGTGGGTTTGTCACATATGGCCTTGCTTATGTTGAGGTAGGTTCCCTCTATGCCCACTTTCTGGAGAGTTTTTATCATAAATGGGTGTTGAATTTTATCAAAAGCTTTTTCTGCATCTATTGAGACGATCATATGGTTTTTCTTCTTCAATTTGTTAATATGGTGTATCACATTGATTGATTTGCGTATATTGAAGAATCCTTGCATCCCTGGAATAAATCCCACTTGATCATGGTGTATGATCCTTTTAATGTGCTGTTAGATTCTGTTTGCTAGTATTTTCTTGAGGATTTTTGCATCTATATTCATCAGTGATATTGGTCTGTAGTTTTCTTTTTTTGTAGTATCTTTGTCTGGTTTTGGTATCAGGGTGATGGTGGTCTCATAGAATGAGTTTGGGAGTGTTCTTTCTTTTGCAATTTTTTGGAAGGGTTTGAGAAGGATGGGTGCTAGGTCTTTTCTAAATGTTTGATATAATTCACCTGGGAAGCCATGTGGTCCTGGACTTTTGTTTGTTGGAAGGTTTTTAATCACAGTTCCAATTTCATTACTTGTGATTGGTCTGTTCATATTTTCTATTTCTTCCTGGTTCAGTCTTGGAAGGTTATTCCTTTCTAAGAATTTGTTGATTTCTTCCAGGTTGTCCATTTTATTGGCATAGAGTTGCTTGTAGTGGTCTCTTAGGATGCTTTGTATTTCTGCAGTGCCTCTCGTAACTTCTTTTTCATTTCTAATTTCATTGATTTGAGTCCTCTCCCTCTTTTTCTTGATGAATCTGGCTAATGGTTTATCAATTTTGTTTATCTTCTCCAAGAACCAGCTTTTAGTTTTATTGATCTTTGCTATTGTTTTCTTTGCTTCTATTTCATTTATTTTTGCTCTGATCTTTATGATTTCTTTCCTTCTGCTAACTTTGGGTTTTGTTTGTTCTTCTTTCTCTGGTTCCTTTAGGTGTAAGTTTAGATTGTTTACTTGAGATTTTTCTTGTTTCTTGAAGTAGGCTTGTGTAGCTATAAACTTCCCTCTTAGAACTGCTTTTGCTGCATCCCATAGGTTTTGGATCGTCGTGTTTTCATTGTCATTTGTCTCTAGGTATTTTTTAATTTCTTCTTTGACTTATTCAGTGATCCCTTGGTTATTTAGTGACGTATTGTTTAGCCTCTATGTGTTTGTGTTTTTTACCTTTTTTCCCTGTAATTCATTTCTAATCTCATAGCATTGTGGTCAGAAAAGATGCTTGATATGATTTCAGTTTTCTTAAATTTACTGAGGCTTGGTTTGTGCCCCAAGATGTGATGTATCCTGGAGAATGTTCTGTGTGCACTTGAGAAGAAAGTGTAATCTGCTGTTTTTGGATGGAATGTCCTATAAATATCAATTAAATCTATCTGGTCTGTTGTGGCATTTAAAGCTTGTGTTTCCTTATCTATTTTCATTTCGGATGATCAGTCCATTGGTGTAAGTGAGGGGTTAAAGTCCCCCACTATTATTGTGTTACTGTCGATTTCCTCTTTTATAGCTGTTAGCAGTTGCCTCATGTATTGAGGTGCTCCTACGTTGGGTGCATATATATTTATAATTGTTATATCTTTTTCTTGGATTGATCCCTTGATCATTATGTACTGTCCTTCCTTGTCTATTGTAACATTCTTTATTTTAATGTTTATTTTATCTGATATGAGTATAGCTACTCCAGCTTTCTTTTGATTTCCATTTGCATGGAATATCTTTTTCCATCCCCTCACTTTCAGTCTGTGTGTGTCCCTAAGTCTGAAGTGGGTCTCTTGTAGACAGCATATATATGGTTCTTGTTTTTGTATCCATTCAGCAAGCCTGTGTCTTTTGGTTGGAGCATTTAATCCATTCATGTTTAAGGTATTATTGATATGTATGTTCCTATGACCATTTTCTTAACTGTTTTGGGTTTGTTTTTGTAGATCATTTTCTTCTCTTGTGCTTCCCACTTAGAGAAGTTCCTTTAGCATTTGTTGTACAGCTGGTTTGATGGTGCTGAATTCTCTTAGCTTTTGCTTGTCTGTAAAGGTTTTGATTTCTCCATCGAATCTGAATGAGATCCTTGCCAGATAGAGTAATCTTGGTTGTAATTTCTTCCCTTTCATAACTTTAAGGATATCATACCACTCCCTTGTGGCTTGTAGAGTTTCTGCCGAGAAATCAGCTGTTAACCTTATGGGAGTTCCCTTGTATGTTATTTGTCGTTTTTCCCTTGCTGCTTTCAATAATTTTTCTTTAATTTTTGCCAATTTGATTACTATGTGTCTCGGCGTGTTTCTCCTTGGGTTTATCCTGTATGTGACTCTCTGCACTTCCTGGACTTGGGTGGCTATTTCCTTTCCCATGTTAAGGAAGTTTTCAACTCTAATCTCTTCAGATATTTTCTCTGGTCCTTTCTCTCCCTCTTCTCCTTCTGGGACCCCTATAAGGTGAATGTTGTTGCATTTAATGTTGTTCCAGAGGTCTCTTAGGCTGTCTTCATTTCTTTTCATTCTTTTTTCTTTATTCTGTTCCACAGCAGTGAATTCCAGCTTTCTGTCTTCCAGGTCACTTATCCGTTCTTCTGCCTCAGTTATTCTGCTATTGATTCCTTCTAGTGTAGTTTTCAGTTATTGTATTGTTCATCTTGGTTTTTTGTTCTTTAATTCTTCTAGGTCTTAAACATTTCTCGCATCTTCTCGATCTTTGCCTCCGTTCTTTTTCCGAGGTCCTGGATCATCTTTACTATCATTATCCTGAATTCTTTTTCTGGAAGGTTGCCTATCTCCACTTCATTTAGTTGTTTTTCTGGGGTTTTATCTTGTTCCTTCATCTGGTACATCGCCCTCTGCCTTTTCATCTTGTCTGTCTATCTGTGAATGTGGTTTTTGTTCTATAGGCTGCAGGATTGTAGTTCTTGCTTCTGCTGTCTGCTCTCTGGTGGATGAGGCTATTGAAGAGGCTTGTGTAAGTTTCCTGATTGGAGGGACTGTCTTGAACTTCTTAAAAGATATTTTATTGTTCAACTAAAAGGAATAAAAATAATGTAGTAATGCTGTGTCATAGACTAACTTACACTGATTCAAGTATTCCTGTCTCTCTACGCCTTCTTTCCTTCTTCATGTACACCAATAATGAAGGAAGGAAGGAGAAAAGTAGGGAAGAAGAGAGGTAGAAGATGAGAGACAGAGAAAGAGAGGAGCTTTGTTAGGGGTGTGTGTGTGTGTGTGTGTGTGTGTGTGTGACTAAAAAATTAAACTAGAGGGAAGCAAGGATATGGGCAATCCAGGCAATATTACAGATCCTGAGCATTTTGTCTTACCGTTCTTCTATCTTTTCCACTCCCTTTCTTTCTCTTTTATGTGATAAAATATACTGTAATGTTTACTTGGCATATTTAAAGACAGTACTAAGCAGGGTTGTATTCTCACTTAAACTGAAGGTGAAATGTTAAGAAATTAACAAGGGTAATTTTAACTCTACCTTATGAATTACTAGCAAAACCTCAGTCCTATGTGAAATATGACTCCACTATTTCTAAAGTTATTTAAGTTTTCTGAGTTCCTGTTAAAAGAAAGCATGGAGAAGGAAAGAGTGGAAGTAAAAGTATGGGGAAAAATCATTAGATTTTGCTTTACTGAATTTAGACACATTTTTATTAAGTATTGCTAACTCACAGCAGAGAAGCTTGGCGTGAGCTTTATTTTATCATGTTCCAGAGTGGTAGGAAGACATCTAACAATGAATTCATTGAGAAATACTTAAGTCATGACAGTCCAATTAAAAAGTTCACTATTGCTTAATAAAAGTTCACATTTAAGAAAATATATATATGTTTTGCCTTATGATCCTTTTCATCCAATGTTTGTTTTCTAGCCAACGGAGGAGAAGGGGGTGAATAGACAGATTAGCTGCAATGTTGTACTGCTTAAAAACTTCCTGTATTGATAAGTTGTCAAAATTCTTTAAAAGTTTTTGGCAGGAACATGTTTAAATAAAGTTTCTGGTAAAATATAAAGATGAGTAATAATCTCTTTATCATTTTTTTACCTTATTATGGAAAATTTCCAACCTTCACTAGAGAAGTAATAAAATGAACCATCATGAGGACATGACCCAGCTTCATTCATTATGAGCATTGTGTCAGGAGGAGGAGAGAGCAGAGAAGTGGGGCACCTGGCAGCTGTTTTTAGCAGAAAGAGTAACATCAAGCCTTGGCCTCATGAACGGTTCTAATTGGCCTAATGAGAGTCACAGGCAGTAGAGAAAATTTGACCCATTTTCAGGACTGGTCTTGAGCACAGGTAAAGAGTTAAGATCAAGAAAAGACTAAAGACTGACTAGGATTTTAGGCATGGTGCTATATATTGTAGAAAAAATTGTCAATTAGTCTTTTAGAATTTGGTAGCCTAATTCATAGTAGTATTTTTTGCCTCTGACCTTCGATACAAATCATTATGAAAGTTACCAGCAGGGAAGAGAGTAAAGCAGTAATTTCAGTGGGAACTCAGAGAACAACAGTCATTAATTACAGAATATCATATGAAAGAGAGAAGAACAGTAAAAGAATGTCATTTCCATACATTTTCCCCTCTCTAGCTTATCCCAGAGGTAGGTATTTTTTTGCAAGCTTGAATTGCAATTTTGAATTGTATTAGAGAATCTGAGTTATAAAAAGATTTTGCTTAAGCTTATTAAACTATAAAACTGCTTGTATGCTGATATCTTCTCCAATTTTCAATCTGAAGGTCTAAAAGACAGATCTTGCAGTAAGAAAAATGAGTAAGATTGCTGAGTGAAATTTGAGCACTTGGTTCCCAGAACGTAGAAAGAGTCTGTGGATGGCATTAAAATGTACACTAAATGCCTGCACTAAGGTTTTTTATCATCTCTGCTTCTTGATCTATGCAGTGCTTCTTGCACATGACCGTTCTGTTGAAGTGATAGCCTAAAAATATTAGAGAATGTTCTGCTCTGTGAAAGTTATGATTCTATAACCTTTTTCAGTTACGTTGGTGCAAAGACATTACAAGGAATTATAATTTATTTGGGCCTCTTGATAGTCTTTTGACAAATTTAGATCTTTATGTCATCTCTACATTTTATATTATGATTTTTAACATAATTTATTAAGGCCCTATATTAATATGCCAGACACTATTGCAAGTACTTTATATTTAATAATTTATTCAATACATATATCATTCCTATAAGTACAATACTATTATTTTCCCCCCTTTGAACCAATAATGAAATATTCTGAAGCCACAGAAATATTAAGTTTCCCAAGAGCACAGAATTAGTAAGTGGCTGAGCAGAGATTAAAATTCAGGGAGTCTGACTGTAGTCCCTGTGCCATAACCATTTGCCTATAAAAACAAACTCAAATAAGCAGCCCCAAATGGGATAGACAACCAAAAGTTTAAAGCATTTTTAATTGGTAGTTACTTATATATATGACCATTGGCTTTTAATTGTTCTTTTTTGGGCATTTTTCAAAATTTCTGTAGTAGTTAAATGCTGTTTTATTTTTAACATTTTTTAAAATTTATTTTTTATTGAGATATAGTTGAATTACAATGTTGTGTTAATTACTGCAGTACAGCAAAGTGACTCAGTTATACACACACACACACACACATATATACACATTCTTTTTCATATTCTTTTCCATTATGGTTTATCACAGGATATTGAATATTGTTCTCTGTGCTATTCAGTAGGACCTTGTTGTTTATCCATTCTATACATACCAGTTTGCATCTGCTAATTCCAAACTCCCAATCCAACCCTCTGCCAGCCCCCACCCCCTTGGCAACCACCAGTCTATTCTCTATGTCCCTGATTCTATTTCTGCTTCATAGACAGGTTCATTTGGCTTTTAACTGTTCTTAAATTCAAGGTAGTAGCATTGGGAACTAAAATTTGTAAATGCAAAAATTTATGGCTTTTTCTGTCTCGGTGAGGACAGTAGTATTTTGTTTTAGGATTTATAAAAGCTGATTTTAAAAAAAACCTATTAGAACAATACTAGAAAGACATAAAAAAGGAAGAATGGATTTAAATAAATAAAAATTCAGACATTTCTTCCTTTGGGTTCTTCAAAAAATAAAAAAGTAAATACCAAGGAAATCTTCATGGAAAAAAGAAATACCAGAATCAGGATCAGACAAAGTAGAATTTTGATATCTGTAAGAAAGCAAAGGAAAACCTGCTAAAACACTTTACATTTTAGAGGAGAGTGGAAGATGCTGTCAGCTGTGCCTTTATCTCTTGGGACTCACCACTTTAGGATGTACTACTGTAGATTTCACTGGTAGCCAGAGAGAATTGGCATTCAACTGACAGTGGATGTATAACTACTCTAGCTCTCTCATCCTTCCAGTGAGATAACTCTAAGATGTGTTTGACACTGTTTCCTAGAATTTTCCTAGATTAAGCTTCATTTGCTCACGGTGGTAGCAGGCTTGATGACGTGCTCATTTTGGCTATTTGGAGTATTTACTGCTGTCTAACAAACTACTCTAAATATTAGTGGCTTAAAACAACAAGCATTTTACTGTTTCACAAGTTTATGAATCATGAATTTGGGTAGTGCCCAGCTACACATTTCTGATTCGTACAGCATTAAGTGGGGACTCTCAGTGGTGTTCAGCTAGTTGCTGCCCTGGCATGAAGCATCCAAAATGATTTTGCTCACATGCCTATTGCCTCAACAGGGATAGCTGAAAAACTTAGCCCAGCTGGGTCTCTCCCTCTTTCCATGAATTATCAGTCTTTCTACCTGATCTCTCTTCCTGACAGTTAGCCTTCATACATAGCAGCTTAGCATCCTAAAACCAAGTATTTCAAGAGACAGAAATTGGAAGCCGTGGGTCTCTTAAGGCTTCATCTTGGATATTGGCACCCCCATTCCTCTGCCATACTCAGTCAAGGAAGTCATGACCCCTTCTCCTCCCACCAGAATGAAGGAGCAGGAGATAGATCCTTTCTTTCAATAATAGGGATCTTAAAATATGTGTCCATCTTTAATCTATCACTCTATCTTCTCCCCTTCTCTCTCTCACTTCTCTCATCTCCTAGTATTTGCTGTTGTTTTTGTTTTCATTTGCATCACCCCAAAATGACCGTCTTAAGAATCTTTATCTCAGTGTTTGTTTTGGGGGAGACCAAACTAAGAGAAGGACTTTTATATTTGGCCAAAAGAAGGATTCTTGTAGACAGTATTTTTTTGATTTTTGAAATACCATGATGAGGTAGCTCTTATTATTACCTCTTTCTTATTAAAAAGTTCACGGGTAAGAGATGTTAGCTGATTAGTCTAAAAAACAGTTGGGTCTTGAATGAAGTTTTTCAAACTCTAATTCCAATGTTTTTGCCACTGTACCTAAGAATGAAATAAGGAGAATAAACCTGAAAGGAGTCATTTAGGTAAAAGTAAGATTAAAGTGTAAGTGCTAAACAGTATTTTTTTTTCCCTCAGTAGACAAATTCAACTCAAGAAACTCTTTCATGTCTGGTATTTTATCAAATGATTCTGTCAATTGACATGAAGTCAAAGGATTACTAATTGGCTTACTCAACTACATAGCCATATGTACAAAGCATCCCTGATGCTTAATTTGATCTGTACAGGCAATAGGAAAAGAAGGAGAATTAACTTTTGGTACACATTTCCTCTGTTCCAGAGACTGTGCCATTAACTTTCACTGCTCTTTTATTTAATCCTCACAGTGTAGATAATACCTATATTTTTTAGATGAAGAAAGTGAGGCTTTGTAGAAAACAGGCATTCTAATGCAGTCCGTCTGGCCACAGAGCCAGACAGATTCAACTACACTTCACTTTTTCTAAGGAGCAGAAAACGTTTAGTGGCAGGTTCCCTATGGGGGAAGTGAATTGCGGGCTCAGGATACCATGAGATTCTTTTGCCCTGCAACTAGTAGTTATAGTGCCCTGCTGGGGAAGTTGAAGCAATTTTCTTCTGCATGATAGGTCCCTACATTTTATTATTATTTTTAAACAGCTGCTGTTGAGGTCAAGTTTGACCTACTCCTGATATGATTGTTTCTCAGCTTCTCCATCTTTTCTGTGGCTGCCTTTATTGTTGACTGTCCAGGCTTGTGAATCACTGGCTTTTGTTTTCCAAGTGCTCATAATCTAGCTCTTCCTGCTCTTGCTCCCAAGTTAATTTTGCTTCAAATACCATTTTAGAACTTTAACTTTCCAGATAGATATGGTTGATGAAAAAAATCTAATTATGCTAACATGATTTTACAATTTTAAAAATTTGTTGCCAATATTTTGGACCAAAAATAGATCCATCACTGTTTTAAATGGTATTTACTTGATTAACAGTAAAGCTAAACAACTTGCTTATTTATTTTCCAATATTACTTTTTTGAATTGCATTATTTATTATTATTTTTTTTTGCGGTACACGGGCCTCTCACTGCTGTGGCCTCTCCCATTGTAGAGCACAGGCTCTGGACGCGCAGGCTCAAAGGCCATGGCTCACGGGCCTAGCCGCTCCGCGGCATGTGGGATCCTCCCGGACCGGGGCACGAACCCGTGTCCCCTGCATCGGCAGGCGGATTCTCAACCACTGCGCCACCAAGGAAGCCCTGAATTGCATTATTTTATTCATATTCTAAAATTAATTTTTAAACTCTGTCTATATATCAAAGAAACCTGTATTCTGTCTGAGATATGCTGCATACCTTTTCTCATAATCTGTTTCTTCTAACATTGTTTATGATATATTTTGTCAATGAATAATTTAAAATTTATGAGATCTATAATATCAATATTTTGCTTTATGGATTCTGATTTTTCTATTTTGTTTAAGAATAAATAACAATGTAATACAAATATTCTTTTAAATTATTATTAAATTTAAATATTCACTCATATGATATGAACATAATATTATTCTAAGCTCTAGCTAATTTTAGCTATTTATATAAACTATCCTTTCCAAATAAAATAAAAATTTATTTTAAAATTATGACCCTCCTTTCCCTATATCAAAGGATATATTCCCTTATCCTTCCCACTATTTCTGATTGCTAGTCTGTGCCAGCTATTTGTGTTTTCTTATGGTCATAAGCTCTGTGTGTGTGTGTGTGTGTGTGAGTGCGTTTGTGTGTGCACTTGTAATGGTGTAGTGTAGTGAAGACAGAGATCTTATAATAATCTTCATTTTTATTAGGGGGATTTGCAGCTATAAATCCCTCAGAAACACTGATTTATCTGATCCCATGAAATTTGTTATTTTGTATTTTCATTATAATTTTGTTTCAGACATTTAAAAATTTCCATTGTGATTTCTAATTTGATCCAGGAGTTATTTATAAACGTGTTTTAATTTCCAAATCTATTTGATCTGTTTGGTGAGAGAAATTATTCTGTATGATTTTAATTCTGTTAAATATATTGGAGCCTGGTTTATGGCTTAGCATATGGTCTGTCTAGACGAATGTTATGTATACTTATAAGCATGTGCATTCTGCAATTGCTATCTTTAATATTTTGTAAATATCAATTAGTCCAAGGTGGTTGATAGTGTTCATTTTATCTGTCTTTCCTGATTTATATATTTGTCTAGTCATTCTATCAATTGCTGAGAGAGGGATGTTAACACTACTATTTTATGGAATTATCTAGTTCTCTCATTTAGTCTGTCAACTTTTGTTTTTCGAAGATTTGTTATTAGTTACATAAACATGTATGATTTTCATGTATTTGATGAATTAACCTTTTACTACAATACATTTTAACTCATATATTCTTTGTCTGGAAACCTATTTTATCTGATAGTAATATAACCACTCCAGTGGTCTTATGCATTCTATTTGCATGTATATTTTTTCTATCAATTTCCTTCTCCCTTTGTCTTTATATTTAAATTTGGTCTCTTACAGATAACATAGAGTTGAATCCTGCTATTTTTTCATTCTGATAATCATTGCTTTTCAGTTGGAGTGATTAGACCATGTAAAATTTAATGTAACTGTTGTTATGACGTGGCTTCAGTCTGCCATTTTACTGTTTGTTATCATTTATCCCTCTATTTTTTGTTTCTCTGTTCCTTATTTCTGCCAAAGATTTTGAGTTAATCAAATATTTTAGGACTTTTCTTTAATCTGTTGACTTTTTAGGTATATTTCTTTGAATTATTTTCTTAGGTTTGCTTTAGGGATTATAATATACATCTTAAATTTTTCCCTGCCCTACTTGAAATTAATATTGTATCACTTTTCATAAAATATAAGAAGCTTGCAACCATATTTATCCATCTCTGTTCTTTATATTATTTTTGTCATGTATGTTACATCTATAGACATTATAAACCCCATGCTATGATGTTATAATTTTGGCTTTAAATAGTTGTATGTATTTTAAATACATTTATTGAGTAAAATATTTTTTTTAATAATTGTTTTCAGAATTACAGTATCTGGTTATATTTATTTCTTCCTTCAAATGCATATTCCCATCTGATATAATTTCACTTCACTCCGAAGAATTCATTTTGCATTTCTTGTACAGCATGTGTGCTGGTGACAAGTATCTTCATTTTCTGTTATCTTTATTTCATGTTTTCCTTTATTTCACCATCATTCTTGAAGGACATTTTCTTCCAGTACTTTAAATGTGTCATTCCACTACCTGTCATCTTCCCCCATAGGTAATGTGTTGCTTTTCTCTAGCTGCTTTCAAGATTTCTCTCTTTATGTTTGGATTTCATCAATTTGACTATAATATGTCTAGGTGTCCTTTTCTTTGTATTTGCATTTGTCATAATTGAGGTTTATTGAACTTCCTGAGTTTGTATATTTATGTCTCTCACCAAAATTCAGGTTTTATCAAACATTGTTTCTTCAAAAGAAATTTTTTTCTCTACTCCTTTCTCTCTTCTCTTTCTGGAACTCTAATTACTTTTTTGTTAGACTTAAAAAAAATAAAATCTTTTTATCTTAAGACAATATATTTTTACTCTATTTTCCCTACTGCATAATTTCTATTGATCTATGTGCAAGTTTGCATGCCTTTAAAAAGTAATATGTTTATTGAACTTCCTGAGTTTGTATATTTATGTCTCTCACCAAAATTCAGGTTTTATCAAACATTGTTTCTTCAAAAGAAATTTTTTTCTCTACTCCTTTCTCTCTTCTCTTTCTGGAACTCTAATTACTTTTTTGTTAGACTTAAAAAAAATAAAATCTTTTTATTTTGACAATATATTTTTACTCTATTTTCCCTACTGCATAATTCCTATTGATCTATGTGCAAGTTTGCATGCCTTTAAAAAATAATCTCCACTCTGTTATCATGATCATTCTCTGATTTTTAAAAATCATTATTGTGTATTTGTTTCATAATTTCACATGGCTCTTTTTTTTTTTTTTTTTTGTCTGCATTTGGGTCTTCACTGCTGCGTGTGGGCTTTCTCTACTTGTGGTGAGTGGGGGCTACTCTTCATTACAGTGCGCAGGCTTCTCAGTGTGGTGGCTTCTCTTGTTGCGGAGCTTGGGCTGTAGGCACACAGGCTTCAGTAGTTGTGGCACATGGGCTCTAGAGCGCAGGCTCAGTAGTTGTGGTGCACGGGCTTAGTTGCTCCATGGCATGTGGGATCTTCCCAGACCAGGGATGGAACCAGTGTCCCCTGCATTAGCAGGCAGATTCTTAACCACTGTGCCACCAGGGAAGTCCTATGTGGCTCATTTTTATAATTTCTATTTCTCAGCTGAGATTTTCTATGTGTTCATTATGAGCATATATTGCTTTAGTCTTTGAACATAGTTACGGTGTGTGCCTATTTCAACATCTTAGTCATCTCAGGGTCAGTCCTTTTTCTAAATTTCTTCTTTTTCTTCATAAGCCTAGTGATATTGAACTGTCTCCTGAATATTGTGATGTATTTTAGAGACTCAGGGTTCTGTTTCTGAAGAGTACTGATATTTTGCTTTATTAAGTGATTAACGTAACTGAACCTGTGCCTCTCCTGAACATGGCCGCAGAAGAAATCTCTGTTTAGTTCATTTAATTTTAGCTGGGCTGCCTGGTTTCTGCCTCATACATGCGAGATCAGGGGTTACTCAGAAATTTGGGTAGAGTTACACATAGAATTTTGGACTACCACTCCAAATCTCTTTTCTAAGATGTCCTTCCTCATTTTTCTGTTGCTGTAGTTGCTTGAATTCTATCCATTGTTCTAAATCATTTTGCTTGGCATGGACGTGGATCTGATCCTAGTTGAAAAGTTATAACAACTTCACTCCCCCAGTGCCTTGTAATAGCTTTTAATAGCTGGTAAGGTGTAGTAGCTATCTTTTCTTATTTCCAAAAATTTGACAGTTTTTCCACATCTATTACTTTATAACATTTTCAATCATTTTGTACAATTTAAACATATTGGGTTCAGATAAAAATTGCCTTAAATGAGTATTATTTGAAGAAAAAGTGATATCTATATCTATATATATATATATATATATATGTGTGTTCCATATAAGAACATGGTCTCTCTTTTCATTTATTTAGCTTTTATGTGTTCAACATATTTATGTTAATTTCATTTTCTTTTTTCTTCATATAAGTTTTATATGTTATGTGTTAAATTTATTCTTAGATATTTTCATATTTTTAAGTTTTGTTACAAATGGGTTATTTTTCAATACCATTTTCAACTGACTTTTGCTGAAGACAGCTTACCTTTGCATATTTACTCTATATACAAACACATTACCAATTCAATTATTAATTCTAATGTTTTGTTTCATTTTTTGCTGTACGCGGGCTTCTCACTGCTGTGGCCTCTCCCATTGCGGAGCACCGGCTCCGGACGCGCAGGCTCAGTGACCATGGCTCACGGGCCCAGCCGCTCCGCGGCATGTGGGATCTTCCCAGACCGGGGCACGAACCCGTGTCTTCTGCATCAGCAGGCGGATTCTCAACCACTGCGCCACCAGGGAAGCCCTCTAATGTTTTTAATAGAATCTCTTGGGGTTACTAGATATACAAAATGATATGATAATATTAAATATTGAAGAGTAGTTTTAAATATTTTTACCCTTCTCTTTATACATTTTTACTGTTTTGTTGCCCTATCTTGTTATAATATTAGCTAAAGTCTACGTAATATGTTGAATAATATTTGAATAGCAAATATTATTATTATTATTGGTAAAATATGAATTTTTACATACTTTTGGAAAATATTTGACAATATTTAACAATAATTTTTTAAACATGTATATCTTTGACCCAGTCATTTCACCTCTGAAAATCTTTCTTGGAGATTTAAATAAGTATACTAGCACTTAGGGTCATATATTCAGGTGTGTTTATTTCTGTATTATATTTAATGCCAAAAGACCCACTGAGAGTAATTTAAATGTCCATAAATATGGGAATAGTTGAATAAACTATGATGTAGCCATAATATGAAATAATATACAGTCATTAAAACTGATTAGATCTGTGCTTTTTCATTTCAAGTCATGTGCATTTTATATGATAAAGCAACAAGTGGCAGAACTTCGTGTATATTTTTACCAGTGTTTGTAGGCAAATAAAAATATAAGCATATATTTTCAAGTGTTTACGTGTATAGAAAGAAATATGTGGAATAATATATACCAAATTAAATGTTAAATGTTACATTTGAGAGGATATGGAATTGAAGCAGAGGGGAGGGAAATTATTTTTTTCTTTATGTGCCACTGCATTATTTGATCTAAATGCATTATTTTGGTAGCTCAAATGTCAATAAAACAAGTATAAACCTAAGAACCTCATTATAAACATAAAAATTCTATAAATAAAATCAAATTATGAGATTACATTCCTTCTTTTATTTTCATAGTTCCCTTTCTTTAGCTTTTATAAATATGAGTTTCTAAGTTAATTTCTTATAAACCGCAAATTAGCCAATTTATATATCAATTTATATGAATTATATGAATTGTTAAGAATAACAATGAATCTGCAGAAGACCATGTTACTGAACAATAGAGTGCACTGGGAAATATTGAAAATTCACATACCCATACTTAAAAGTAAACTGCGTTTTTTTATTTTTAGCTTTTGAGTGATTAGCTTCTGGTAACTTCCCAATATCATTTTAATATTTGTCCACAGTTTTTGTGCAAAACATTTACAATAACTTTTGATTCAATGCAAGATTGATTTTGAAACATTTCTTGCAAATGCACAAATGTTCATTACACTTGACTGTTAATTTTGAATATTGTCCAGAGAACACTGGCCTTCTGGTTGCCTTTGCAATTAACCTTTAGTCTATTGACAATAGCACTTTTAATTATTATGCTCCATATCTATGAAACAGACTATGTCCTCTGAAATAATAGGTTATTGATTTGAATAGTCATTTTAAATGCAATTGAAAGTCCAATCATTTTTTGTAAAGCTACTGAATATTCATTTATTATACTTTTGTGTTCCATCAATACAGACATTGCTTCACTCTAGAAGAGTTTGACAGTATTTTATTCAGTATCCATTAGACAACAAACACTTGAGCCTACTATTTTGTTATTTCAACAGAGGTTAAGAATACCTTCCTGGAATATTTTATGCAAACAGTTTATGTGCCTCTTGGTATAATTCATCAAATTATATTTGAGAATGACATTTAATGGCAGAATGTATGTCTACTTAATGACCTGAACTCTCCATACTCAGTGTGATTCAGTAGTTAGAGGACGAGACATTGGGTTATTAGAATTATTTCATGTGCTGTATTAAAAATATTATATGTGGGTAATTTAGGGAGTGGCTACTTGAAGATAAATGCTTTCTTTTATATTTCCTGTTTGTTTTAGAATGTTTAAAGTAAGCTCTATGTTCACATTTTACTTAAAAAGATATATGCTTGAATTCAGTTGCTGCTTTAAGAAATTAAAGTTTCCAATGTATTCTTTTAGGTAATTGATATCACTTGATTACATTTTTGTGAGAGCTTACTATGTGCTAGAATATGTGTTAAATTTATGTAGATTGCTTAATTTAATTATAATTTAAATATGTTAATTATATTTAAATGAAAATATCCAGTGTTTTTTCACCTCAAAATTTAAGGAACATACAGTAAAACTAAAAGAAAACTCTTGTTATTAAAGGCAAGTATTATTTTACTTTAAAGAGTAGGAAACAAAATACATTTATAGTGCTTTATGACAGGGGAGCTGACACAGATTCAATTTCTTCCTGCCAGTATAGTGAAGTCCAGAACATATGACACTTCTCATTCATCTAGTCATCCATTTCTTTATTTATTCAGTAAATATTTATTGTGTACCTATTATGGCATTCACAGGCACTGCTTAAATGAAGATGAATTTCAGTCCATGATCTGAAGGAACTTATATCCAGTAATGTAAACAACAACATCATTACAATTTATTTTGAGAAACAACATGACCATAATATGTGTAATGGTCACAGAGGAAGAAATAACAATATAGAATGACCGTGTGTGATTATGGATACTTGAATGAATGATTCCTAGGTAAAGGAAAGGGCAAGAAGGACTCTAGATATATGCAATGGTGGGTGCAAGGACATTGAAATATGAGAAAACATAGAGAATTTCAAGCAGTCAAATGTGACAGAAGAATCAGGTTCAAGGCCAGTAGTGGCAGGCAGGGGATTACTCTAAATAATAATGAGTGAGGTCTAGAAATGTTCTGTTTGTCAAACCTAGAAATTTATATTTATCTTGTAGTAATTAAGGAGATTACATGTTTTATAGTAGTTAAATGGCTAAGATTTGAGTTTGAGATAACTCTGAAGTTTAATATGTATTAAAGAGGAGAGAAGAGAAACAAAGGAGAAAATAGGACAGACTTTTAGACACCCAAGTGAGACATAATGAGGACTTCTATGAAAGCAGTCTTAATTCACAGAAAGAGATGGGATAAAGAGATTTGGGGAGGTAGTATTAACAGAGTTTGGTCATGAAATGGATAGAAAAAAAAGTGGAGTACAAGTGTGAACTAGAGGGCAAAGTCTAAAAGTAAGATGATTCTAGGTTTCTAGACAGATGTAATTGTGCCATGCTATAGAGTGGCGGGTGTAAGAAATCCAAGAAACAGTGAGGGGGGTGAAATGAGTTCAGATTTGGATATTCTTAATTTGACAGGTCGATATGAAATAAAACAGATACATAGGAAGACAGGGATTTTATCTTGTAACTGAAGGTACATGTGAGGGTGGTGTCTAGATTTGGAAGTCAATGAAATATAGATGATTATTGGTAGATGTATGTGTGATCAATTAGAATGTAGAGCAGAGAAATAATAAAAAGTGTAATTGTATCTTTTAATAGACAGGTACACAAAGTGGAACCAGTGGTTGGGAATTTGCTTCATAAAGAGATGGTGAGATCCATGAGCAAGCTTTGTCCTGGGAATCAGTGGAAAAGAGAGTTTCAGATGAGAGTCAGGGAAGCAGAGTTGATGAGAACATGAGCCCTAGTGACAAACTGCCTGGATTCAAGACCTGGCTCCAATTACAATCCTTTAACAGTGTTAGCTTGGGCACGATGTCATGGAAAGTGGTTTTATCTGAGTCTCATTTCCCTCAGCTGTAAAACTGGAATAATAATAAGTCAGTGCCTCTTTTTTTTTTTTTTTTTGGTACGTAGGCCTCTCACTGTTGTGGCCTCTCCCATTGCAGAGCACAGGCTCCGCACGTGCAGGCCCAGAGGCCGTGGCTCACGGGCCCAGCCCCTCCGCGGCATGTGGGATACTCCCAGACAGGGGCACGAACCCGTGTCCGCTGCATCGGCAGGCGGACTCTCAACCACTGCGCCACCAGGGAAGCCTGGTTGGTGCCTCTTATAGTTACTTTAAGAACTGGTAAAGCACAATCCCTGATACATGGTAAGCAGTCAACAAATCTTTTTCAATATTATTATAGGAATAGCTAATCAGTTATTCCAGTATTTGGTGCAAGTGAGAGAAGCCTTCATCTGATTTTGCATGAAAGTGGAGATAGGTGGTTATTTTATTGTACTTTTATCTCACTGACAAAACTCATAATATAAACTGAAATTTAAGATGTACAACATAAAAATATACTTTTATTTATTTACTTATTTATTTATTTATTTTAGGGGAGTAGAGGCTACTTCGGCTCACTCTAGCTAGTCAAAGAGATATAAAAAGTCCCTTGCTTATGCGAAGATGTAGGAACTTAGGGAGAAATCACTAGTGTCAGAATAGAGAAAATTGTCTATTTGAATAAGTGTCTCAAACCATTTAAGGGCCAGCATAAATATGTTGCTATAGTTTCATGTGATATCAGTTGACAGTGCACTTCATGATGCTCTGAAGAGAATATAAGACAATGTCCAGATAATTCTGATAATTCTGCTGTAGCTCCCTATTACTTACTTTGCTACTTTCCTCTGGAATTTAAGTTGTACAAGGGATATAGAAAAACCTTGTTTTATTACTTGACTGCCTTGTAAAGGTGATTGCTACTATAAGCACTGTCCAGGGCTTATTTTCTTCTGTCCAAGTTTAAAGGAAAAGGGGAAGTAGAGGGGGCAGTTGTATTGCTAAGACCATCCCAGATGGAATTATGTCTAGACAGCATTTAATATCTTTGGGGAAGTTTCTTTAAGTGCACATAGATTATCCTCAAGAAGTTAAAATTTAATAAAATTCAAAAAATAGAAAATACATACTCTATACTGGTAATTATTACATAAGCATCTTTTGTAATGGTAATTATAAGCATGTTTTACAAACCTGATAAGACAGCATTCAGAAACCACTGGTACTTATTTGTCTACTCTGTGTATCATAATTTTGAAGGTCAGAGTAAATTGGTGGTCTTCAGGTCAGATAGCTCCAAAAGATCACACGTTTAATTCAAGACATTTCAAGTTAACAAAAGGATTAATGACATGACTAAATCAACTGTATGGGATGAGAATAGTGTGCCATTCATATAATTATTTGTCTGACAAATTATAAATGGTATACATGACATTCTTATGTTGATTTCCAATTTCTTCTTACTTTATACATGCTGATATACCTAATAGCAGATATGGATAAAAACATGGTCTTTCTTCTCCTCTTGTCAGTCTGCATTTCCCTCATCGTTCAGGTTTTGGATGATAAAATTTCTTGTAGCCTATCGTACTCCGTGGTGAAACAGTGCCTTTGTCGTTTAGTAATTTAAGAGCACTGGCTTTGGCGTTCATTTTCCTAGCACTGACTCTACCACTTACAGGTTTGGTGATCTTGGACAAGTTACCCACCCATTGTAAGCCTTGGTTTCTGCAAGAATGGACAGTAGTATTGGCTTAAATGTTTGAGGACTGAATGAAATAATGTCTGTGAATTACCTACCACATCTGATGTATTATAAATGTTTTATCATTAGTATTATCATCAGCAACTTGTTCATTTTCTCAATTGCACGGCACTCTTAATCTCGGTATCAGTGCATGCTCAATGTTCAGATTTTTATATGAAAAAGTCTTAATTCTATTAAGGCTTAAGGTTACTTCTTCTAATAATGCTTTCTCAAAATGCCTAATGCCTAATGTTATTTATCAATGAATTCTTTCCAAATCACAGCCCAGCCGTTTAGCTACTTATCTCTTTTTTCTGATCAGGTTTTGAATGTCTCCTCTTTGCCAGTTTCCTCAGTGCTATGTTACCTCTGCAGTGGTTCCCTGTTAGACTTTTCTTTTGGACAGAAAGGGTAACTTTTAGCCAGTACCTGTTCTTAAAGTTAATTCTCTCATGTTGGAGAACCCTGGCTGTCTTTGTACTCCCTGTGTTTCAGCAACACTAAGTTTTACTGTTTAATCATTTCATATTTATAATAAAATAGTCTGCATATGCATATCATGTAAAATATTTTTTCAACTATGTTTTCTTCATTTTAAGATTTTAATGTTTTTTTATTTTTCAGAAACAAAGTAGGAGAAAGAAGATTCAGAGACCAAGAGAGGAGCTCACAGTGAGTAGAAAGCATTCTTTTCTCTCTTTGTCATCAGTATTACTTTAGTGGGAATTTTTTTTTTTTGATTCTGGATTTTTCTGGGAATAATACTGCTTTAGACTCCCTAGAGGGAGAGGGCCATTTTATAAGGATGATGCTTTAACTATAGCAAATGAATAACTAGAGACTCACTATAGACATGATTGATGATGGTTTTTCAAGGAGGAACCCAAATTATCAGCGAGAAAGACAAAAGGTATGACTTTTCTATTGCTGCTCTAGCTGGATCAGCAAATTACTTGACAGGATGTGTCATTATAAGTTGTTGATTCTCGTGCAGAAAGAAGACTAGTTCTGGCTGTTACACATAAAGTAAGTAAAATGGACATGTGAAAATTTGTAAAGCTGAACAGGATTTTCTTTTAATTGGGAAATGGAGGTTAAATTGAAGGTTGAATGGTCAACTTGTTCAATATTAATAAATTAATCGCATTTCCTTGAGTGGATATAGGTTGGGTTTCACTTGTTACTAGTCTGTGCTTACACCACTTCTTTAACAACATCATGACATTTCTTATATTTCCTTTGGACAGTATGAGCACTGAAAAAAATTGTAATCAAATATAAGTTCTTATAGATGCTTCTAAAAATACACTTTCCTTCAAAATTTTTCTCATTTAGTGATTCTTAAGTATGAAAATCGGTTATTGCAGTCAAAGAATATACCTCAAAAATTTATACAGGCAATATACCTCATTCAATTACTTATATATTTAATGTGAATTTTTTCTATTGACACTGTAGTACTATATGCCAGCAATCCAAGGCCTGCTAGTGATAAATTCATTTTCATGTCTATGGAACAGTAGTCACTTGGACCTGTCTTCTATTAGTTGTTAATTCATATAAGTACACCTTCATTCTTTGCCCTTTTCATAGTCAGTGTGTAACATTTTGCAAAGGAGATAATGTTTTGAGCAAATTACGTTGTCTCAACAGAAGCTACCTGGAAAAAATTGTCAGTACGATTAACCAGTAAAAGCAATGCTGTATGTAAAATTTTTATACCTAACTCATGTCTTAATTGTATGTATAGTTTTATTTTTAACTGTAAGAATTTTCTCACACACATATTGCCTTGAACCTGTAATAGAACATCAACAGGACATTTATTTGTTAATGAACATTTTCATAATTCCTATGATGTTCTAGATACTAGCCTTTATAAGTCTTTTAAAATATTTGTTAAAATACAAACATTAACTCTTTTAATCAAAATAGCAACTGTAAGAGGCAGTAAGTCTTAATTCAGTTGAGGAAACTGAGGGACACAGAGGGGAAATAATTACCTAAGATCGTACACCTAGTGAGTAGTAGACACAGGAATCAAAGCCTGTCAGCTTGGCTACAGACTCTGTCCTTAACCACTATACTGCATTGCTACTATATCACACTAGGCTGACACAAATTTTTGGAAAACAGACTAGAAATTTGGTGTATCAATCTTGCATTCAGGTGTTTCTTTGTTGAGATACTTGTTGTCAGTTCTCTGAATTGATGGGGAAAGCAGGGTGTAATTCTCTCAAAATTATCATCAAACATTGGAGGTTTATGTTCCACAGAAAAAGAGAGGCTGAATTTGTGACTTCTGTATTCCTGTATTAACCAGCAGGCCACTTTCATCAATTTCAGTCATGTGTGACTCTCAATTTCTGAAATGAAATGGTTTTTCCTGTGTTCTGTTTGTTCATTCTGAACTCATGTTAGGGCCTTGGGTTATTATGAGAAAAACACTCCGAATCTGAAGCTGTGTTTTACACACTGATTGACTGTGCACTTGAAATCTCCTGACTAAGGATTTATAACTTTTTATTGTTGGATTCAGTGATATCCACTAATGGGCTTCTTTGCTTCAGAAACTACACAGCACCCTTCCAGACTCTTCAGTAATCTCCTTCTCAGGACTTGTTCTGCACAGACCAAATCTAATCTTCCCAATGACCTTGTGTCCAGACTTTCGCTGAGTGATGGAAAAATGCCTTTAAATACAGATTATTAATTAAGGGTAATGGCTCTTTTTTAACATTTATATGTGACAATTTCTTAAACTAAAAGAACAAATGATGCAGCAGGGTCAGGGAGACAGATAACTGCAAAAATGTACAACAGTGATTATCAAAATTTTCAGTGAATCAGAATCACTAGGAGGATTTGTTAAAATACAGATTGCTGTTCCCCCAAATTGATTTCTATCAAGTTGCCAGGTCATGCTTATATTAATGGTTTGGGGAACTGCACGTTGAGATCCCCTGATCTAGAGCTTCATACATTAATGGGGCAAAAAACAAGGCCTGCACCTACCTCTTACTGTTTTCTTGTAATTCAAAAGGATTAAAAGTTGTATAGCATCTCATTTCTATTTTGTGTAGCAAAGGCAAAATTCAAACTTCTCCGAGTGAGTTCTTGTCTGCTACTTATCTGTCGTTTTTAGCCACAGATGTTTATTAAAAAGAAAAGAAAATTAAGCTTTTGGGTGTGGGCAGAAGTGAGTCAGAGGTGAAACAGTGGATAATGATATGTCTTAGAGGTCTTTAGAAGTTCACTGAATTAAAATGTCCTCAATAAGTAAGAGGTTTGCAAGAAGTGGAAAACATGACTTCTTAAGACTCTTTTGTCAGTATAATTTTCTGTTAAGATATGGTCTAGTAAAAGCAAGGAAATATGTATATGGATCCAAAATGAAATTTTGAGCAAAATAAAATAGGGATGATGATAATATTTGGATTAAAGAATTTAAAGTGCTTTTTCTGCTTGTAGAAGGATTTTGCCATATTTTCTATATTGAACAGCAGCACAGGAAGGAAAGGATCAGTTTGCCCTCTATTGTCTTCAAGAACCTTTTGTTATCAAATTTTAATTTGAATTCATATCATTCATTCAATTAATACTTTTGAACATCTGCTCTGTCAGGCACCATGGTAGAATCTGGGCCAATATTCTCACTATTTGTAATCAAACTCTTGTATATCCAGCACCAGGAGCAGTGTCTGAACCGTGATAGATAATAAATATTTTGAATGAAGTTAAAAATAAATGAATGGAACCAACCATTTAAAGGAATACCTGGTCAGTTTCTTAAAGGCAGCATATTAAAAAGAAATAATCCTAAAACTATTATTTTTTTCTTGGGTGCAAACATACTGGAGCAGCATGCTGCTGTACTGTCTGGCAGGATAAATAGCCCTCATCACTGGCACATTTTACAGTTAGGCCATTCCAAAGAGATGTCACTCAGATACCTCACTCCCAATGTCTATGTGAATCCACAAAGTTCTGATGGCAGATTCCTAAGCAGGAACAGCATTCCTGTTTCTGTGTCAAGGCAGTCGCTTATGTACCATTTCAAATTGGAAGCTAATCTTTTCAAAATGTCAACACACTTATTCTACCATCTTTATAATCACCAGCAATTTACATTTATTCAGTAGCTTCACAGTTTGAGTACTGTGTAAAATTCTGTTATTCTCTCAGAACCTATGTTCCAAGGAAGATCCATCTACCTCACATTTAAGGTAGTTACAGACAACTGGCAAACATACCTGCACAAACATCACAGTCTATCTTTCAACATGCTTCTTACCTGGGGATAGAAGGATTCTTTTATTTTTGTTGATAAGTGTATCTTTCAAAATGATTGCCTACCCATAAGTTAATTACAAGCATATGGAGAATTGACATTGATTGAAGCTGGCGTGTGTATCTTCCTAAATCCATATTCTTAACATGGAAGGCCCTCTGCCAAGATTATTGGAAGAAAGTTAGAGGAAAATTTCTAGAAAACTTTATAGAACATGGTCATGTAATTCAATTAATGTCTCCTGAATTATGCTAGCTTGGACATTTCACTCATAATTGTATAAATGTTGGAAAGTTAAATTACATCCGGTTGCTCAGGCAACAAGTCATTAAGTAAGACGTTAGTGGCTTAAAAAAATGAAATATCTCAGTTTCTTAAAATGTCCAGTTTTATAGAAGTTAGGCACCACAAGTCTTTGTATCACTAAAAGCCATAAAATAAATAATAATATATGAAGATCATCCTCAACACATATGTTCAGAAATTTTAGGACATGTTCTAAGAATGGAATTTCAGTTATATTCTTGTTTTTATTATGTCCATTGAAAGGAAACCTGGAATTTTATGTTACCTTGATTTGAGGATAAAGTTCATTGGGCAATGTGGGAAGGGCCGTGTATTTTTGCCTCAACTCAAGACCCTATTAGATTAGATTCATAATAGACAGATCTCATAGCCAAGTTGGTTTATTATTACAGCCTATATTTGCTCACCCTAAACACCTTTTTTGGTCCTAAGGGAAGTGCAAATTGTAAATAAAAAGGAAAGCAATATGTTTGCCAGTGTTGGGTGTCCTCTGAGTCCTAAAGTCTATGATAGCACAGCCTTTGGCTTTATCAGTCTGGTTACTCCACCTCCAGCAGAGGAAAAATAACCATGGTACCAAAATAACCATGCCATGAGGGAGTCTTTTCTACAACCTGCCATACTGTCGCACACATTTAAGGAAAGCAATGACGTCAATTTTACAGACCTTTTAGAAAACTGACAGAGTTATTTAGTAGAGATAGCTTATTTTTTTATCTCCTTTTCCCTTGGATTTTGATATGCCAATTAAAAAAAGAAAAACTACTTAGGTGATCACACATTCTATAAGTCAGTCTACAAAATATATAATCACTTTCACTTTTCCAGAAAGAATAATATACAAGAGATGTCCTTTAACCATTTTGAAAGCTAACTAACAAAAAAGAATAATTTGGTTATTTGCCCATTTTGCATAAACTGAAAAAGGAATTGAAATTATGAAATAATATCCAGCCTAGGAGAATACCAGTCTGGTTCCTAAGAGCAGAGGTTGCTATAGATTTAACCACTTCACACCCTCATGTTTCCAAGGGATCTGCAATTAATAATCTCTAAGACTTTATTACATTGATTGTTTTATAGTCATCGATTGTGTACGATAAAATTTATTGTAATTAGTTAGGGATTTTTAACTGGAAATATTGTTCCCACTTCAAGTTTAGCTCCAATGGCTCCAATATTTTAAAAATCAACTTCCCTAATCTCCCAGATCTTTTGCCTTTAGTTGATTTAATTATTTAAGGTTTAGTGTCAATACCTAAGGAGTGTTCTAAGTTATTCTTACTTGATTCTTATATAGACTGATGATTCTAATTGCTTATTCTTATATATATTATTATCTAGTTATTAAATGTTATAAAATATAAAAGAATGGTTGATCTACTTACCCATACACATCTGCCTCATCTGTTTTTCTACCTATTTAATTAAAACACATGGGACTAGACTGTTAGACTGTATTAAAGTTAGCCTCCCCCTTGTATTTACTATGATCAGTTCTTAGAATGACTATTTTGACTCCATAGAAAGTAATCGGTTTTCCTTCCTCCCAATACATGGCATAAGTGTTACAGATGCTCTAGAGTCCCATTGACCTTATGGACTGAGATAGAAGGAAGAGACTTTAAAAATATGTTTATTATTATTCTCTGAGAAGCTGCCTTGAGGAAGATTGACAGAGACAGATAGACACACACACAAAGATTGTGTGGGTGTGTGTGTGTGTGTGTGTGTGTGTGTGTGTGTGTGTGATGTGGGGGAGAGGAGAGAGAGAAGGAGACAGAGAGATTGAGACTAGAAGACTATAGGAAACCGGAAGGATCTCCTCCTCCCCATTTTAGATAAAACTGTCCCTAAGCTTTTTCTTTAAAACATGATGGTCTCATATACTTTAAAACTGACACCAGATTAAAACCTGCTTTTGGTGTTAGATCTATTCACTTTATAAATTGATAAAGTGGCATACAAGAAAAACTGTTTCAAGCTCACAGAGGAAATTGCAACATGTATCAGTTTTTATCTGATTGTCAGAAGGTATCAGGATTCCCTGCCCCTTGAGTTAAACACAGAGGAATTTTGGAATGTTGGGTGATGGCTCTTTTCCAGTCACAACTCCTTAAAAAGGTACAGAACAAGACTTTGATTTTACTCGATTTGTTTTTGCTGTTTCAAAAGTGAATACATGAATAGAAATACTTCTCTGTAAAAGTAATATAAGGTTGCATAAAAGCAGTGCATTTGAGCTAGAGAGCCCTGTTGGTGATTTCTTGTAATACATACATCTGTATATCTACCTGTGAAATACAAGACATTTCCTAGCAACTACTAACTTCAGGACAATACTGCCATCAATTTGGGCTCACCATGAAAATCTGAAACGAAGAAAAACACAAGGTCACTTTTCAGTTGATCTTTACTGAACTATTCCCTTTCCTTTTTAACCTACATCAAGAGAGATCATGTGGATGATTTTTAAGATAAGAATTCCTCCTTTAGAAAAGACATAAAAAACGAGTTGGAAAGTTGCTGTTCTTGTGCTCACCTCATTGCCAGAAGTCTTATTGAGACGGTGTTTGAGGACATGATGTATTCCTCTTGCGTGCACTAAAAATGCTCTGGCAGCCTAGCTTTCACCTGAATGCTGACTATGGGGGCCATGCCCTTTAACATTAATATATCATTAATGCTCAATGATAATGGCATGCACAGTGCTGAAAAATGATTGGAAAATGAAACTATCCAAAACATTTTCCCTATAATTAAACAGGACATTGTGCCCCAAATAATACATACCAGTAAACATTAATATCATGCTCTCATTAGGCTTAAAGACTATGTTATGACTAGATTCATTGTCTCATAAATGACATTGTTGGCTAATAGTCAAATAAAATGCTTGAAAACTTAAGACAATCAGAAAAACACCCCACATTTATATGGTCATTGACCATTATATGGTTATAAGAACAGTGACAAAAAAAGAGCAGAGACTATTTTTCAATTGGGAAATTATTCTAATCTCCAGTTTGAACTTCGGGCTTAAATTTTAAAATGATTCTCCTTGTTATATATGTACCCCCAAACAGCCCCAGCTGAGTACTGAATGCAAATACCCAAAACAAAATACGCTATAACATAGAGAATTTCTCAGGCACAAAGGAATGAATGATTTCAGGTACATTGTGCTACCAAACTCTGTCAACTGTATTTCCTCACACAGGGGATTAAATCTGAAAGAGGTGAAGAATAATGGTGAAAGCTGGAGAAAGCTATGAAAAATTGTTCTGTGTTTTCAATTTCATCTTGTTCTTCACTCTTGGACTTTAAAGTGATTTATCCATGTGTTTAAAAAACCCTCAGATTCACATTTCCTGATACCCAGTTGAATTTTAGGGGCTGCTTTTCCAAATTCCAACCACCAAAAGCAGATCAGAACATTAGACTTTATCAAAATCAAATAAATATTTGATATTAAAAGTGACTTACATGGAAAATTACATATTTTTCGTAATCTTAGAATCTATAGATTATAAAAATATAGTATTTTATTGTTTTTAAAATAAAACTCCACATTGTTTTTACCTGGGGACACTTTTTTAAGCAACTTTCAAATATGCAGTACAGTATTATTAATTAGTCACTACTCAAGTTAAATAGCTCAATAATGAGGAAACTTTTAAAAGATGTTCTGTGTTCCCTGATGTTGTGGTAGGGGCACATCATTTATATGCTCCTGGTATGGTCCCCTTGCTTTGCTTCTGGTGTAGTTATGCAATGAGAAATCAGAGAGGAGGGTTCAGATTGTCATCACAATTTGCATTAAGGAAACAGATGTGTTGAATGACATTGCTTGACATTGGTGTTTAAGTCATTGTTTATCAGTAAAGACACAAGGTGTAGCCAGGTATGGTAAACAGTGATTGCTCTCAAGGGAAAAAATAACTGTCAGTGAAGTTGAATGGAACAGTGGGAACACAGAAAGGATCAAGATTCTATGGCAATAATGCCAAATAAAATAGAGAATAACCAAAGCGAAGCCAAAATAAGCAGCTGTTATATCTATGTGTATACATAAACATTTATAATTGTATATGGTACCCCACTAGGGGAATAGTTTTATTTACATTATGAAATCTAGCTATAAAATGACGTCGATTAGGAAGCATTTCATAAGAGAATGCAAGAGTCTTTTTTTCTGATCTTATCTGTTGCAATCTTTTTGAACAACATTCCAAATATCAAATAACCACTGTGATGTTTCAATAATGGCATGCAATTATATTTAAGCCTTAAGGCACAATGAAAGTGCTAGATGGTTTAATCAACTAGACAGTATTAGAGCATGTTTCCAAGCAATGTCTCCCTTTGAAATCTCTTTTGCTTGCACAGATACCTACTGTGGTGTTGATCTGACTCTTGTCCATCTCTGAAAACCCCAGTGATTTTCCCAGAATGATCTTATTTAGGTTGACACTCTTTGGAGGCTGATTCTGTTCTCAGCAGGATGTTGTCAGGAATGTCTACACAAGCAAGCCTATTATGACCTTCTCTGGCAAGGATTTTTTGCATTAACTTTACTTGCTTAATTAAAATAAAAATTTTCCATCTCTGAAAACCCCAGTGATTTTCCCAGAATGATCTTATTTAGGTTGACACTCTTTGGAGGCTGATTCTGTTCTCAGCAGGATGTTGTCAGGAATGTCTACACAAGCAAGCCTATTATGACCTTCTCTGGCAAGGTTTTTTTTTGCATTAACTTTACTTGCTTAATTAAAATAAATTTATGCTTTTAATTCCTAAGACTCTGCTAATTAGCAGCCTACCTAGCTCTAGAAATGGTAGACATGCACTCTCATCTCAAGGTCTCATGTAAGCCTTGGGAACTGCAAAAGAAGAAACCATTACTAATAGATGATAATCATTTTTTATCTAAGTGGTATATTTGTGATATTCTCATTAATGGAGAATTGTTTTTGAAGGTTTAAACACTTTTAGGATTGATATAGGAAGTCAGAATATATCAGTATACTCCTAAAATATATGAAAATTTTATGAAAAACATACATTGGAACTAAATTAATGGAACTATATTGGAACTAAAACAACTTCAATAGTCATATACTGGCTGAATGGTAATTCTAATTTGAGCATTACTCAGCATTTGATTGAATATGTCTATAGATATGACAAGATTAAAATACAATATTTTCTATTTACTAAATTTTCAATGATATTTATAAGTTTTTACCATGTATATATCATCATAATAAAATGAATGAAGAGGATGAAAAATAGAAGAGTTTTTAAAGAAGGAAACATTTGAAATTATATGCTTATTCTAACACTTTATCCCATGCACTTCTATGGGAATCAGCATGCAGCCTGTAATTACATACCCTTAAAATCAAGTGTAACAAGAAATAATTGCCACACAAGGTCATTTCTTGTCATAAATAAGGCTGAGAAAGAAGTAAGAACTTATTACCCCTGATGTTTATAGAGAGTAGTCAAAAAACAGGATTCAAATACATACAAAGAGCACAATGAATTCATTAGTAGTTGCCAAAAAGTGGTGTGAGTTTTATTCAAATTCATTTTTCTTTGTTTTGTTACAAAGTATTATCAAGCAACTAATCAAGAATCAAACTGCTTTTAGTAATTGCCATCTTGATAATTTCTGTGTAATGCTGGTGGGTCAGCTAATTCTAAGTCATAGTAATCTTAGCAATCGATAATGGTAGTTATCGATAGTAAAGTAATTACTATTACTTCATTTACTCAAGACTATAAGTGGTTGATTTAGTATAATAAAAAGTCTGTGCACTAAGAATCAAGGTAAAGGCACTGGGTTATACTGTTGTTACCTGGAAGATTCCCTGATACCCAACATAGTAAAAATATCCATATCTTCTTGATCTTCAAAACATATGACTTTTGCAGAAAAGTGATATTAGAAGACTAAGACAATCTCTAGAACTCAATTGCAGCCTCTACTTTGTTCGGAATTATATTTTATTTTACAAACAGGAAAAAGAAAAGGTATTACAGGAAGGTGTGAAAATACAAATGGATTAATATGAGAATAGCTTTTCAAACTTCTGCTTCATTTTGGCTCAGAGATCAGTGCTGTGCTGGCTTGACTGTGGTTTCCAGTTTTTCCTCTGACTTATATTAGGTGACTTGTATTTGTTGAGTAAATAATATGCAAATAAAGAATATTTTAAAAGTTGAATAAATTATTAAAGCTTCCACTCCCTTTACATGTTAACTCTGTGCTAATTCTTTGGTGAACCTTAACATTTTTGAACACCATATTATGATACAATTCTTTTTATTTTCAGACCTCACTATCTAAAATGTAGGATTTTTTGACCTTTACAAATAACTGAATTGATGTAGCTATTGCCTTCATTATATCACCCTGATCTAGCCATTGTCTCCTGTCTCGGCAGCCACAAGTTTCGTCCTAACCCTTGTAATCTGTTACTACAAATGTAACAATGACATTACAGATCTTTGTTTTTGGTCATCCTATTATATACATTATATATTTTTGTGCCAGATTGCTATGATAACTTCCGCTGCAACTTTGTTCCCTCTCTTCAAAGCTATGAGCTGATTCTTAAAATGGTTCTATCCAATAAGAAACTTTGATTCCTTTCAGGTTGGCCTTTAGTCTCAAGGATTATATTTATGTTGCTCTTGCAAACAACTTCATTAGGATCAGATTGTATATGAATACTTGGCTAGGGCTAAGTGGTCTTTCAAGCCATTAGGAACAAAACAATTTTCAAAATAGAACTCTATCATTATCAAAAGCATTATTTATCTACTGGACCCATTCTACAACCTATAGGTCATTACTCATTATTTTTCTAAATACAGATCCATTGCAGTCTGCCCAACCTTCATCTGCAACCTTATATTTTCTTTCATATAAACCTTTACTTATAGTCTTTCGTTCTTTAAGTAGTATTCAAACACTTTCCCCCTTTGAAGCATAATGAAACCAGCCATCTTCTCTAAATGATTTTAAGTTCCCTTTCAGCTCTAGTTCTCTTAATTTTACTTGTTATGTTTCCTAGTTTTCACTCATACATATCTGCATACTAACTGATATTTTATTTTAAATGCCCCTGAAAACAGAAAGAGGGAAATGAGCCAATGTAAAGGGACTTACATATTTATAATACTGTAAGCATATTGTGATTTATTTATTGTATTATTTGGTCTTAGTTCCTGTTTCTGGTACAGAGCTCCTAAAATCACTGAAATATCCAGTGAGGAGAGTGATAAAGGTGTCTTTAGTTATGTTAATTAGGTGAATTTTGGAACCAATCTAAGCATGTGGGCTGGTTGCCAGTAGAGCCATCCATGTGATCAGAGAGTATGAACTTTCAGTCTCACCCCCATACCTCCAGGGAGAGGAGAGGGACTGGGTTGAGTTCAGTTACCAGTGGGCATGATTTACTGAATCATTCCTACATAAAGAAGCCCCTGTAAAAACTCCGAGAAGACAGGGTTCGGAGAGCTTCTGGGTTGGTGCACACATGGAGATTCTGGGAGAGTGGCCTGTGCTTGAAGAGGGCATGGAAGCTCCTCTTTCATTCCCCATATTGCCCTATGCATCTATTCCATCTGGCTGATCCTGAGTTATAGCCTTTTATGATAAACTAGTAATCTGGTAAGTAAAATGTTTCTGAGTTCTCTGAGTCACTCTAGCAAAGTAATCGCCCAATTTGGAAACTCCGATCTATAGCTAATTGGTCAGAAGTAGAGGGGACAACCTCGACTTGTGATTGACATCTGAAGTGAGAGTGTGAGGGCAGTTTTGTGGGACTGAGCCTTAACCTGTGGAATCTGGTGATATTTCCAGGTAGATAGTGTCAGAATTGGTGTGAGAAACCACCTCCCACCCCCTACCCACTCACACACACTCTGAAGTTGGGTGTCAGAATCATTAGTTGGTGATCAGAAGTGGAATCAGAGTCAGGATCAGCAATATTTATGTCCTAACTCCCTAGATCTTAAAGACGAGTGTCTACTTTCATTCCTTTGGTTTAACAGTAAGCCAGTGGTTCTTAAACATTTGTTCTGCATAAAAATCCAGTCCTCCAAATAAGAGGCCTTATTTAAAATGTAGACTCGGTTCCATCTTCAGAGATTACTGTCTGGGAATCTCCATAGTTAATGTCACTGCAAGTACTCTAAGTTGAGAGATACACTCAAGGCTGCTTGGTATCTATTGGAAGAAATGAGACTCAAAAACAAAAGAAACAACTTGAAGTTTAATGTACATGAAGTGTTCAAAGGAACATGAACATATTATTTATTATGTACCAATACATGTCTGCATGTATACATTTTGACTGCTCGTTTTGGTGCATGCTGAGTCAGTTTACTTGCCCCATTTCCCCTTATAAATTATATTTTCCTTAGAAATAGAGGATATTACTTAAACTCTTAAAAAATATCTCATAATGTCATGAAATGTGTTACGTACACAGTGGGCTTTAAGTGCTGTGATTATACTACTGACTTTTGTGTTTTGCTGAACAACTCTTATGCACCAGACCTATTCAATGTACTTAAAAATATTTTCTCTAATTGATAAAAAACCCATGTTAGGTAAGTATAAATTCATTCCATTTTATAGATAAAGACATCAGAGCCCCTAGAAGTTCGTGAAGATATCTCAAGTAAACATATTTAGTAAGTGACTGAGCCAAAATTCAAATTTGGCTCCTACTTTCATGGTTTTCTCCATAATGTCATGTAGTTGGTTGCATTTGATTGACTGCTATGTTACATAAATTATGAGTTTGCCTTAAGACTTTTTTAGTGATGGAGTTAAGTATTATGAAATCATTCAAGCAATTTATTTATTTTATTTTTAAAAATATTCATTTATTTATTTATTGGCTGCTTCGGGTCTTAGTTGCAGCACTCAGGATGTTTCGTTGCAGCGCAGAGGCTTCTTCTAGTTGTGGCGTGTGGGCTCTGTAGTTGCAGCACGCAGGCTTAGTTGCCCCACAGCATGTGAGATCTCAGTTCCCCTACCAGGGATCGAACTGGCGTCCCCTACATCGCAAGATGGATTCTTTACCACTGGATCACCTGGGAAATATGCATTAAAGCAATTAATTTTTGCTTTTAGAAAAATATAGACTTAAAAAAATAAACATTGCAAATCATATCCAAGAGAATTTCAAATACCATGAATTTTGTTTTTGTGGTGATCAGACTTTAAGTTGGCCCCCATAATCCCAGCCCCTAGTATTCATACTTTTGTTCATTACCTCCCCTTGAGTGTGAGTGGCACCTGTGATTGTAACCAATAGCATGCACTGATTACGGATAGATGATTACATAAGATTGTGGTGCCTATATTGCTGGAGTTTCTCTCTGTTGCTGGTTTTGAAAAAGCAACTTGCTGTACAACTGCAAGGAAATGAATTCTGCCAATAATCTGAGGAAGTTTGAAAGCAGATTCCTCCCCAGTCAAGCTTCTGATGAGAATCCAGCCATGACAGGAACCTTAATTGCAGCCTTGTAAACCTTAAGCGGAAGACCCATTTAAGCTCTACCTGGTCTCTTGACCCACAGAAACTGTGAGGTAATAAGTGTGTGTTGTTTAAATCCATTAAGTTTGTGGTAGTTTGTTATGCAGCAATGGAAAACTAACACAGTTTTGATTTGTTTTCATCCTTTGAATCTAATGATGAATTATCTAACCAGATATGGAGGTTTTCTGTTGCAAGCATATATATTGAGAAAGAAGTTTTTTCCTAAGTCTTAAAATCATTTTCTGAATGAATGTTTCTATGTTTTACTTGGCTACCACTGGGTATTGTAAGCAATTAATTTTTTTGTAATTTTGCTCTTTTTACTCCCCATATATCCCTCATTAATTGAATAGACTAAATATAGCTGTATGCCTCAGTGAGCCTATTTTACATTAGCATTTTATTATATGTTTCCCTGCAGTGATTTTTTTAAGATGTTTTTTAACATCTAGTAAAGGTGTTCATATTACATTTTTTTCTGTTATTTAAGCTGTCAAACATTTCCTCATGTTCATTAAACTAAAGCTCAGGAGAGCTCTTGTTTATATGGCATTCAGTTTTATGATTACATTTTTCAAATGACTGAGAGAGAAGAGGCTACCACCAATGATGCTCCTGACCTTTTCTAACCTTTCTCACATCCTCAAACATTTCTCCCAGTTCTTACCAGTGGAATATGATATTTAATATGCAAATAAATTGTAGGTAGAACATGCATGTATTTGCTATACATAAATGCTACAAACTCTCACATAGGCAAGTTTTTAGGCCTGGAAAGACTGCTGACTAAATTTAAGAAAAACAATTAAACTGCCTAGTACAGTAAGATAAACACAATAAATCCTTCAATGCGGTTTTTCCCCCACCATCAATCATTTTATGTTTTTGCTTTTGTTTTATATGCCCTCTTTACATAACCTCTAAGTCCTAGACTTCTCAGTTGTAAAGTGATTGCAACATTTATCCCCTACCCACATCACGGACAAAAATGGAAAACTGATGTATTAAGGATTTTGATGTAAAGACTACAAATAAAATAGTCAAAGAAAAGCAATGAGAGCGTTTTGGCACTTTAAGAGTGGGAAGATCTTCCTAAGAATGTACACTCAGAAGACATACAAGTGATGTACTTATTTGATTACTTATTTAAAAAAAAAACAGCAAAGACTTGACAAAGTCTGTAGACAAAAGAAAGCCAAATGGCAAAGGGTTAATGTCTTCAATAAACAAAGAAGTTATATAAATTTATTGTTAAAGGTTCATATGCTTCAATATAAACCTCAGTAGTGCTTGGAGAAATGCAAATTAAAACAAAAATGAGATAACATTATTTTATCTGTAAGATTAGAAAATTTAAAATATTTGAAGACATACATACTGAGGGACATAAGAAAAAGTGGTCTATTGTCAGAATAAAATGCTGTAATCTTTTGGGAAGACAATTTGGTGATATTTATTACTTTTAAAATTTCATATTCTTTGACCAAAATTTGAGAAATTGCATCTACAGATTTATCAGTATATAAAATTGTGTACATGGCTGTATTTGCTATTTTCTTGATGTCTGCTGATTCTTTCCAGCTAAAAATAGTTTTCAGACATTGTAGTGATGATCTGTTGGTAGTGTTAGAAAAGGGTTGGTCTAGGGATGCAGATGGAGATTCTAGGCAGGGATTTATTTGGCCCTAAAGTTTTTTTGTTTTTTTTTTAAACATCTTTATTGGACGATACTTGCTTTACAGTGGTGTGTTAGTTTCTGCTTTATAACAAAGTGAATCTGTTATACATACACATATGTTCCCATATCTCCTCCCTCTTGCATCTCCCTCCCTCCCACCCTCCCTATCTCACTCCTCTAGGTGGTCACAAAGCACTGAGCTGATCTCCCTGTGCTATGTGGCTGCTTCCCACTAGCTATCTATTTTACATTTGGTAGTGTATATATGTCCATGCCAATCTCTCACTTCATCCCGGCATACCCTTCCCCCTCCACGTGTCCAAAAGTCCATTCTCTATGTCGGCAACTTTATTCCTGTCATGGCCCAGGTTCTACAGAACCATTTTTTTTTCTTTTTTAGATTACATATATATATGTGTTAGCATACAGTGTTTGTTTTTCTCTTTCTGACTTAACTTCACTCCATATGACAGACTCTAGGTCCATCCACCTCACTACAAATACTCAGTTTTGTTTCACTTTATGGCTGAGTAATATTCCATTGTAAATATGTGCCGTATCTTCTATTTCCATTCATCTGTCAATGGACACTTAGGTTGCTTTCATGTCCTGGCTATTGTAAATAGAGCTGTCAAGAACATGATATATCTTTCCATCTGTTTGTATTATCTTTAATTTCTTTCATCAGTGTCTTATACTTTTCTGCATACAGGTCTTTTGTCTCCTTAGGTAGGTTTATTCCTAGGTATTTTATTCTTTTTGTTGCCATGGTTAATGGGAGAGTTTCCTTAATTTCTCTTTCAGATTTTTCATCATTAGTGTATAGGAATGCAAGACATTTCTGTGCATTAATTTTGTATCCTGATGCTTTACCAAATTCATTGATTAGCTCTAGTAGTTTTCTGGTAGCATCTTTTGGATTCTCTATGTGTAGTATCATGGCATCTGCAAACAGTGACAGCTTTACTTCCTCTTTTCCGATTTGGATTCCATTTATTTCTTTTCCTTCTCTGATTGGTGTGGCTAAAACTTCCAAAACTATCTTAAATAATAGTAGTGAGAGTGGGCATCCTTCTACTGTTCCTGATTTTAGAGGAAATGGTTTCAGTTTTTCACCATTGAGAACGATGTTTGCTGTGGGTTTGTCATATATGGCCTTTATTATTCTGAGGTGCATTCCCTCTGTGATTACTTTCTGGAGGGTTTTTATCATAAATGGGTGTTGAATTTTGTCGAAAACTTTTTCTTCATCTATTGAGATGATCATATGGTTTTACTCCTTCAGTTTGTTAATATGGTTTATCACATGGACTGATTTGCGTATATTGAAGAATCCTTGCATTCCTGGGGTTAACCGCAGTTGATCATCGTGTATGATCCTTTTAATGTGCTGTTGGGTTCTGTTTGCAAGTATTTTGTTGAGGAATTTTGCAGCTATGTTCATGAGTGATATTGGCCTGTAGTTTTTTTTTCTTTGTGACATCTTTGTCTGACTTTGGTATCAGGGTGATGGTGGCCTCACATAATGAGTTTGGGAGTATTCCTCCCTCTGCTGTATTTTGGAAGAGTTTGAGAAGGATAAGTGTTAGCTCTTCTCTAAATGTTTGATAGAATTCACCTTTGAGCCATCTGGTCCTGGTCTTTTGTTTGTTGGAAGATTTTTAATCCCAGTCTCAATTTCAGTGCTTGTGATTGGTGTGTTTATATTTTTTTGTTTCTTCCTGGTTCAGTCTCAGAAGGTTGTGCTTTTCTAAGAATTTGTCCATTTCTTCCAGTTGTCCATTTTATTGGCATATAGCTGCTTGTAGTAATTTCTCATGATCCTTTGTATTTCTGCAGTGTCAGTTGTTACTTCTTCATTTTCATTTCTAAATCCATTGATTTGAGTCTTCTCCATTTTTTTCTTGATGAGTCTGCCTAATGGTTTATCAATTTTTTTTATTTTCCTCAAAGAACCAGCTTTTAGTTTTATTGATTTTTGCCACTGTTTCCTTCATTTCCTTTTCATTTATTTCTGATCTGATCTTTATGATTTCTTTCCTTCTGCTAACTTTGCAGTGTTTTTGTTCTTCTTACTCTAAGTGCTTTAGGTGTAAGGTTAGGTTGCTTATTTGTGATGTTTCTTGTTTTTTGAGGTACGATTGTATTGCTGTATACTTCCCTCTTAGAACTGCTTTTGCTACATCCCATAGGTTTTGGGTTGTGGTGTTTTCATTGTCATTTCTTCCTACGTATTTTTTGATTTCTTCAGTGTTCTCTTGGTTATAAAGTAGTGTATTGTGTAGCTTCCATGTGTTTGTATTTTTTACAGATTTTTTCCTGTAATTGATATCTAGTCTCATAGGGTTGTGGTCAGAAAAGATACTTGATACTATTTCAGTTTTCTTGAATTTACCAAGCCTTGAATTGTGACCCAAGATATGATGTATCCTGGAGAATGTTCCATGAGCCCTTGAGAAGAAAGTGTATTCTGTTGTTTTTGGATGGAATGTCCTATAAATATCAATTAAGTCCATCCTGTTTAATGTATCATTTAAAGTTTGTGTTTCCATATTTATTTTCATTTTGGATGATCTGACCATTGGTGAAAGTAGGGTGTTAAGTCCCCTACTATGATTGTGCTACTGTCAATTTCCCTTTTTATGGCTCTTAGCATTTGCCTTATGTATTGAGGTGCTCCTATATTTGGTGCATATATATTTACAATTGTTATATCTTCTTCTTGGATTGATCCCTTGATCATTATGTAGTGTTCCTCTTTGTCTTTTGTAATAGTCTTTATTTTTATTTATTTATTTGTGGTTTCGCGGGCCTCTCACTACTGTGGCCTCTCCCATTGCAGAGCACAGGCTCCGGACGTGCAGGCTTAGCGTCCATGGCTCACAGGACCAGCCGCTCCACGGCATGTGGGCTCTTCCCAGACTGGGGCACGAACCCGTGTCCCCTGCATCGGCAGGTGGACTCCCAACCACTGCACCACCAGGGAAGCCCAATAGTCTTTATTTTAAAGTCCATTTTGTCTGATATGAGAATTGCTATTCCAGCTTTCTTTTGATTTCCATGGGATATCTTTTTCCATCCCCTCAATTTCAGTCTGTATGTGTCCCTAGTTCTGAAGTGGATCTCTTGTAGACAGCATATATATGGGTTTTGTTTTTGTAACCATTCAGCCAGTCTATGTCTTTTGGTTGGAGCATTTATTCCATTCACATTTAAGGTAGTTATTGATATATATCTTCCTATTATCCTTTTCTTAATTGTTTTGAGTTTCTTATTGTAGGTCTTTTCCTTCTCTTGTATTTCCTGCTTAGAGAAGTTCCTTTAGCTTTTGTTGTAAAGCTGGTTTGGTGGTGCTGAATTCTCTTAGCGTTTGCTTGTCTGTAAAGATTTTAATTTCTCCACTGAATCTGAATGAGGTCTTTGCTGGGTTGACTAATCTTGGTTGTAAGTTTTTCCCTTTCATCACTTTAAATATGTCCTACCACTCCCTTCTGGCTTGCAGAGTTTCTGCTAAAAGCACAGCTGTTAACCTTATGGGGATTCCTTTGTATGTTATTTGTTGTTTTTCCCTTGGTGCTTTTAATATTTTTTCTTTGTATTTAATTTTTGATAGTTTGAGTAATATGTGTCTTGGTGTATTTCTCCTTGGAATTATCCTCTATGGGACTCTTTTTGCTTCCTGAACTTGATTGACTATTTCCTTTCTCATATTAGGGAAGTTATCCACTATAATCTTTTCAAATATTTTCTCAGTCCATTTCTTTTTCTCTTCTTCTTCTGGGACCCCTATATTTCGAATGTTCATGCATTTAATTTTGTCCTAGAAGTCTCTAAGACTGTCCTCAATTCTTTTCATTCTTTTTTCTTTTCTGCAGTTGTTATTTCCACTATTTTATCTTCCAGGTCACTTATCCGTTCTTCTGCCTCAGTTATTCTGCTATTGATTCCTTCTAGAGAATTTTTAATTTCATTTATTGTGTTGTTCAACATTGTTTGTTTGCTCTTTAGTTCTTCTAGGTCCTTGTTTTACGTTTGTTGTATTTTCTCCATTCTATTTCCAAGATTTTGGATCATCTTTACTATCATTACTCTGAGTTCTTTTCATGTAGACTGCTGACTTCCTCTTCATTTGTTTGGTCTCGGTGGTTTTTACCTTGCTCCTTCATCTGATTTGTGTTTTTCTGTCTTCTCATTTTGCTTAACTTACTGTGTTTGGAGTCTCTTTTTCACAGGCTGCCAGTTTGTAGTTCCTGTTGTTTTTGGTGTGTTACCCCTGTGGCTAAGGTTGATTCAGTGGGTTGTGTAGGCTTCCTCGTGGAGGGGACTGGTGCTTGTGTTCTGGTGGATGAGGCTGGATCCTGTCTTTCTGGTGGGCAGGACCACATCCAGTGGTGTGTTTTGGGGTATCTGTGACCTTATTATGTTTTTAGGCATCCTCTCTGCTAATGGGTGGGGTTGTGTTCCTGTCTTGCTAGTTGCTTGGCCTAGGGTGTCTAGCACTGTACCTTGCTGGTCTTTGAGTGGAGCTGGGTCTTAGCGTTGAGATGGAGATCTCTGGGAGAGCTTTTGCCATTTGATGTTATGCGGAGCTGTGAGGTCTCTGGTGGACGAATGTCCTGAACTTGGCTGTCCCATCTCAGAGGCACAGGCCTGGCACCCGGCTGGAGCACCAAGACCCAGTCAGCCACACAGCTCTGAAGAAAAGGGAGAAAGGAAGGAAGGAAGGAAGGAAGGAAGGAAGGAAGGGAGGAAGGGAGAGAAACAAAGGAAGGAAGGAAGGAAATAAAGAAAGAAAAGAGAGAAAGGAAGGAAGGAAGAAGATAAAATAGAATAAAATAATATTATTAAAATGAAAAATAATTATTAAACATAAAAATTAAAAAGTTATAAAGAAAGAAAAAGGAAAGATAGAAAGAAGAGAGCACCCAAACCAAAAAACAAAGCCACCAATATTAACAAGTGCTAACAACTATACTAAAAAAAAAACCAAAAAACGGACAGACAGACCCCTAGGACAAGTGGTAAAAGAAAAGGTAGAGAGAAAATGACACAAAGAAGCATACACATACACACTCAAAGAAAGAGAAAAAGGAAAAAATATATGTATATATCGTTGCTCCGAAAGTCTACCTCCTCGATTTTGGGATGACTCGTTGTCTGTTCAGGTATTCCAGAGATGAAGGGTACATCAAATTGACTGTGGAGATTTAATCTGCTGCTCCTGAGGTTGCTAGGAGAGATTTCCCTTTCTCTGTTTTGTTCACACAGCTCCTGGGGTTCAGCTTTGGATTTGGCTCCGCCTCTGCATGTAGGTTGCCTGAGGGCATCTGTTCTTTGCTCAGGCGGGACGGAGTTAAAATAGCAGCTGATTAGGGTGCTCTGGCTCACTCAGGCCGGGGGGAGGGAGGGGTACAGAATATGGGACAAGCCTGCAGTGGCAGAGGCCGGCGTGATGCTGCAACAGCCTGAGGCACACCGTGTGTTCTCCCAGTGAAGCTGTTCCTGAATCACAGGACCCTGGCAGTGGCGGGCTGCACAGGCTCCCAGAGGGAATTTGTGGATAGTGACCTGTGCTTGCACACAGGCTTGTTGGTGGCTGCAGCAGCAGCCTTAGCGTCTCATGCCCATCTCTGGTGTCTGTGCTGATAGCCTCAGCTCATGCCTATCTCTGGAGTTCATTTAGGTGGTGCTCTGAATCCGCTCTCCTAGCACACCCCGAAACAATGGTCTCTTGCCTCTTAGGCAGTTCCGGCCTTTTTCCTGGACTCCCTCCCGGCTAGCTGTGGCACACTTGCCCCCTTCAGGCTGTGTTCACGCAGCCAACCCCAGTCCTCTCCTTGGATCTGACCTCCAAAGCCGGAGCCTTAGCTCCCAGCTCCCACCTGACCAGGTGGGTGAGCAGACAAGGCTCTCAGGCCAGTGAGTGCTGGTTGGCCCCGAACTTCTGTGTGGGAATCTCTCCACTTTGCCCTCTGCCCCTGTTGCTGCGGTCTCCTCTGTGGCTCCGAAGCTTCCCGTGCATCAACCCCCATCGTCTCTCCCAGTGAAGGGGCTTCCTAGTGTGTGGAGACTTTTCCTCCTTCACAGCTCCCTCCCAGAGTTGTAGGTCCCACCCCTATTCTTTTGTCTGTTTTTTCTTTTGCCCTACCCAGGTCCATGGGTAGTTTCTTGCCTTTTGGGAAGTCTGAGGTCTTCTGCCAGTGTTCACTAAGTATTCTGTAGGAGTTGTTCCACATGCAGATGTATTTCTGATTATTTGTTGGGAGAAAGGTGATCTCCACATCTTACTCCTCCGCCATCTTGAAGGTATCCTCGGCCCTCAAGTTTTATAGTTTAGTAAGACGTCTCTTTCAAGCTACACACGTAGCTCTTTTGTTTGTTTGTTTTGTTTTCAGGGGATGGTGATATCTTCTAGTATGACCTTTCTGCTTTACCTAGCACAGCTCTAAGATTTTTAAGACTTGTTACCCAGCCCAAGTAATGAATCCCAGTGATTTCCCTTGTAAATAACGGACTTACTTTCAGATGACTTGTTCTTTCTTTTTGTAATCTTTTGTCCATTATCTACATTACATGTTTAGTCTTACAGAAGAGATCTTATAGGCCATAATCTCTGATTATGATTCCAGTAAAACCAGAAATTTATATTAAAACTATGAATAAAAATGTATTTTTTTAATCAAGAAAAAAATCTTGAAACAATGCTGTTATCATTTCTTCCATTAAATATTGTCCTAGAATTTCCATTCAGTAAAATGAGACATGACAGAAGAATAAAAAGTTTATAATTTGGAGAAAATGAAGCAAAACTGTCATTGTCTGCATGTGACATGATTGTATACAGAAAAATTTCAGAAGACTACAGCAAAACTATTGGAATTATTAAGTTAATGAATCAAGTTGCTGGATACAGAGATATATAAAAATCAATTGTGTTCTTACATAGAAGCAATAAAGTATAGAAAGTGAGAAAATAAGGTATCCTTTGCCATAGCATAAAAATATGTAAAATACCTAAAAATAAAACCAATTAAACATATATAATACCCCTAAACTGAAAATTACAAAACATTTTTGAGAAGTAAACATAAGAAAGTATCTTTATGATCTTGGCATAAAAAGAGATTTCTTAAATGGGACAGAAAATCAGTAACCATGGAGGAAAAAAAATCATAAATTAAACTACATGAAAATTAAAAATTTATGCTTATTAAAAGATACCACTTAGATAGTGGAAAAGCAAGCCAGAGAGTAAAAGAAGGTATTTGCAATACATAGATCCAATGAACAAAGTATTTTTATCCAATGAAGAAAATATATTTTGCTCATACAAATCATTTAAAAAAGATAGACAATTGAATAGAAAAGGGTTTTAATAGTGTATAAGATGAAATAGGAAGTATGCATGAAGCACTTCTGCTGTACATTGAAGTATGCTGGTTATCTCAAAGAAAAGCCCTGGTGTGATTGGTTTCTGAGCTGAACTAGCCAATTTCTTTTTCATGAAACACCATTTTCATTTGAGAAATGGCTGACAAACTATAGTTATTCTAATTTGGATATTTGGTATACATTTTCTTGAAACAAATGAAAGTATTTGTTATTAATCATAAAATGTAAACTTTCAAGAAAAATTAAAATTTTGGAAAATTTGCATCTGCCACTGTAAGCTTGAAAGCTTAACAATACTTAAGAGATTTCTGATGAGGTATTAACAAATGTGTGGTTTTTTAATATTGTATAATATATGTGCCCAAATTTGTAAAATCTGCATAACTCAATGAACAAATACTTTACAAATGATCAATGCATGTGGTAACAAAATCTTGCAAGGGTAAGAAAGTCATTAAAATGAAAGGTAAATCAAGAGACTTTAATGCCACAGAGTCCAAAAACTGCAATGATATTGTTTCAGATTGCACATTGCAACAAAGTTTGTGAAACTACCACTTAATGAATTTGGGCATATTATTTTGAAAGAATATTCACAATTATCTGAAAAGGGTTTTTCGTTTCCTAGTTACATATCTGTGTGAGGACAGATTATCTTCATGAACTTCAACCAAAACAATATATTGCAACTGATTGAATGCAGATGCAGATGAGAATCTGCTCATTAAGCAAGACATTAAGGAAACTTGCAAATGTATAAAACCACCCCTGGGAATTCCCTAGTGGTCCAGTGGTTAGAACTCCACATTCTCACTGCTGAGGGCCCAGGTTGAATCCCTGGTCAGGGAACTAAGAATACACTTAAAAAATACATAAATAAAATAAAACCACCCCTCTAACTAGTTGTAATGGCATTATTATTGATATTTTAAATAGATTAATAAACAAATATTAAATTTTTTCTCTTTTCCTTTTTTTTATAATTTTATTTTATTTTTGTGGCTGTGTTGGGTCTTCGTTGCTGCACGCGGGCTTTCTCTAGTTGTGGCGAGCAGGGGCTACTCTTCGCTGCGGTGCAAGGGCTTCTCATTGCGGGGGCTTCTCTTGTGGTAGAGCATGGGCTCTATGCGCGCGGGTTTCAGTAGTTGTGTTGTGCAGGTCCAGTAGTTGTGGCACACGGGCTTAGTTGCTCTGTGGCATATGGGTTCTTCCCAGACGAGGGCTCAAACCCATGTCCTCCACATTGGCAGGTGGATTCTTAAGCACTGCACCGCCAGGGAAGCCCCTGTTTTATTTTCAAATATAGTAAATATTGATAAATATAACCCATACAAATAAAAGTTCTTCGGAGTCTTCAGTGACTTTTTTTTTTTTTTTTGGCCCTGCTGTGTGGCTTGTGGGATCTTAGTTCCCTGACCAGGTATTGAACCCAAGCCCTCAGCAGTGAAAGCACAGAGTCCTAACAACTGGACTGCCAGGGAATTCCCTTTTGCTGACTTTTAAGATCATAAAATCCTGATACCAAAATGTTCGAGAACTATTGCTGTAGAGCTGTGAAATTAAGATAAAGACTCTGAGAGGTGTGCCGTGAAATCCTGAGAGAGTGGAAGGCAACAGAGAAAAACCTGAGTTCTGAAATTGCAAAGACCGGAGTGCTGATGGGCCTCTAGATCTGGTTTGATATTTGAATGGCATCACATATTTCCATGACTAACTCTTCCCTGCAAAGATGCTTTCCTGTATTTCACAAACAGTAATAGGGAAAAAATAATGATCATTTATTTAAAGCAATCAATAACTGTCATGAACATGAAATCATGTTAATTCCTTCCTTGAATCTCTTCAATAGCTCCCTGGTTAGTGTTTAATCTTGACACAAGCGCTTGTTTGTGATCTCATCTCTTTTCATCTGTTCAGTTGCATCTTCCTGCAGTGCCCTTTTACATATTGTTTTTCATCCATTTGTTTCTGTTACTCAAATATTGTTTTTACTTTATCACATCTTTTTATATGCTTTTCCTTCTGCTTGAAATTCCTTTTATTGCATTAAAAAAAAAATCCACCCCTCCTGTCTTCACACAGACTCATCCAAAACATCTCTTCTTTTTGAAGCCTCCTTATGTGGAGTTTGACTTTCCTTTCTCTGTTATCTTTGCACATCACATATTCCTCCAAAATAGCATTTACCTCAGTAAACCCAGTTTATCTTTATCCCTTGAATATAAGAACCTCATGCACAGAAGTAGTTCTTTGTATGTTAGTATCCGTATTATCTAGCATGTTTCCTGGTACATGTCAGAAATAAACAGAAATGAAACAGAAATGAAATAGACCAATTGTGGTAGAAAAAATAAAGGACATAATGACATTAAACTTTGGGATTCACTATTGTCCTGAAGAGTCTACAAAGGAAAGATGTAGGAGTAGGAATAGGAAATATAAATTGAATTTTGTCACCTTTCTACACTTACTCAACAACATGTGGAGGAATCAGGGATAATGAAATACTTGATTTAATCAACAGAGTGATCCTGCTGTCAAGTTAAGATAACAGATCAAATTGAATAAAGGAGGCAAAATTGGCATGCTATTAGCAAAACTGTTCCTTCTGAATTACAATGTCAGCTAAATCTACAAAAAGCAATGCATAGGTCATCACATTCTCTTCACTAGAAATACGTTTATTTGGAATCTTTCCTGGAGAATTTTAACTATAAATACTCATGAAAATATACCCATTAGGTATTTTAAGTGTTTAGATGTAATAAGTTAATATTTATATTATTTCTATGATTTGTGGTGTTTGGTTTTTTGTTTTGTTTTTTTTTTACCAGTTTTTACTGAGTTTCCTCCATACCTCTCTTGATCTTATGTTTTTCCTTTTACAGGCCTCTATGCCTCTTTTCTTTGATTCTTGTATGAACCTCTAGTCTTTGCTACATCTCCCGATCCTTTCTATTCAATACCCTTGGAAATCTCAAGATTCCATTGTTTGAGATGTAACCAAGTTAGAGCTAGTCCTTTTCATCTCTCACCTAAAGCATTATAATAACCTTCTAGATAATCTCCCTTTTTTTCTCTCCCCTGCTTTGGAGAATTGTATTGTTATTCAAAGTACTTGCATGACTTTCTTGAGGTTTTTCTCCTCCCAGTGGGAAGATTATAGATTTCTGGTCTTTTGATATCAGACTTGACCCCATGACTTGGAGTGGTCAATGAGATGTGATTGGATGTAATCCAGAAAGGGCACTTTTGAGCAGGAGCTTTGAGAGCCAGCTCTTGGTCTAGCCTGTATCTTTTTTCCCTTTGCCATGAGACTGGAATTGTCCCAGATAGCAACTGTTCTATCAGTCTGATCCCAGAGAGAAGGGAATGTTGGAGCAGAGCCACAGCTGACCCACAATGGCTATGTGATGTAAGAAAGAAACTTTTCACTTTTCTTTGCTTTCTAACCCTCTGAAGTTTTAGTGTTGGATGCTACCACAGTATAATTTAGTCTACACTGATTCACGACCCCTCTCTATACCCAGTCTTTTCTCAACACAGTAGGCAGGGTGGACTATTTAGAATTGTAAATCAGATTATGCAATTTATCTCATTTAAACTCTGAAATGCTCCCCCATTTCACATGAGTAAAATGTCAAAGTCTTCCAATGACTGAAGAGACCCTGCCTGATATGACACCTCACTCCCACCCTAGCGTTATGAACACAGTATTTCATACTCCCCTCTCAGTCACTAAGCATCAAGCAATCAGGCACTCTTGCTCTTCCTTGAATGAGCTCCAGCTTTAGGAATTTTGCATTGACTGTTGCCTCTTCCTTCTGGCTGCCTCCCTCACCTGCTTCCAGTCTTTGCTTAGATATTACTTTCTCAATGAGGCTACCTTGACCATCCTGTTTAAAACTGCCACATGCTAACCAACCCCTTCCCCACCACCTGCACATTCCATATCCCCTTGGCCTGATTTTTGTTTTCCTTTTTCTCTATTACATCTCACAACTTTGAACATACTCTGCAATATGTAACAATTTACATTTAGTATTTATTGTCTGTTATGACTCAACAGAACATAAGTTTTGTGAGGTCAGGAGTCTTGGTCTGTCTTGTTCACATAATAGTGAACTAGATTTGAGCCTAATACATAGTAGGCAGTATTTGATGACAGAAACAAAAGTTCTAGCTATTCATGACTTCTTTCACATTTATCTCAGCTGACCTGTAAAGTCCTAATTATGCATCTTTATTAAAATCAGTTTGCTGAACAGGAGACTGTATGTAAGGCCAGAATATATGGCACACATGTGGCATTCAGTGGTTTGAAGGCTGCTGTCATGACAAGAGCCCTAGAAAAAAATGGCAGATAAGTGAAATTGGCATTTGGCTTTTCACTTTCTTTTCTGTACTCATTTTTATTTGGATAAGTGAGGGGAAAATGAGAATTTATTCAGGTGTTCAAATATAGGTAACCTATTTGATTTCTTTTATTTCACACATAATGAAATGAAGGGACCAGAAGTGTTAGTAAATTTACTATTGCTCTTCTTTTCCAGACTCTAACCCAAAAGTCAGCAAAATGAATCAGGGAGAAGGGGGAGAAGAACAAAGTGGTGAAACAGTGAAAATCCAATTATGACCTTTCTCAGACTAAAGAGTTCTCAGCCTAAGACAGGCCCAGGCAGAGAGAGCAAAGGAGCATAGAAGTATAAATGAAAAACTAAAGCTTTGATATTAGATCAGAATGGATTTTTACTACCAGAAAAAAATAATTTAGTGGAACTAGTTTAAAGGATGGTCATAAAAAAGGATCAAGTTGTTATTTTTGAATATTATTGATTTCAGTTCATTCAATAATATAGTTATTATTTTCTTTAATTATTTTAAAATCTGCCCTATTCTATTTAATGATGACTTCCTAATTAGTCTTTTCAAGTTAATCCATCATCAAACCTCCCTTTTACAGGCTCTGTTTTAATGCCAAATATATCCCATTTTAATGAATACCTTGTATAATTATAATATTATATTTTCTTAACTTTGATAATCCTACGTGAACTATTAGAAAGTATCTGTTTAATTTTCCCTTTTTAATTGTGTTTTATTCATTTTTATTTTACTTTTGGAGAGTAATCTTTCAGTCAGTTTATATAAAATCTTGGAGCATGTCAAATGTTAGGCTTTCCCTCTGTTGATAGATTTCACAGCATCAGTTGCCACAGTCGTGCCCTATGACTTTAAGAGATCATTTCTTATGATTAAGGAAATGTCTCTGATAAAGTAAAGTTCAATTCAGAAAGAAAAGTGTGCAATTATAATGGTTTCTGCCTGGATGTGGAAGGAAAGTGTTATTTAGTTAGTTCCGCTTAGGTCTTTCTGCAATGGCACTTCAGGCCCTGGGGAACTGGTTGTAGAGAAAATAAAAATCCATAAAGCTAATATTTTTGCTTAAGATACTCTAAGGAGTTAGTTCTCCAAGGATTTTGTGTGTGTGTGTGTGTGTGTGTGTGTGTGTGTGTGTGTGTGTGTGTGTGTAGAATCAGGGTCTCTTCACATTTAAAAACTTTTTGTTTGATTAAAAAATAGGAATGTTCTTAGGATGGTTAATGACAACCTCTTATATTTGTCAAGTACGTTATGATGGAAAGAATGATTTTACATTCATTACTGGGATCTGTTTCATAACCACCAGACAGAGAATGGTTGCTGTGAAATTTCCCTAAAGTCTAACAGGAACTCAGATGTTCTGCTTTTTGCTACACTTCACTATTTTCTTACTCTTGGAAAGGAAAGTGGTGATCCCCAGAGTCCTGCATCTGGGAAAAAAAACTCACAAAATTTGGCTCTGCCAACCATGAAATTTGAATGCATCTGAAACATCAAAATATGCTTTATTTTGGTTTCTTCTGCCATCTATTATCAGGCAGAAGGATAAAACCCAATTTGAATATTTCAATTACCTTAGGCCCTTGACTGACACAACATATTGAACTGTATTTGATTTCCAAAATATTTTTGAGACAAAATCATCTGTTTAGGTCTTCCTTTCTATAAAATGTTAATTTAGATGAATTTGCCTTAATCTTCCTTGATGCATTTTTTTAGATTTTAGTTAGTTTAATGTATATTTTAAAATTCTCTTTAACTCATTTGCTTTTTCTACATAAAAACTTACTCTCATGCAGGACTTGACAAAAGTATTAAAATATAATACATAAAATTCTGATGAGACAGTGTGTTAGCTCTCTCCGTGAAATTTACAATTACTTTAAGACAAAGAAATGTCAGCAAGCAATTTAAGAGGGATTTGAGGTGATTATAGAGTCTTTATAAATTCCATGAATTCATACCACAAAGTAGTTGCCTATTCTGCTCAATATTTCTGGCCTGTGTACAGCATGCATTCATTTTGTCTCAGTGATTTGTCAGGGAATCAGGAAGTTCAGAAACAATAGAGGAAAAGAATCAAAGTCAAAGATCACAACAGAAACACACACACACACACACACATTATAAAAGACCATATGGCAGATTGGGAGCTTCAAGATGGCGGAAGAGTAAGATGCAGAGATTACCTTCCTCTCCACAAATACATCAGAAATACATCTACATGTGGAACAACACCTACTGCACGCTGGCAGAAGACCTCAGACTTCCCAAAAGGCAAGAAACTCACCATATACCTGTGTAAGGCAAAAGAAAAAACAGAGACAGAAGAATAGGAACGGGACCTGCACCAGTGGGAGGGAGCCGTGAAGGAGGAAAGGTTTCCACACACTAGGAAGTTTCTTCTTGGGTGGAGACTGCCGGTGGCGGAGGGGGGAATCTTCGGAGCCACGGAGGACGGCGCAGCAACAGGGGTTCAGAGGGCACAGCGGAGAGATTCCCGCATGGAGGATCGGTGCTGACCAGCACTCACCAGCCCAAGAGGCTTGTCTGCTCGCCCACCAGGGCGGGCGTGGGCTGGGAATTGAGGCTCCAGCTTCGGAGGTCAGATCCCAGGAAGAGGACTGGGGTTGGCTTCGTGAACAGAGCCTGAAAGGGGCTAATGTGCCACGGCTAGCCGGGAGGGAGTCTGGGAAAAAGTCTGGAACTGCTGAAGAGGCAGACTTTTTCTTGCCTCTTTGTTTCCTGGTGCGCAAGGAGAGAAGATTAACAGCCCCACTTAAAGGAGCTCCAGAGACAGGCGCGAGCTGCGTGTATCAGCGCAGACCCCAGAGATGGGCATGAGACGCTAAGGCTGCTACTGCAGCCACCAAGAAGCCTGTGTGCAACCACAGGTCACTATCCACACCTCCCCTCCCGGGAGCTGTGCAGCCTGCCACTGCCAGGGTCCCGTGATCCAGGGACAACTTCCCTGGGAGAACTCACGGAGCACCTCAGGCTGGTGCAACGTCATGCTGGGCTCTGCCGCTGCAGGCTCACCCCACATCTGTACCCCTCCCTTGCACAGACCTGAGTGAGCCAGAACCCCCGTATCGGATGCTCCTTTAACCCCGACCTGTCTGAGCAAAGAACAGGTGCCCTCAGGCGACCTACACGCAGAGGAAGGGCCAATCGAAAACTGAACCACAGGAGCTGTGCGAACAGAGAAGAGAAAGAAAAATTTCTCCCAGCAGCCTCAGGAGCAGAGGATTAAATCTCCACAGTCAATCTGATGTACCCTGCATCTGTGGAATACCTGAATAGACCACGAATTCCAAATTGAGGAGGTGGACTTTGGGAGCAAAGATACATATATTTTTTATCCCTTTTTCTCTTTTTGTGACTGTGTATGTATATGCTTCTGTGTGTGATTTTGTCTGTATAGCTTTGCTTTTACCATTTGTCCTAGGGTTCTCTCTGTCCAAGTTTCTGTTTTATTTTTTCTTTAAAAAAAGTTTTTCTTAATAATTATTGTTTATTTTAATAACTATTTTATCTTCTTTCTTTCTTTCTTCCTTCTTTCCTTCTTTCTATTTTTTCTCCCTTTTATACTAAGCCATTCCATGCATAAGGAAATCAAAAGAAAGCTGGGGTAGCAATTCTCATATCAGACAAAACAGACTTTGAAATAAAGACTATTACAGGAGACAAACAAGGACACTACATAATGATCAAGGGATTGATCCAAGAAGAAGATATTATAATTGCAAATATATATGTACCCAACATAGGAGCACCTCAATACATAAGGCAAATGCTAACAGCTATAATAGGGGAAATCTACAGTAACACAATCATAGTAGGGGACTTTAACACCCCACTTTCACCAATGGACAGATCACCTGAAATGAAAATAAATAAGGAAACACAAGCTTTAAATGATACATTAAAAAAGATGGATTTAATTGATATTTATAGGACATTCCATCCAAAAACAACAGAATACACTTTCTTCTCAAGTGCTCATGGAACATTCTCCAGGATAGATCATATCTTGGGACATAAAACAAGCCTTGATAAATTCAAGAAAATTGAAATCGTATCATGTATCCTTTCCAACCACAATGCTATGAGACTAGATATCAATTACAGGAAAAAAACCTGTAAAAAACAGAAACAGGGCTTCCCTGGTGGCACAGTGATTGAGAGTCCACCTGCCGATGCGGGGGACATGGGTTCATGCCCCGGTCTAGGAAGATCCCACATGCCGCGGAGCAGCTAGGCCCATGAGCCATGACCGCTGAGCCTTCGCATCCAGAGTCTGTGCTCCGCAACAGAAGAGGTCACAACAGTGAGAGACCGACATACTGCAAAAAAGAAAAAAAACAAAAACAAAAAAACAGAAAGATATGGAGGCTAAACAATACACTACTTAATAACCAAGAGATCACTGAAGAAATCAAAGAGGAAATCAGAAACACCTAGAAACAAATGACAATGAAAACACAATGACCCAAAACCTATGGGATGCAGGAAAGCAGTTCTAAGAGGGAAGGTTATAGCAATACAATCCTACCTCAGGAAACAAGAAACATCTCAAATAAACAACCTAACCTTACACATAAAGCACTTAGAGAAAGAAGAACAAAAAAACCCCAAAGTTAGCAGAAGGAAAGAAATCATAAAGATCAGATCAGAAATAAATGAAAAAGAAATGAAGGAAACAATAGCAAAAATCAATAAAACTAAAA